>NC_135614.1:89637500-89937500 GCF_053574225.1 Canis aureus | reverse complement strand
CAATCACACAAAGCAGGGCGTTATGCTAATGTGAGTGTAAAGAAGTGATCAGGGTGGCCACGCAGCCACGCAGAAGTCTTTTAAATAGTTATCAGTCTACAGTCATTCAGAACACCAGTAGGTTATGCCACTTAAAGAATTTTTTTTTTTTGAGTTACAATGATTTGTCTCTGGCAAATTTGGATTTTCTCAGAGACACTAGTATCTTTATTTGCAATAACACAAAGAGGTCAGTGTCTGAATTAGTGAATGCCCATGGGATTATTTAACTGAGCACATTTCAGGTCATCTTTGAAATATGTTGCACATGGAGGAAGGGGTTCCGACATAAGAGCTGGTGTAGGAATAAGAAAGGGAAGCAAGAGATACTCATTTGTAAAGTAAAAGAGAAAATAAAACATGAAATTTGTGTCTGTGTCTGTAAAAATAAAAATGCTTATATATAAATACATATTAAATGCATATATTTTAAATGTAAGTGAAGCCAATTAAGACTGAGTGCTGTATTTGCTGGAAGCAATGAAGTGTTGGGCAAGGGAAATAGGTTTTGTGGCCGACTTTGGCCATCTCCAAATGGCATATGGTTTGGATGAAGTTGGATAGAAAAGTAGAGAAGTGAAAATGCTAAAAATATTTCTCTTTTCTCTTGAAAAATTCTTTTTTTGACAGAGGGAGAGAGATAGAGAAAGTGAGTGAGTGAGTGAGCAGGAGAGAGACTCTTAAGCAGGCTCCACACCGAGAACGGAGCTGACATGGGGGTCTCCTCACCCTGAGATCAGGACCTGAGCCAACATCAAAAAATCACGTGCCCCTCTCTTGAAAGATGATGATTATTTTATCTACTGTCTTTTTTGCAAGCAATTATGGCCAGTGTTTGGTTGTGACATGTGAAAATGAAGAATTATTTCTGGATACATTTTGAGGGTGATAGGACAAAAACTATCATGTCGTATCAATATCAATAATGCGTGATAATAAACATCCGTGAGTTTCTGTTCGTAAAAATCTTACCAAGATGGAATTCTCCACAGTGTTTCAAAAATGAATCCTTGGGCTCCTTTACGCACACGCTCATTCATCAACCATACACTGAGAGCTCAGTCTGTGCTAGACAGCATCCTGGGGGCTGGGGGCACAGCAGCGAACTAAACCCGTGGTCATTCCCGACCTCGTGGAGCTCACACAGTAGCAAAGAGAGAGACAAATACAGATGTAAACCAATTTCAGACCCCGGAGGAGCAGTGGAGGACTAGAGTAGGGAGAGGTGATGGGGCTCCTTTCCCCACGTCTTCAAGTGCTCACAGCTCTCCCTAGGACTCCACCGGCGGCCACCGAGACCAGGCCTAGCACACTCTGGCCAGCTTTTGCACCGAGCAGCATGGGTGCTTCTGTGTTGCTGAGCCCGGAGCACTCTGTGGTCACAAGGCTGGGGGAGGGGGGGCAATAAATGCTTCTTGTTTTTGTTCCTTATGAGTATAGTTCTGATACGCGTTTCCTAAATATCCTCAAAAGATGTCTGGAAGGATCAATGGTCTCATGGAGGCGGTCAGCTAGGTTGCACATCCTGGGGGCGCCCTGGTGGCTCAGTTGGTTAAGTATCTGACTCTTGTCAGCTCAGGTCTTGGTCTCACGGTCATGAGTTCAAGCTCCACGTTGGGCTCCACTCTGGGTGTGGAGCCTACTTAAAATGAATGAATGAATGGAAATAGTTTTTTAAAAGATTGCAAATCCTTAATGGTCCCATCCCCCTTGCCTTTTTCACTCCCCTGGTCCTCCTTTTCTGCGTTCTGGGATCACATTTTCAAATATAGCCCTGCATGTAAGCCTTTGTTCAGGCTCTGCGTAGGGGACCCCAGACCAAGGTGGAGAATGCAACGATTAGGAGGGTGTTGCAACGATGAATGGGGTTTCCAGAGGAAGTATCACTGAGAAGGTGAATTTGGGCCAAGACTTGAAGAAAGGAGGTAATAGTTATGCAGATAATGGGGGGGGGCAGCGTTCCAGGTAGAACAGACGACAGCAAGGATAAAGACCCTCTTATTGCTGTGGCTAGAGTGGAGAGAGTGAGGAAGAGTAGAAGGAGGTGTGGACAGAGACATGAGGGAGACCCGATCCCACCTCTCGGGGCCAGCATTAGGACCTGGGTTTTGTTCCGTGTAAGATAACCAATTTACCAGAAATTTGTATGCTTTGCCTATTTTATATTTTACTTTATTATTCTATATTTACAGAATACATTTGGATCCCCATTTTATGGATAGGTAAGTTGATTTTTGAAGAAATATCGTTGACTTAATGAGAACTGTATGTTCTTATTCCCAACTTCCTTGGTTGCTGTAAAGCGGTGTGTTCTTCGAGGGCTTTACTATACATGTGGATGTGCTGTATTAACGGATGTTGGTCTAATATTATTCCTGACTTCGTCTGTTGGGCACATGCTTACCGAGTTCGACTACGTGCACGGTGCTGGGAGGCAGCAGGAAGACACTGGACCCCAAGGACCTAGAATGTGGATTACCACAAGGCAGTCTCTAAATCGGGAGAACACACCTTCTGGAAATTTTCTAATTAAATATTCCATACTCGCTTTATCTCTTGTACATTATTTCCTTTCCATTTGCTTTTATGGGTAGAATTTCCATACGTGAAACCCTATTTCTGCTTACTTCGAATTCTATAAATACCACTGATATTTTCAGCTGCTTTTTATCTCTTCTCTAATTTACCCCTACCGACGAACTACAAATTTAATTCTCCTTGAAAGTATGTTCTGTGCATGTGCAGGCATGAGAGAGAGATTTCAGAGTGAGAATTCTTTGGTGGAAATAAATGAATAACCTGCCATGGTTTGAAGAATATGGAAATTAAAGGAATAATGTAGATTATTATTATTTTTTATTATTTCATTTACTGTGCTCATCCAGTGTGACAGGGGTTCGAAGGGGTGGATGTGCCCACGAATGTCTTCTATCTTGCTCCAAATCAACTCTCCTTTGAGTTTTACACTTTTTTACACCTTCCCTCGGTTTTGGCATCTCTGGCTCTTTTTTGACAGGCCTTTCTGGTAGAGCGTCCTTTATTGTGCAGAGATCGCTTGTGACTCTTGGATGATTTTCATGTCTATGGGCTTTTCCCCCTCTTGAACCATCTCAGTCTGAGGGGATCCTACCTCTCTTTCCTCGGAAACGGCTGCAATTGGTAGCAGGACCCAAATATGAACAAGTGTTGGATCATATCCTGAGAATTCTCTCATTATTAAGAAGAGTCGCATCCAAAGTAGCAGGTGCTTTTTCACTTCCTTTACTGAGAAGTGGAATTGTAAGCTCGGCAAGTTAAATCCAGACATTTATCAGATGACCTGATTTTCAGATGCAAGTTTCCAACCTTTCTAGGTAATTGAAGTCTCTTCTCACTTCCATAACTTGTCAATGTGCCAATTTTATGATCCATGCCAGGAGTAACCTATTTCTTCAGCATTTCCTCATTACACTACCTTCTTTGTTCTCATCTTTACATATTATACATATGTACACACACACACACATATTTTACCATTACCGAGATTTCTCTACTAAAAGTTTATTCTTGCACCGACAAATTTCCCCAAAGTTTAGAGTGACCATTTGTCCCAGTTTGCCTGTGACAGTCCTAGTTTATCTGATGTTCCTGGAGCATTAATAATTAATGTCTTCCCCTTTTAGTTTCAAACATGTGCTAGCTTGGATTCTAAACTATATGAACATTCAATCAAAGTTCCCTTCTCACGTTCTCTATCGTCTCTCAAAGTTTGTATCCTAAATTGGAAATAAAGATAAAAATATTCATACCTTCCTGGCCCTTTAATTTTCTGACCAGCTCTCCTAATTAGGGATTTTTTCCAGTCACATGCTCCTGCTTGTGTCAAGTCCACACATGGCTGGGCTGTGCCATCCACACTGATGGGATTATTACGTTTTGGATCTTTACTTAGATCAATGTGCTATTTCCTCTGATTCTTTCCCGCAGGGATGCGTTGTTGTGGCTAATCCTCAGCAGGTCCTGCTTCATGGTCTGTGGGACGATGGGCTACACCTGAGGGACAGGTGCACTGGTTCTGAACGTCTTCTCTTTCTCTTCCAATCTGTATCCTGAGAATCTTGATATCCTGGGTTGTTATTTTCTTTATCCCCCTCCACCCGCCACCCAGGAACACTTTGTTGTGTTTAACCAGCAAGCATGCAAACAGCAGTTGGCTCTACCCCTTTTGCTTTTCAAGCAGGGAGAAACGCTTGGCCAAATGGTGCCCCCCAAAAGAAAAAGAAACTTAACAAATCCCTACAGGCCTTAGAAACAGTCCTCTCTGATTCTCTACTTCTGGGAAAATAAGATGTATTGAGTGTCAAGCCCTTTGCTTCTCCCCTAACACCACTCAGAACAAGCTCCTTTTTGACCTGTCGGAGGAAGGCAGCCACCTAAGTGGGCAAGCTCACGACCTTGGAGTCAGATGCTTTGGGTTTCATTCCTTACTCTGTGGGCTTAGGCAAAATATTTCTAAGTTTCTTCATTTGTACAATGAGAATACCAATTCTCACCTTATTGGATTTGGGAAGAGTTAAAAGAGGTCATGTATAGAATATACTGAGCATTGTGCCTGGCAATTATTATATGCTTAATGAATAGTTGTGATTCTTCTTCTAATAATAATAATAATAATAATAATAACTATTATTCCTCTGGGAGGAACTGGCTGGCATTGGGCTCCCTTTGAGGAGCCTGCTTTTCCCTCTGCCTGTGTCTCTGTCTCTCTCTCTGTGTCTTTCATGAATAAATAAATAAAATCTTTTTTAAAACCCCTATTATTATTATTAATTGTAGTGTTAGAATTATAGTAAAGTATTGATTTATCAGGCTCTATTTTATGAAAGTGACAACAATCTCTAATTCAATGACACCAATCACTGAGCCAACAGTGAGGTTCCGAAGACAACCTTGTTCTGTTTTCTTGGGTGGCTTAGTAGCTAAGAATGCCAGGGCCAATCAACCAGCCAATAGACCATGTAAAGGAATAAAAACGATTCTCTGTGTGTAAATAGTTGAGTGGCTTTGATTTTTTTCAGAGTTTGCCCTTCTCCCCTTTTTAACAAGGTATAACATCTACTGTTATCCTTTCTTCTTGAAGTTGGATAACATGGAGAGAAACCAGGAACTCAAGTAGCTCTTGAATTTGTAGCCTGACCAGATGGAAACTCCCAGAAGGTTTATTGCTTTGCCTAAGAGCGTGATCCCCAAATGATAACTGAGCGCTTCTGTTCAGTTACTTTTTCCTTCTGGAGACCAGGGACAAACCCCTGTGGTTCCTGACACTCTTCACTCTTCTCCCCTAGATTCTTGGTTCTTTGATTTTCTTCCCATCATAAATTGTTTTCCAGATACTAGCTCTGCTGGTAACCCATAGCCAGCTAAACCAACACTTACCAGAGGAGTCTTTGATGCCTCCTTTCAGTTGATAAAATAAATTATAGAATCCTGTTTTTCAGGGGCGCCTGGGTGGCTCAGTGGTTGAGCATCTCTTTGGCTCAGGGCATGATCCCGGGGTCCTGGGATCGAGAGACACATTGGGGGACTTCTCTCTCTGTCTCTCTCATGAATAAATAAAAATATATATATATATTTTAAAAAAAGAATCCTATTTTTCTTCTGTCATTTCTTCTGTCCATTATTACCAGTTTCATGAAACTTTGTATTTAGACAGTATTATTTATTTTTAGAGCCAAATTTCTTATTTCACATTGTTAGATGATCTGATTATTTCTGAGCAACATCTCTACAATGCTGGAAAAAAGTGGATAAACTGAGGCTCATAATGCTTCAGTGACTCTCCTGAGAGCTTTTGATGAGTCAGGAAGCAAGACCGGAATAGAAACCACGACTCTAGTCTCCTAAACTGTTTTTCTGACCACTAGACCACACTTCCTCTCTAGACTATGAAACACTGGAAAATGGGAGTCAGGCAGAGAGTAAATATGGAGGCGAACCCACAGAAACACAATTTTACTTGTACCCGAATCATGTCATTTAGCAAAGGAAAACAGACGAACACCCCAGTCTCTTTGCTGTCATCAAAATTATAACCTAAGCCCACAATGGATATAGACTAGGAAATGAGTCTGCCCTGAATTGTCATACTTTTTCCGTTTAAAATGAATTCGAAAAAATGGTCTACTTTTCAATCCGGATGTGTTTTTCCCTCTACCAAAGGGTAATCTAAGCATTCAATTTTATTTAGATTTTAGGGTATAGAAGTAGAATACCTTTATTTACTCTTTATTTATTTTATTATTTAATACATTATTTAATATTTATTTTATTTATTTTATTATTTATTATTTTACTCTTTATTTATTTATTACCTTTATTTACTCTTATTCTTCACAGAATAAAGACCTAACCCATCATCATTTATTTCATATTTAAAGCTTTGTGGGAACATCGGGTTTGTTAGACATAGTCATTATCTTTAAACTTAAAATGTAGTCGGACAGAGACCGCATGTACCCATGAGGATCTGGAGGCAGCTGATAAATACCAACCGGGCGGGAGATATTAAGAAGCGGTACCTGATGTACAACAGTGAAAACCAAAGCCATGTTGTGGAAGACTTGGGTTTGAGCCCAGCTGTACCACTAACCAACTCTCGGTGGCGGGCAAGTTGGATCCTATGCATTGATAGGGAGTGATCACAACTGCCTGCGTGTCTTCCAACTGCATCGGCGTGGAGCCCGACATGAGAAATCACACGCGAAATGGCCTATGAGAGGGTTCAAGTCCTGAGGCGTATCAGATGCCCGCCAGGTTGCACAGGCCACCCTTTCTCCTTTGTATCTGGAATCCCCAATGATACAGTTTCCAAGGGACGTTCATTCGCCCAAATGGAAATTAAAACAGGACATTAAAGGAAGGCTCCTTTGAAGTTATCTTTGGCTGTGAGAACAGAAAATAACACGATATTTTCCTTTCGGCAAACGGCTCCTCGCCTCATCGTTTGGAATAAGTGTGAGTGAGGGATTTGTGAACACCTTGAAACCTGTTGATAATGGTGGCGAAGAGACAATTTTTCGCTTGGGAAAGCAAGGTGGGCGTGCACCTCAGGAAAGCTGAGTCCTCTGTTGACTGGGACCGAGAGTGCCAAAAACTCTTCCCACCTGTGGTTCCCAGGGAGCAATGACAGCAGTCTTTCATCACCGAGGCTATGTGGCAACCAACAGGGATCCTCGAATGACCCTTTCATGGCGACAAGCCTGAACTTGCCTTCGTGGCCTCCACTGTGGGTGAAGGTGGGTATCGCTGGTACAAAAACTCGAGAAAAGGTGAGAATTTACTTTTGAAACCAGGCAGGGAAAATCCACCACAGTCATCGTTAAGTTCTATTCTGTGGGGACATTTTAATCCCGGGAGGGAGGGCATGTGATTTTTCCTATCGGAGGGAACAACCCTACGACTTTCACTGATCTCTGTTCATACGGAGTCACTCTTTTATAGCAATAACTCGTTCCACTTCACATTTAGCAAGAAAATGTAGGCGTCTTCTGTTGACTGTGTGTCCCTCATTATGATATCAAAAGACAACTATTTAAGTTATCTTGTATCTAAAATAAAGCCGTTGGAATACAATCCCAGCCTTTTTTCTCAGGGTGGTGCCTGGTAAGCAGCACTGTTGAGCCCTTGTGTCAGAAGTAGAATAATAGGCAACATTTAGAAGACAATGCCCTGGCGCCTGCCAGCCCTCAGACACATTTTTTATTGTGAAATTCCTATGAAAAGCATTGTGGGTGGGTTGTTGTATGTTAGCACCATCTAGCGGTGCTGGGCAGGGCTGTTTCCCACCCCGGTCGGTTCCCCACCTCCCATCTCCATCAAACAAATTAAGGCCAAGTAATGAACTCTATTTATAGTCTTTTATCTATATTTGTTGCCACTCTCCACTTTGAAAGTGAAAGGCACTGCACAAGCGGGGCAAAGTGATGGAGAAGTGTGCAAATCTATTGTCTAAGAGCAATAATAATCAGTAGCATTTATTGAGCACTAATTGCGTAATAAATTTTGTACTTTTTTTTTTTTTTGAGGAGAGAGGAGGGAGAGCATGCAGGGGGAGGGACACGGGAAGACGGAGGGAGAGTCTCAAGCAGACTCAGAGCTGAGTGTGGAACTTGACCCTGGGCTGCATCTCCCAACCCCGAGATCAGGACCTGAGCCAGAATCAAGAGTTGGGCGCCCAACTGACTGGCCGACCCAGGTGCTCCTGTACTAAATGCTTTTTATTTTATTTTTTAAAGATTTTATTTATTTATGATAGTAACAGAGAGAGAGAGAGAGAGAGAGAGAGAGAGGGGCAGAGACACAGGCAGAGAGAGAAGCAGGCTCCATGCAGGGAGCCCGACGTGGAATTCGATCCCGGGTCTCCAAGATCGCTCCCTGGGCCAAAGGCAGGCGTCAAACTGCTGCGCCACCCAGGGATCCCCTAAATGCTTTTTATATAATCATCTTATTCAAACTTCACAAGACTCTATGGGGTAGATTTTATTCTTGTTATCCCCGTGTTACGGCGGGGAGAAAACAGCCATGCGGAGCCGAGTAACTGGCCTGGATTCCGCTCCTGGTTTAGAGGACGAAACGCCTCCCTGTCTCACCAACAGTGAATTTTCAGAGCTTGTTACCTTGGAGCCGTCAGGTGCACCTGCACCAGAGTACAGTGATCTCCAGTTTAATTTTTACAAAAGACATTGTGGATTTCTATTTTAATTGCTTTGAAAGCCAAACTCTTATGCTGTTTGCAGTTCTCCACCTCCCTCCCGGGGTATCAAGACACGCACTTTGCGGCTGGAAAAGAACCGCGCAGAAGGCTTGGTCGTAGAGAGAATCTGGGTGGGAGGGAAAGGAGTGTAATTTCATCGTGATTTGCCCCTTGTTGGGCAGGAAGGAACGGCTCATTCCCCGCACGTGGTGCTGCTGCTGTGGGCAAGCTTGCTCGCACCTGGAGGCCAGGGCAGGCTCATATAGGGGCCACGTGGATGGGGCTGCGGGTCACAGAGACTTGGGGCGAGGCCTCTCCCTCCCTGCTCTGCCCCTGCCGAAGGTGCTCAGTGTTCATCACCGGCCCTCAGGACTCCGCAGGCTCCCACCTTGGGAAAGCGAGGAGGTGCCCCCCTTGACCTCCCCCCTGCTTGTGGGGCACAGTCTGCGGAGGTGGGAGAGTGGGACACGTGAAGCAGAAGTTAGATCGGGGTGATAGGAGACAGATGTCACTGCAGTTGGAGGGAGGTGGCCTCTATGTGACTCACCGAAGGCCAGGGTCGGCGCGGGGAGCACGACCGTCCCCGTTCCTGCTCTAGCATCTCGCTCTTTCTGCGGCTCCGTGCAACTTCAATATATGCAGAGCCTCGCGTCAACACCCTGAAGTCACCCCACAGTTGGCCCGGCCGTCAGAGATGTGGCTCTCGCGGACGCAGGTCTGCAAACGCCCCTCCTCGTCTGAAGCCAGACGCTGCCCTCCCGTTGCTCTTACTAAAAAGCGCAGGATCTGCGACTTCCCAGGGCCACGTGTGCTCCGGAGGCAGCTTACTTCATCATAGTCATCCTCAGCCTCCCTCTTATATCCCGGACGCTTTGCTGCCAGCGGGCACCAAGCTCCCCAGACCTCAGCCTCTGCACGTGCTGTCCTCTGCCAGGACAATCTTCCCTGGACCCGCCCTCACCTATCCTCAGACCTGTGTTCCCAGATTTTGCTGTGCGTTAGAATTACCCAGGGAGCTTTAAAGGAATCTTGATTCCCAGTCTTCACCCTACACCGGTCCAATCAGAATCTCTGGGGTTGAAACCCAGGAAAAGGTACTTTTTTAAAGCTCTCCAGGTGATTTCAATGTGTAGCCACGTTTGGAAAGCTGTTCTTAGATTGGTAGGTGCCACCTTTCCTAATTTTGCCGTCTGGTTTGGATTCCTTCCCCGCGTGCTCTCACAGCCCTCTGTACGTTCCCACAATTTGTGAATTGTCTCTCCCCACGAGACTGTGAGCTCCGTGAGATTGTGTCCATTGCGTTGGCTTCTCTACTCCTGGAGGGTAGCGCAGGGCCCGGCCCTCGGGAGGGTGCCTGATAACCAACGGAGGAAAGCAGGCTGCAATGTGGACTTGCTAGCTGCCCGACCCCGCAGCTGGCCCCCTTCGGAGGCCAGAAAGCTGCAGCGGGATGTAGTGTAGGAGCACGCGCCCACCCGGCGGGTCGATGAAGCAGCTGCTAGGAGGAGGGACCACACTTGTAGGCACCTAGGGAGACTGTTTCCTTGCCTTGGGGAGCATATCTGCTGCTGGGCCTTGGCAAGGACCGGAGTTATCAGGGATTATGTTTGATCGTTGGGCAACCCTCCTCCAAAGATATTGGCCGACGAGCTTATTTTTAATTAACCGTCTTCTTCAATGAACATTTGCCAAGAAAAGCATTCTCAACGCTCAACGAAGGTGTTCCCATCGGACTCTTGCTCAGGTTGACAGTGTATTTCTTGACACATTGACTCATAGAGACGATAAATTGAAAATACGTTAATAGAGCAGCATATTTGCACAAAAGCAGCTCATTAGTATCAGTACAATCCTAGAATGTACTTAGAGAGACCAGGGGTCGGCTGGGCTTATGGGCCTCAATACACCATCTTGAAGGACAGCTTAGCTCTGTGCTCAGAAGGATAAAAAAATTAAAGATGCATTTTGATGTAAAATGGACTGTTTGACTTAACCTGATGGCTGGAAGAGCCCGACACCCATCTTAATTGTGTTTTCTTTTCTGCATTCACTTCTGCAGATCTGTCGCCTTGTATCACAAACGTGGAAAAAGATCTTACAGGGAGGAAATGTAAGCAGCGGTAACTTTTAAGGACTCGACACCCAAGCTAACATCTACCAAAAAGATTCTGCATCTGACCCTTCCTGCGACTGTGCATGACTCATTTTAGGCTAATGTCACCCAATCTCCACCCTTAGAATGAAAGTAATAAAATTTGCCTTTAATTAAAGTCTCTAAAGTTGGGTCCAATGGAAAAATGAAATACTTGAGGATATGACTTAGCCTGTGCTAGGAATTTTATAGGCAGTTCACCAAGGGTTTTTTTCCAAGTGATTTGCACGATAGACAAAATGTATTTTAAGCTGAATGCCCTGAACTGGAAACCGCGCACAATAACCTGTCCCAAAAGCAATTATCACATCAGGACACACCCGTTGGGATTCAACACTCCTATTTAAAGTCTCTCCAAACACCACAGCCCACGTGTATAATGGCTTTGGCAGAAGGGTGAGAACCAGCATCTGCCAGAACCTTATTTAACGGAGCAGGAAATGGATGTTTTCCGAACCAAAGTTTTAAAAGTCGAGAAATACCTATTTTGTGAACAGGATTTATGGTTTCATTCCCATGAGAAGAAGAAGGAAAAGAAAATGGACAAAACTTAATTCCATAAAGAAATCACAGCTCTGGGGCCCATTTTCCAGTGGGAGTTGAGGGTGTTTGTGGAGGTTGGCTTGAGAGGTGATCTGCTTGAAACACAAGGGTTTTTCTAAGCGTGTAAAAATATTTTGATCTCCGGGATTTCGAGTGGAAGATTCGGTTCCGGCATCGTCTTTTCCAGGAGGACTTTGCTAAAACCTCCTCCTCCATCATCTGAGTTAGGAGCCCCCTTCTATGCGGCACACTTGGCACCGGGTTTCCATGTTGTTTTGGGGCGCCCTCCTGTTTGTCGGGGGGTGAGTTAGTGAGGACCACGACGGCTGTTTACTTCATCCTTGCTCCTGCTGGACTTGGCGGTTGCTACACCGATGAATAAAGCAACAAGAGTTATCATTGCTATCATAGGCTTGGTCCAGTGTGGGTGGTGACCCTTGGAATCCAAGCAAATAAAGCTAGTCATGGGCCGCTCTTGTTTGCGCATGACTAACTTGTACCGCCGCCTTGCGTCATCTGAAGGCTGAGTGTTCCGCGTGTCAGGAAGCACTGTGGTTCCACTTAGTCAGTGTGTTTTGGCCCTGTCGGATTCTTGTAGCTGCTTGCTGCAGTGATGTGGGTAGGCAGGGAGGGAGGCATGGAGTGAGGCCCGAAGTAATCTCTCAACAATCAAAGCCTGTCTTCTTCAAGGACTTTTCTTTCCTTACCATTAAAAGAAAATACCACTTTGCCATATTGTTCCCTAAATCACCTTCTAGGAGGAGAGAACATAGGAAACCATTTACCGAAGATGGTCTGGTCAATTCTGGTTCAATGGTCTGGTTCAGTATGATTCTAGGGGAAAAGCTGTCTTGGCTCGAGGCCCTGGCCTTTGGTGATCCGTGGAAGGTACATCTTAGAAGTCTCAGGGTTGACGGTGGGATGTTCAGGCCGACCAGGCACATCAGCAGGTGGGTTGGGGGATTCAGGCAGAGAGGCGGGCACGTGACCGAATAATCAAAGATGGTTTGGTGAGAGGCAGACGGAAGGGGCAGAGTCCTGAAAGGCCATCGAGTGAACTTGAGAAAGGAGATCAAAGTTAAATTTAAAAAATCAACAAAATAAATAAATAAATGAATAAATAAATAAATAAGCAACAAAGATGATTTGATCTCTTGAGCTAAGAAAATGTGATATGTGATTTTTTTTTTTCTTTTTCTCCCTAAGGAAAGTTCAAATGAGCTAGAAAATGTGGCTGGTTTACATTAGAATGGTGCATTAAAACTGTTCTGATTCTTAAAACACTAAACTTTTATGAGGGGAGAGTATCTTTGCTTAAAACTGTTTCTCCCCCAAATTATACAGAAATAAGTGACTTTGTGTAACTGTGAGGAAATGCCCATTGCACACAGAGAATAGATCCCCTCATCTCCATGGAAGGCCGACTTCTGCTCAGCTTTATGGTGATTCAGTTCCCGTGGCTTCAGGTCCAAGAAACGTCAACCTTTGTAACTCTCTACCCCTCTGTCTATATTTACTTTCCAGAACTCTGTAACATTTACAGACGGGGTACATGAATCTGAAGAACTAAACTACTTGTTCATAAAAAGGTATCTTTTTTTTTTAATAAAAAGGTATCTTTTGTGTACAAATGAAAAGTTTTAAAATAGTCATTCCCATGTTTTTGTGGTGACAATAAGGAATAAGTTGATCTCTGTGCTCAAACTATAGCTTACTTTTTACAAACTTAGTTTTTTTAGGCCATGGTCTTTTCTCCAGTCACTTGGTGAAGAGTAGGATAAAATATTACCTAAGTCATCATGCTTTATTTTATTTTTTTAAATATTTTATTTATTTATTTATTCCTGAGAGAAACACACAGAGAGAGGCAGAGACCCAGGGAGAGGGAGAAGCAGGCTCCACCCAGGGAGCCCGATTCGGAACTCGATCCCAGGACCCAGGGATCACGTCCTGGGCTGAAGGCAGACGCTCACCCGCTGAGCCCCCCGGGCGTCCCAGTCACCATGCTTTAAATACAAATCTTATATTCAGGATGTAATATTTCCTTATAAAAAAGTTGTGTGGACAAAGAAGTGATACGTATATACCGTGGAACATTATTGAGCCATGAAATCTTGTCATTTACAACAACACGAAGGGAGCTAGTGAGGATAATGCTGAGCAAGATAAATCAGCCAGTGAAAAATACCATATGATTTCACTCATATTTAGAATTTAAAAGAGAAAACAAATGAACAAAGGAAAAGAAAGAAACGCACAGAGAGAGAGAGAAACCATGCAACAGACTCTTAAGTATAGAAAACAAACTGAGGGCTACCAGAAGGCAGGTGGGGGGCAGGACGGGTGGGACAGTTGATGGGGGTTACCGAGCACGCCCACCACGAGGAGCACTGAGTAATGGACAGAACTGTTGAGTCTCGGTAACATAACATAACGCTATATGGTAACTACACTGGAATTAAAATAAAAAACCTGGGATGCCTGGGGGGCTCAGCAGGTGAGCATCTGCTTTTGGCTCAGGGCGTGACCCCAGGGTCCTGGGATCGGGTCCTGCATCCAGCTCCCTGCAGGGAGCCTGCTTCTCCCTCTGCCTGTGTCTCTGCCTCTCTCTGTGTCTCTCATGGATAAATAAATAAAAATCTTAAAAAAAAACTTAATAAAAACGGGTTTATTTATGCATAGACGAATGATGCCTGATAAATATTTATTGTAATTATAGGGATTATAATCATGTAGTAATTACATGCATGATATGTATTATTGCATACTATGTACCGCTTGCTTATCCATAGGGTCATGTAATTGTATTCTTAAAAAACAAGCATGCGTCTTAGCTCATATCTACTGTGTGTCAGGCACCACACTAAGTAATTCATATTTCATTTCTTTTTCCCCACGATACCTTAGAGCAGTATCGCCAGCCTGGATGTGTCACGGATGATCCAACGTGGAGAACGACTTAGAGAGGCAGAGCTGTGGGTGGTCCAGGCATCTCGGTTTGTCAGTTAAAGGAGCTGAGATTTGAATGGAGGTCCAGCGGCCGCCAAAGCTCGAGTTCCTACCCACTTCAATATAGTAACGTCTTTCATAAATGAAGCCCTACACGGGACAAAGATTGTCTATAAAATGTTTTCATCCTCATTTAGAAAACAAATCCAAACGTAAAACAACAAACACGCTCGGATGCGTCATTCACGTAATAAACCGCGTGTATCTCAGCTTATACAATTTTTATTTGCAAGTGAATTCCAAGCTACTCCCTGGATCATTCCTTTTCTTTCCAGAAAGAAAGAAAATTTCTATTTTAAAATAGAACACTTACGGCCTGCAGCATCTGAAGAATTTACATGCTTGTGCTTCCCATGAAGATGGGAAATCATTAATTCTCCAAAAAGGGCCTGATTCTCTCTTCTCTCTCTCTCTCTCTTCCTTCTTAACTCAAAAAGTGAAATTGGGGAAGTGGGTTGATGTGCATGAAGCCCCCAAGGAACACTTTCCCCAATGACACTTTTCCAAATGGCAGTCAATTGTGTTTTAAAATGTTTCCCCCCAAAAAGGCGTGGCTCCTTTAAAGAAAAGCCTGTAGAATATTCAGGTAACGCCTGACATGGAAGATGTTCACTTACGATTGCATGAAAAAGCGGATTGTGACACAGTATGCACAGCAGGTTTCCCCTGTTGTGGACGGCGTGTGGAAGGGACAGGCGTGTGCATGTCGGTTTGCTAGGGCTCCCCACAAGGCCCCACAGACGGGGTGACTTAGTCCTGGAGGCTGGCTGGGGACCAGGATGGGGCCTCTGTCCTTGACACGTAGGGCATCTTCGTCTTCTTCCTTCGTGTGCTCTTCGCTTTGTGTGCGTCTGGGCCCCAAAATCCCTTCCCGTGGTGACAGTGGGCATCGCACTGGGTTAAGACACCCCATGATGATTTCACTTTGAGGGAATCACTTCTGTGAAGGCTCTGTCTTGAATATGGTCACAGGTGTCAGGGGACAGGAGCGGAGGGAAGATGGACAGAGTTCCAGCCCTATGGACAGGGCCACCCTGGCACAGCGGCAAACGAGCAGGAGTTAGCCAGGTAGGCATGGACAGGTGGGCGGGATGCTGCAGGTTAGCGCCAGCGCTCAGGTAGGGGCACGGAGCAGGGGACGGCCTGCTGAGGCGGGGACCCTGAGGGCTCTGGCCTCCTCGCAGACGTGGGGGCTGCTGGGGGAGACGTGGGCTTCAGAGCTCGCAAAGGAGGTCAGACCGTGCCGTAGACTACGGGGCAGCCTTAAAGGGTCACCAGCAGATGCATGGACGGATGCTCAGGAGGATGGCCAGGAGCAGAGTAGGTACGCGGGCAGCGTCCGGTTGGTAGGTTAGTGCAAGAATTAATGTGAAGAATGAGCAAGTTCTGGACAAGACTGCTGGATGGAGAGGGAAGGGCTGCGTTAGAGAAACATCTAGGACTAGAACCAGGGGCTTGAAGACTCTCGGAAAGTGGAGATGAGGGGAAGGGAAGAGCCTAGGATGTACTCAGTGACATTTATTTAACGAAGATTTATGAAACTCTTACCACATGACAGATATGGTGCCAGGCGTTGAGTGTGCAAGAGACAGATCAGGCTCCGGCTCAGACTGAGCTAGAGTTGGAGAGGATGGGAAATAATGCAAACACACATTTAAAATGAAGCAGGTGAGCGTGATGGTGATGGAATGGCCCCCAGGTTCCCGTGCGGGGGTCTGCTGGTACCCCACCACCAGCCAAACCCAATATAAGATAGATAAGATAAGATAAGATAAGATAAGATAAGATAAGATAAGATAATGAGTCTGGTTTGGGACATGTTGAGTTTATGATGGAATAAACAAAATATAAAATATTACTTCTTACAGCCGTTGAGGAATAGGAATATTTTTCCGAAAGGGAGTCTTCTTATGTATACATATGAATATTATGTGGCAGCTATGTCCCTAACCCCTAGTTTAGTGCAAGGATAAACTTTCTTTTTTTTTTTTTAAAGATTTATTTATTTATATATGATAGAGAGAGAGAGAGAGGCAGAGACACAGGCAGAGGGAGAAGCAGGCTCCATGCAGGGAGCCCGATGTCGGACTCGATCCCAGGACTCCAGGATCACGCCCTGGGCCAAAGGCAGGTGCTAAACCACTGAGCCACTCAGGGATCCCAAGGATAAACTTTCTTAGCTTAGTGTGAAGTGAGCAAAGCAGACAAAATTACTGGCATGTGTGGAGGGTACTTTCTACTAAAAAAAAAAAAAAAAAAAAAAGTTCATGGAAAACCCCAACAAGATAGGTAAAAACAAACAAACAAAACCTGTAAAATATAGAGGAGGTGTACGGATGCAATTTTTAACACAGTGACAAAGGAAAGCCTTTCAAAAAGACATTTTAATAAAGGGTTGATGGAATTGAAAGGGAAAGTCATGCCAATATTTGGAGGAAAGACTATTTTAAGGCGTTGGAACGATACATCCAAGTCAGACTGTTAGAGGAACAGCTCAGGAACAGGAGGCCGCTGGGCAGAGTGAGGACGCCGAGTGGCCACAGGGAGAGTGGTCAGAAGCAAGGACAAATATGAGGTGCAGAGGACAGTATTTTGGGGTCTAGATGACATTTGGGAAGATGTTGGCTTTGACTTGGAGTGGGATTGGGAGGCCCCGGGGGGCTCTCAGCAGCGTGAACCTCCAGTGTGTGTTTGCTCCATGCACCGAGCAGCTACCGGATTCTGGCCTGGACATGGTGTCCAGGCCACAGGTTAAGGGCTCGGTCCCGGCAGGATGCCTCCCTCTGCTCCCACGCCCTCAGGAGCCAACCACGAGTCCAGCTCAGCACCTGTGCTGGAGGCGGACGGGCTGTGGATCAGAGGGCCCCACGACCTCCTCGTCGGGTTTGGCTGACCTTCCAGAGTGGCCCACACGACTCAGAGAATCATTTACTGACACTGACAGTCTACGAGGAGGATGCTGTAGAGGATGCAGATGTCCAGAGCAAGAGGACACGGGGTAAGGATGTTGCAGGAGCTCCCACGCCCTCTCCGGGCACATCTCCATGTGTTCTCCGGAAGCTCTCAGAACCCTGTCCTTGTGGGTCTCCATGGAGGCTTCCTGGCACAGGCATGATCGATCAAGTCACTGGCCTTTGGCAACCGACCTCAATCTCGGGGTCCCCTTCCCTCCCAGCAGGCTGAGGGTAAGGCCGGAATCTCCAACCCTCTGGTCTCACGGGTGGGTCCTCTGGCGACCAGGTCCCATCCTTAGGTTCCCTCGGAGCTTCCCCAAAGTCACCACATTAATATAACACCCTCATAGCTTAGGAAATTACGAGGCTTTTAGGAACTCTGTGCCAGGAGCTGTGAGGGGGACGAAATATACATTTCTTAGTATGCAACACCGGACCACCCACCCCGTTATGCTGTATGGCCCGTGACTCTGCTCCGATTCCTACTGTAAGAAAGGAAGGCGAAGGGGCAAGGGCAGAATCAGGGCCAGTGGCCGAGGTCAAAGACTATTGCAAGGTGGAGTAGAGAGATGGTAGGGGCTGGCATCAGAACAATGGCCACTTTAATTAGCTCATCTAATTAGCTGTGGGCTGTTGAGAAGTAGTCAAACTGTGGATGTGGACAGAAAAGAGTGGCTTTGGTTAGGTTAGTCTGAGACACTTAGTGGAGAGCAACATGGACCAGTTGGGTGGGTCATGGGGGCTGAGAGTCTGGAGTTTCCAGAGTGGGCCCGGGCTGCAGATTAATGCATAAATGCATTTGAGAGAGGAAGCATACTAATGATCTTTAAATTCATGAATCTTGTGCACTATGTTCTAAGACCTTTGCTTTTGCAGACAAGCATGCCGGTATCTCATCCTCCCAGGATCTATCATACAGCCGTATATTCCGTACAGTCAAATATTTTTTATAAATATTATTGATAAATATTTTTTAAAGATTTTACTTATTTATTCACGAGAGACACAGAGAAATAGGCAGAGACACAGGCAGAGGGAGAAGCAGGCTCCATGCAGGGAGCCCGACGTGGGACTCAATCCCGGGACTCTGGGTCATGCCCTGGGCCCAAGGCAGACGCTCCACCGCTGAGCCCCCCAGACGCCCCTGCTTATAATATTTCAGACTGGAAACAACTCACTTGTCCATTGCAGGTGGGAAGGGTAAACAGATTCCGGTGCATCATACAATGGAATAGTGCATGGCCGCGAGAACGGATAGCGGGCAACACCTGCAGTAGTGTGGGTGAGCCTGCACACGCCCCGTTGGCCAAGGGAAGCCAGACGTGAAAAGTGTTTGTTAGACTTTTCTATCCCTACAGAACGGGGACAAAAGTGAGAAGTCGAAACGGTGGTTGACATTGGTGGGTGGTGACCTGAAGGGAGGACAAGAGGGACTTCGGGTAGGCACGCCCTGTGCTTTCTTGTGAATTCAGGGCTCGCTGGGTTCACTTTGTGAAAAACCGTCAGATCACGTGCTTATGATTTAAAAACCATCAGATCACATAGTTATGACTTATGTGCTTTTCTGCATATATATAGTATTTCAATAAAGAACTCGCTTAAACTATCCTTCTGCGCCCCATTTCCCCTTTAGCTCCTAATGTTGCAGATGACACGGTAAAGAGGAAGACATTGATACAGGTGGTCAGAGAGCAGCCTAACGATGTCCTTAAATCAAATGTCCTTAAATAGAATGGAAAACGGTACAGAACTCCCTCAAAAAATTAAAAGTAGCATACTCTATGACCCAGCGATCCCACTTCTGGGCATATGCCCCTAAGAGTCAAAATCAGCATCTCGGGGTAACGGCTACACCCCCGTGTCCATGGCGTTGTTCTTGCAGCTTTGTTCCCAGTGGCCAAGACGTGGGAACAACCTGATGCCCGTCCACGGCCGGACGGAGAAGATAGGATGTGTGCACAGTGGGACGCCATGTACCCAGCCCTACAGAAGCAAGAGGAGATCTTGCCGGTGGGGACAGCGTGGCATGCCTGGGGGACGTCACACTATGTGGAGGGAGCCCATCGCAGAAGGACAAATACCGCCTGATTCCAGTCCATGAGGGTCACCACAGGGCGGTTATGGGAGGCCGGTGGGGGGGATGGGGGGGCAGTTTCAACAGGTCCTAACACCTCAGTTACACGGGACAACCCGGTCTGGGAGCCGCTGCAGCACGTGGCCGGCACCGGTGCTCTGCACCCGAGGCTGTGCTGGGACTTGGGTGGCCTGGTGCTAGCGTCCTCAGCACAGAGGAGCCCTGGGACGGTCCTTACCCCGACCGGGGCCGGGCCGCTGAGGATGCGCGTCGCCCAGGGCATCACACCCTATGCAGCAAAGGACATCTTCAGGGGAGGACAAAGCCGGGATACGCTCAAGCCAGCGTCGGGGGAAGCATCCGAGGGGCAACGAGGCCCTCTAGCGCCCGCATGGGCTTGCGCCGGCCGCCCCAGGGAGGGCCGCCAAGGTAGCTGGGCTGGACCCCTGCACCCCACGGCCTCTCGGGCTTTGTCCTGCAGGGCTCCAGGTGGGACGCAAGTGGAAATGCCACTGGTGCTTCCTGGAAATCCTGCGTGAGTGGAAGAAGCCCGGGGAAAGCGCTGTGGTCAGTGGCGTGAGGCCTGTGCACGTCGTGGACCCTGGACTGTGGCCACAGCCCATCGTGGTCAGGGATTTGCTCTCGGGCGTTTGCAGATATGCAGGGTTTCCCTTCGGGTGGTGTGGCAGGCGTACAACACCTTGGTGCACGCTGACGCTCACACTCATGCTCACACTCGCACACACACGGCGAAATTTTATATCCAGTATGTGGTTTGGATTCTCCTGGAAACTATTTTTCCAGAACAAATTTCTTGCAATAAAATGATAAAGTTTAACTTTCCCTCCTCGTGCCAGCCAGAGCGTGATCAAGCGCAGAGTTCTATTTTCTGCATTTATAAATTGAGGGGAAAGGCACACGGATTAAAAACCCGGCAGTAATTTGTGGAATTGCTGAATCCTTAACTGCACTGGAATTAAAAACTAAAAAAAAAAAAAAAAAAAAAAAAAAAAAAGGTGCTAGCGGCGTCCAGGTAGGGTTGGTCTGCAGCACCTACTACTGTCCCCGCCTTCAGTTAAAGGTTGTCTCCAGGGGCCCCCGGGGGGTCAGCGGTTTAGCGCCACCTTGGGCCCAGGGCGTGACCTCAGGGTCCTGGGATCGAGTCCCACGTCGGGCTCCCTGCGTGGAGCCTGCTTCTCCCTCTGTCTATGTCTCTGCCCCCCCCCTCATGAATAAATAAATAAAATCTTAAAAAAATAGTTTTTCTCTAAGGGCACCTGGCTGGTTGGGTCGGTGCAGCATGTGACTCTTGATCTTGAGGTTGTGAGTTCAAGCCCCATAGTGGGTGTAGAAATTACTTTGAAAAAGAGTCTTAAAAAATTAAGATATTGGGACAACTGCGTGGCTCAGTGGTTGAGCATCTGCCTTTAGCCCAGGGCCTGATCCTGGAGCCCCGGGATCGAGTCCCGCATCGGGCTCCCTGCATGGAGCCTGCTTCTCCTTCTGCCTGTGTCTCTGCCTCTCTCTGTGTGTTTCTCATGAATAAATAAATAAAATTAAAAAAATTAAGATATAAAGTTTTTCTCTAGAAGCTGTGAGCATCCCAAACCTGTCAGGCTTGTGAGAAATTATGTTCACACCATGGGGACTGTTGAGCCACACGTACCTGGATGAGTCCCGGACTTGCTAGTTTTCCCTGAGATATTGTGCAAGACATCCAACTTCTCTGAGCCTCAATTTCCGTGAAATAGGAAGAGTAATATAATTCATCCCCCCGAGACGCAGAGAGTATGTGGATTGAGTGTGCAAGAGCGCTTCGCACAGGACCGGGCGTGGCATGTGTTGGCTTTAAAGAAGGATCATGGCATTAGTGACACACCACAGACTCTCTGCAGCGGCTGGCTTTGCTATCAAGTGAAGAGGTGCCTTGGGGTCAAATAAGAATAGATTTTCCCTTTGGATTCATTTTCAGCAATGATGCCCATATACGGTCTAGATCCCAAGGCAAACTCTGTAACCCAGACTGTAAAGCCCTCTGTCTACCTCCTGCAGGCAAAACAGTCATAATTTTCATCCTCTGGACTTACTATTTTCTTTTTTTTTTAATTTTTAATTTTTTGACATGTATTTATTTATTTTTATTTATTATTTATTTACTTTTTGGACTTACTATTTTCTATTCCTCCCACAATTGCCTTGAAACTATTGCCACAAGTTGTGAGTTATTGATGAGATTCAGAGTGAGCCCTTCCCTAGGAGCGGATTTCCCCTTCCTATGAATACTATTACGAGAAGGATGGTTCAGAAACTCCTTTTGCCTTTTAATTCCCAGTTAATCAGTTGTTTAGCTTTACCTTCTCATCAGACTTGGCCCCCTGACAGGCCTGTTCTCACTACTGTTTGGGACTTGGTCTTCCATCCATGTGGGATGGGACTGCAGGTGTCACGGGCACCATTCTGGGAGGTGATGGGAACTGAAGCACCGTGAGGGGGCAGGTGGGGAGTCCCCTTCCCCTCGGCCGCCAGCCTCAGCACCGCATATGGCTCGGGGCTCTTCCCTTCCAGAGTCCAGGAGCCCAACTCAAAGCTGTTTAAGTGGCAAAGAGACTGTATGGGCTTGCGAGACTTAGGACTCTGAAGCAGGTATCCTTTGGGGGCAGGGGGAGCCTGCAAAAACACTACCGGGATTTTACTGGGGTCTTGGCAGTTTGGTCACGTCCATGTCTTTGTAGGAGTTCGGTCTTCCTTGGCACACTCAAGACTCAGGCTCCGGGAGAGCCACGAAGCCCAGGGCGTCCTTTCCGGCTTTCCGGATGAACAGCTCGTCTCCCGGAGTTCCTTGACCTCGGCTCCCCATCTAGGGGCTGGATCTGCAGCCTGCTGGGGCGCTGGGCAAGGCTGGCTACAGAAGTTTTAGGGCTCAGTTCGTCATGAAACGTGGGACCCCTTTTTCAAATCAGGAAACAAGTGCCACTCAAATGCAGACCCTTGCTCTTCCTCTGCGGTTCCTCTCTCCACCTTCCACGGGGTTTATGCTCAACACTATGTTCCTTTGGGCAGGGGGGCCTGGCCCGGAGATGCTGGACCCTCGAAAGCACAGGACCCCTTAGTCCAGTCGGTAAGACAAGCGGGAAGTGACATACACCTACCACACACCCTACCATTTTCTATTTATTTATTTATTTAATTTTATTTTATTTAATTTTTATTATTTTTATTTTATTTTATTTTATTTTAATTTAATTTAATTTAATTTAATTTAATTTAATTTTATTTATTTTTTATCGGAGTTCAATTTGCCAACGTATAGCCTGACACCCGGTAATTATTTTTCAATTATTTTTATTTTTACCTCTTTTGTTGGTATTCCATTTTGTTTCTTAGCAGGGGTCTCGTCTGTGTTTCCTAAATCGTCTTGCGGGGTCTTCTGGTTTATATTCTCTGAGTCACTCCTGCAAGGCTTCCGAAAACGCGTGTGTTCTTTCCCTCGAGCTTCTCTGGCCTTCGGACAGGCGTGTTTGTCGGGCTCCCGCCCAGCGCCTCCTCGGCATCCCTGACTCAGGGCCCTGAGAACGAAGGGCTCGGGAGGGAAGGGCTTCTGTATTCTGCGCCAACGTCGCGATTTCCAGGCGACCTGACGTGGAGACAGACGACGGACGTGGTGGCTCAGCGACTTTCCCATTTTGGTGGCCGGGACCTGGTGTTTAAAGCCCTCCTGTCTCTGTTAAGACGCCCGGTGCGTTGAGTACTTATGGCTCTGTTGCGAGTTTCCATCCTCTGGGGGGAACAATGATAACAATAAAAATATAAGAGCATCTTTTCTTCCACTTACTGGAAAGACAACGTGACGTTGTGAGCATCTTTCTTCCGGGCTGCAATCATCGTACCTGCAGAGTTGGGCTGAAGGGAGGAGCTGCTTAGGTCTTCATCTCCTCTTTGCCTGCTCTCCGAGCGCCTCAGACAGCCGCTGTGCTTGCCCAGACCGGATCCCAGCTGCTTCGAGCCTCTGCTTAATTTCCCACTTCTCAGCTCTCCGCGGATTGCACGGACGCCTTATATCTCTGCAGTTCCTAACATGCCAACAACCTCCCTCGCGGAAGCCAGAGCCCATCCAGCAGCCTATAAATTAGGACAGTTTTGACCTACTTTTTTGTTCTGGGCTTTCCAATAATCTTCCACCGAAGACCAATTTTCCTGAAATAGATTTTATAAGGCTTTCATGGGGAAAAAAAAAAATCACATTTAGGTTTCACCACTTTCCCCCTTTGTAATCACATATTTTAACTGAATGGTCATGTATTTACTCAGCTTATTGGATAGCAGACAAAGTACTTTGTATTTTGGGTCTTTATCTATTGTGCATTATATCTTTCTTTTAGCTAAAGATTAACAGGGATACTCTTTTGTTGGCTTGCTCAACAATAACGTTTGAATCCTTGCCTCAGATGTGTGCTCTTCACTTTGAAAATAGAGCCATTCAGAAGCCACGTGCTATGGTTCATAACGATGTCACAGCAGCACCGAGGGTGACAGAGAAGTCGTGTAAATCAAGTGATAAGTACCCTGGGAGAAGACGTCTGGAGAGCTGAGATCTGTTAGAACTATGCCGTCGACCCAGGCTTTTTAATAGTTGCCCAGTTGGTAAAATAGGAGAATTGCCAGCAATGTCAGCTTCCCGACATCTGACCATGATCTAGGAAAAACGTGGGAAATAGAAGTTAACCTGATATGAGTTTAATGAGAAAAAAAAGGCATATGAGAAAAAGCATCAGAGGCATCTTCAAATGAATTTAATGGAATAAGCTCAGTAGTTTTTTTTTTAAGAAAGGAGCTTCTTTTATTAATATGTGCATTTTAGTTTTTTTTATATAAATTTATTCTTTATTGGTGTTCAATTTGCCAACAAACAGAATAACACCCAGTGCTCATCCCGTCAAGTGCCCCCCTCAGTGCCTGTCACCCATTCGCCCCCACCCCCCGCCCTCCTCCCCTTCCACCACCCCTAGTTCGTTTCCCAGAGTTAGGAGTCTTCCATGTTCTGTCTCCCTTTCTGATATTTCCCACTCATTTTTTCTCCTTTCCCCTTTATTCTCTTTCACTATTTTTTATATTCCCCAAATGAATGAGTCCATATAATGTTTGTCCTTCTCCGACTGACTTAAAGAAAGGAGCTTCTTGAAAAAAATATCTCACACACATATTGCTTTGTCTTCCTTATTACTAAGCACGGAACTGCTTCCTGGGGAAATGGGGGTGAGCGGGATGTAGAGCCAGAGGAGGGCCCATTGAGTGGAGCGAAATCCCGACACTGAATCTGCCCTAAACGGTCCTCACCCCCTTCATGCCCATGTGACAGATTCTTTTCTTTCCCCGAGGGAAGGTCGAGTTCCTCAGCTTTGAAGCAATACCTACAGATAGGAGCCGAATGTAGAAGAGCCCGGGGCCCAGGTGGACCACAGCAGAGCCGCACGTTCTTGGCAATGCAAACAGCCGCTGATCTTCTGCGGGGAGTCACTTCGGGGCAGACGCGGAGTTTGTCTGGCAGCTGTTCTCACAGCGCTTCGGGTCGGGTCACAGCTGTCATTAACACTGCGTTCAGCTGGAAGAGCACGGAGGCCGTCAATGCGACTTCACCGGCCCCTGGGAGAGGAGGCGGCCCCAAAGCGCAGCTGAGCAGGGAGCACCCCATGGGTCACCCCTCAACGAGGCCACGCAGGGGCCCAGGCCCTGGCTCGCCCTGGGCTTCCAGCTCTGGAAAGGCCGAGGCCCGGCCATCCTGGAGACACCCAGAAAGGGCCACCGAGAGAAGGCCTCACCTGTGACAATTCCTGGCACATGGGGGAGAAAAGTGTAGGCCGCCCTTCCGAGTGACTTCTTCTTCTTCTTTTTTTAAATAATAAATTTATTTTTATTGGTGTTCAATTTTCCAACATACAGAATAACCCCCAGTGCTCATCCCGTCAAGTGCCCCCCTCAGTGCCCGTCACCCAGTCACCCCCACCCCTGCCCTCTTCCCCTTCCACCACCCCTAGACTTCTTGCAAAGGGAATGGACCTTCGATCCATCTCCAAGAACAGTGAGGGGCTCTCAAGAAAGCAGCTTTCCGGCACCTTGTCTTCCTTGCTGTGGAAGGCGACCCCTGCCCCCCGAGGAAGGGCCGTCCCCGTCACTGCCATCAGGCCCCCGCACCAGAGCTTGAACAGAAGTGTCGGAACAGAGTGTGTCTGTTTTGAAAAGACATTCGTGCCGCTTGAGCTGGGTCCTGTGGCCTCGCGCACAGAGGCTCTCGGCTGACCCCGCGGGGGACCTCTTGTCGTGCCTGGAGCAGCCCTCGGTTGTCGCACTAGAGGGAGGGGGCCCTGCAGGCGCTCGGTGGGTGCTGCCGAACCCCGACAGTGTGCAGGTGAGCCCCGTGCCAGGACAGCCACCCCAGACGGCAGCAGGGCTGCCCCGAGACACCTGCTCTGTGAGGCCGCTCTCCTCCCGGGCCCTGCCCACGTCCTGCGGGAGGCGGCTCGGGATCGTGGGAACGGGCAAGGCCCACCATGCTTGGGCCTGGGAACGGGCGTCCCACGACTGTCCGTGTGCCTGGAGCCAACGTGAAGCAGCCACATGTGATTAGCAGCTTAGACTCTCTTCGTAAGTAGGCTTCGAAAAAACTTATAATCAGAAATAATGGGGAAGGGACGCCCGGGTGGCTCAGCGGTTTAGCACCACCTTGGGCACAGGGTGTGATCCTGGAGACCCGGGATCGAGTCCTGCGTCGGGCTCCCGGTGCATGGAGCCTGCTTCTCCCTCTGCCAGTGTCTCTGCCTCTCTCTGTGTGTCTAATGAATAAATAAAACCTTAAAAAAAATAATGGGGAAGAAAACATAACTTCAAATTTTGATTAGAAGTCCAAATGATCCTCACATACATATGGACCAAATTCTAATTAAAATAATACCTAAGATGCTATCCAGTACTTCGCAGGCCATTGAGGTTAATTATGTTGTCTTATTCATTATTGTAAATAATGACACGAAGGATAGTTTGGTGGCCAGCGCCATCCCTGTCGTGAATAGTGGCCTTGCTGGTTGGTGAAGGGCACTGTAGGCAGGGGGGGCTGAGAGGGTGGGGGCAAAGCAAACCCCTAACGAGGCGGACATCTTACTTCCCGTCCTTTAATTTTCGGGTGAATATTACATTTTACTCCCTAATATAAGGAGAATAGTTTAAATTGCTCATCATTAAAAAAAAAATTGATGCTCAAGGAAGATGACTCTTGTTTGTGTTGTGGCTGCTTGAAGGGTCTGAGCAAATTAACGTGCCTTCCTGGGGGCAAAGTCCTTTCAGCCTGAGATTCACAATTATAAGGAGGGAAAACAACAGAAGAAAAGATGGGAGCCTTGGATTCCTACCCCAGCTGCCACCAGCTGCATGTCTATCCCCAAGATGTCATCACTTACCTGTCTATTCCTTCAGCAAATACTTGATGCTTTTACTTGAACATTTACTCTCCTGGCGTTGTTGTAGGGGCTCTCGCTAGTTCACTTAATCCCCACACCAACCGAATACCATTATTGGCATAATTCACCTGGGGTCAAAAGCTGGTAAGAGGCAGACCTGGGACTCACACCCAAGCAGGCCGACTCAGGACCATGCTCCGAAAGCTCTTTGCCTCACTACTTCTCAATAAACAATTAAATGGGTAATTTTTAAAAAAGATTTTATTTATTTATTCATAGAGACACACACACAGAGAGAGAGACAGAGAGAGAGAGAGAGAGAGGCAGAGACACAGGCAGAGGGAGGAGCAGGCTCCATGCAGGAAGCCCGATGTGGGACTCAATCCTGGGTCTCTGGGATCCCGCCCTGGGCTGAAGCCGACGCTGATCCGCTGAGCCACTGGGACTGCCCTTAAATGGGTAATTGTAAGAAAGGATGGTGATAGTTATATGAAAAAGAGAAGATGCCACGGGGCCATTACAAAGGGGAGGCTAAGGGAAGGCCTTCCAGAAAAAGTGACATTTACTATGAGACGGGAGGACAAACAGAAGCTACTGGAAAAAGAGGTAAGATGGAGCAAGTGTCCAGACCGGGGTTTGGGGGTGGGGTGGGGAGATGTATGGTGAGTCCTCCAGGAACGGGCGTGGTGCGGTTTGAGGAACAGAAGGAAGTTTGGTTTGCTTGGCATCTTGAGGTGCTCTAAGCTGAGGTGGGGAGGGTGTTGGTAGGGGATGTATCACAAAGGGCATCTGATGCATTTTATGCGAAAGGTAAAGGGGAGCTGGGGAAGCCTTTAAAAAGGAGTGACAATTTCAACTTTTATTCAAGGAAGGTCATTTTTTTTTTTGTCACTGGAATGAATTTTGTTTTTTATTTTTTTATGAATTTATTTTTTATTGGTGTTCAATTTGCCAACATATAGAATAACACCCAGTGCTCATCCCGTCAAGTGCCCCCCTCAGTGCCCGTCACCCATTCACCCCCACCCCCCGCCCACCTCCCCTTCCACCCCCCCTAGTTCGTTTCCCAGAGTTAGGAGTCTCTCATGGTCTGTCTCCCTTTCTGATATTTCCCACTCATTTTCTCTCCTTTCCCCTTTATTCCCTTTCACTATTTTTTATATTCCCCAAATGAATGAGACCATATGATGATTGTCCTTCTCCGATTGACTTACTTCCCTCAGCATCATACCCTCCAGGTCCCTCCATGTCGAAGTAAATGGTGGGTATTTGTCATTTCTACTGGCTGAGGAATATCCCCCTGTATACAGAGACCACAGCTTCTCTATCCATCATCTGTCGATGGACACCGAGGCTCCCAAGGAAGGTCATTTTGGTTGCAGCGTGGAGAATAAGTGGGAGAACAAGACATGAGGTCAGTTAGAAGTAGTTGCTGCGTCCAGGTGAGATTCGACGGTGACCTGGATAGGGAAGCGTGAGCGGAGGGAAGTACTGGGAGTGATAAAGGCAGAAAGGAAACAAATCAGGATAAGGGATCAGAGGATAAGGGGATGAGGTTGAGAAGCTGACACGTGGATCGAGATATGGAAGACTGCGGGCCTGAGAGAGGAGACTGACCCGCGCCCGCCGGGCAGGTCACTCTGTCCACCTGACATGCCAAGGCTCCTCCGCCTCACGCGCCCTGTGGGATCTACAGAAGACACCAGCGTCTCACACTCTAGAGGTTTGCACACACCCCGTTACCCCAGACTTCTTGGCAGGCAATCAATCTTCCAAACTTGGAAGACCCTGCTAAAGTCCAGGTCCTTGAGCATCCAGCCAAGCCCACAGCCTGTGAATCAGCGTAAGCCGCGCGGCTGGCCATCTCCCAGCTCGTCCCAGTGGACACGCACTGTTCAAAGGGCCGCCCGGCGGAGGACTGTCCTTCACCTTGTCCTTCAGTGTCACCCTGAGCGGGGCTGTGGCGCAGCAGGCTTTCCTCTTCTGGTGCTGCCAGCATATCCCCTGGAAGCGTTATTTGGACGTAAGGGACACCTTAGAAGGCTATGGGTATGAGTTGAGGGACAAGAGACAATCTCTTTTTTTTTTTAATATTTTATTTATTTATCCATGAGAGACACAGAGAGAGAGGTAAAGACCCAGGCAGAGGGAGAAGCAGGCTCCATGCAGGGAGCCCGACGTGGGACTCAATCCTGGTCTCCAGGATCAGCCCTGGGCTGAAGGCCCAGGCTGAGCCCCCCGGCTGCCCCAGGAGACCATTTCAATGGGAGTTGGTGTTGGAGAAGCCTGAGCCATCTGCTCATAATCCAGAAGGGATAAATAAAGCATGGCTTCTCTTACACCTGAACCCATCAGGACCCACCCAGAGAAGAACCGGTGGGAGATGATTATGCTCCTACCAAAGGGAGCTGGTTAAGCAGTGTCTGTAAGGCTGTTGTCCTTGCAAATCCATACAGCAGGCAGACGGGAAAGGAGGATCCTGAGTAGCTGAACCCGGGGGAGCAGGAGCGGAGCCCCATAAGGACAAACTAAAACCTGGCTTGATGGCCCTTTGTCATAGGGCCACACACACACACACCTGGCCCCGAATGCAGAAAACCTACAGGAAGATGTAGGATTGGTGAGGGATTTTCAGGCTCCCAGGCTGCTTCACGCTAATGAGGTGAGTCAACAACAACTGTGCGTGTTTCACTAACAGCTGCTTGCTCTCCGCGGCCTCTCCCGTGTCTCAAGAATCCCGCCAGTGACCCGGCATACCCGGGAATATCCAAGAAAGGGAATTCTGGAATGAGGTTCAGGCCAGTCTTGTTGACACGGTCCAAAGCTGCCATGATATCATTTCCACGTAACAGGTTGGAGAGGCTGCTCGCGCGGACGCTGGTCATCAGGCGCATCTTGGCGCATCACGGGCGCTCCGGCGGCGCGGGCATCTGACGCCCATGGCTGGGTCCTCAGTCTTTATCAAAACCCAGTAATACGTCGAGGCTGTTTCCTAAAAGGGGAAGAGTTCAGATCTCTGACTTACCACAGTAACTCTCCACAGGAAACCTACTATGAGCTTTTCCATTTTCTAATGATCACCTGTGTGTGTCCACGTCACCGAACGGAGCCAGCTCAGGGCTCTGTGGCTCATCCTCGCGTTTGGTTAGGCCAAGTTCCTTTCATTGTTCTTTTTTATTCTGCATTTTCCTCTTCATCTTATGATTAACTTGTCAAGTTCAATGAAAGTGCTGTTGGGATTTTGATTTAGATTGCACTGAAATTCTCTGATTCAATGGATTTTCGCTCTTGCAAGTACCCATCCTATCTCAGACTTTTATGCCATCCCTTTTTTTTTCTTGTCATGTTCAGAATTCTGAGAGAATTTTTCAGCTCTGTCTGCCAACTTGGTAACTTATTTCTCAGGGGTGCCTACTTTGGTATTTGGTCTATTTGATATTTTCTTTCTTTTTTTTTTTTTGAGCTGTATGAGATCTTTTTTTAAAAATAATAAATTTATTTTTTATTGGTGTTCAATTTGCCAACATACAGAATAACACCCAGTGCTCATCCCACCAAGTGCCCCCCTCAGTGCCCGTCACCCAGTCACTCCCACCCCCCGCCCTCCTCCCCTTCCACCACCCCTAGTTCTTTTCCCAGAGTTAGGAGTCTTCCAAGTTCTGTCTCCCTTTCTGATATTTCCCACTTATTTGATATTTTCAATTTGATAATCATGTGGTTTCATTTCCAAGATCTCTGTTTGTAAAAATAACTCATTTTTAATTTCATAGATAACCTTTCTTATAACTGAAGTTATTAATTTTACTTCATTTAAAATCCTCTCTTTTTTACTCTATTGTGTACGTTTTCTATTTGCTGACTTTTGTGCTTCCTTTTCCAAGTGTTAGTTTTCCTTAAATATTTTCTCTTTCTTGTTCATGTACTTGTTTTTACAATCTGAGGTTCTCTGTCCACACATATGTGATTGTGCTTATTTGCTGCCATTTGCCTCCAGTGTTTTGGAGATTTTGGAAGGGGACAGGATGTGCTCCCTGGGAAAGCATTTGATTCCCCTGTCTTTTGGCTCTATTTTTATTTGTCAGAAGTTACTCTTGGCACCCTCCGCCCTCTTCAACCTGAGCTTTCAAACTAAATGCTTCCTTCTGATGGACACAGAGCTTTGGCACAGAGGAATGGCGAGGGCAGGCCGGACCCACCAGGCTGCCCTAAATGCTCCAAATGTGGTTCTGAGCCCTGGTGGTTTCCCTAGCAACGTGTCAGACCCACATCCGGGCTTAGAGCATACCCAGCTCTGCTCTGATTGTTTGTAGTTTCCCTACCCTGGTCTGTTTTGGGCTTTTGGTTACTCCATCAAACCAAGCTCATTTGCCTTCTATCTTTCAGGATTTAGTCAAATTTCTAGAGTACTGAGAGATTTTTTTCCTGCTTAAACAATTGATCTCTTGTACACACACACACACACACACACACACACACACACGCTTTCTCAATTTCCCGTGAGTCTTGGGACTTGGGACAGGAGAGGAAGCGGTTTCCAGTCTGCCATCTTGATCTAATTTGACTTGACGTCCTTCACGTGATTTAGGTCGCCTTTTGTGATTCTATAATGCCTCAAACCACAAGTTATCCGAGGCCTGTTCGTGTCGGATGAAATATTCACAGTCTTGCAGCTTAAAGGCACTAGAAATAAAGCTACTGGAACATAATGACTCATAGTAATGAGGTTTCATTTGAGGGTAATATGAACAACTGGGGACTTTCATCTTAGCCCTCTGGATTTTGGAATGCTTTCACTTTGGGAAAAGAGGAGGCAGTGGCTGTTTCCTTGGCTTTTGTTCACAGACCCTCTAGCATACTGTCTGCTTGATGGATGTATTTTCTCATTGCTGGTGATAATTCTAGAGGGGGTGATTCACTAGCAAACGGAGGCTGCTGCAGTGCATTTTCCTCCTTCTCCACACTCATGCTCACTCACTTTGCTCTTTGCTCCCAATATCCATTTCCCCTACTCAATAAATCACCTTTTGATGAGAAAAAAAGGACAAAATATTAGTCACGTGAGGATTTGAATCATGTTTAATTTAGCACCAATGAAAAAATTTTCTCCTTAATCCGGTAGCTGCCTGGAGTCACAGCCTACGATTGCCAATGGTTTTGTGCATGCACCATCTGAATCCCAGACATCTAGCCCCAAACCAGCTCAGGGCTCAAAGGATTCCTGCTAAATTCCTGCTGGGGGATGAGACTCTAAGCCAGGAGGTTAAACTGTAAATCAGGAATGACTCGAGGTAACAACTTTGCTAAATCTGATCTTCTTTCTATTGACTCTTTTTATTCTTCTACTTTTCTATTCTTCTATTATTGACCAGACTCTCTTGAGTTCAGTGTTACACTCATACCTCAGATTAAGGGTCATAGGAGAGATGTGAGAGCACCCAGCTGCCCCATCACTTCCATAAAAAAGAAATGGATGGACTCTTCTCTGCTTTTAAGTTCAATCCTTGCAAATCACGGACCCAATGGCAAGACTATCAGCTGCACTTGCTCATCTGTGTTTTAGGTCTTGCTTAATGAATCAGAGAACAGGTTGATTTCAATGTTTAGACTGGTGTGTGTGTGTGTGTGTGTGTGTGTGTGTGTGTAGGAGAGAGTGAGAAAGGGTGGGAGACAGAGAGAGAATAGGAGTGTGCATATGTGTGTATATGAGTTTACTCCCAGACTTAAAGAAGTGAGGGGCAGAGGTGAACAGAAAGCAGATTCATAATTATGTTGACCAGACACACCCCTGGGTCTGTCTCAAGTAGAGTAGCTGATGGTAAGAACATTTGTTCTAGAAAGAGAAAAAATATAGGGGCCCAAGCTTTATCTGAGGACAGAAGTAAGGGGCCACAGAGGCGGGACAGTTGGTGAGTTCCTGATATTTAAATTACTTCTTAACCCAGATTTCAAAGGGGAAAGAAGCTGTGCTAGAAAGCCAGTCACATGCAAGTGTTCTCTTGTGCTAAGCCTTATTTAAGAGATGGAGGTAAAGGCAGTTCTGCTCAGCCTAAGATCGGAATCCAGAACAGTAGTAAGAGACTGAGTAGCCAAGTGGGCTGTGGACATACCGTGCGTAAAACTAGAATCCTGACCCATGGTCCGCCCAACCAGCCCAGATAACCAGCCCATTTCCTCAGGTTACCAGCCCAGGGACCCAGTCTGCTCTCTGGGTCAGACTCGTAGAAATTAGGCCACTATCTCTAGCAATAATTCAGGAAGCCCGACGATGATTCCTATACCAGTGGATCCCAATGGCTGGAATTCGATTAATAACTGGCAGCTCTCCTAATTTTGTCCCTGCTACCAACTTAGGACTAGTTGGAGAAAGCCCCGAACCAATCACAAAGGGCTCCCTGCTTCTCGTAAGCTCTCCTTCAGCTTTCCCACATGCACAGCCTATAGTCAGGCCATACCTGAAGACTTCCCTATTTCCCAGTAAAAAACATTCCCACGTCTCTTCTTGCCTTTGAGTTTCTGCCAAAACAGAAGTGGTAGTTTCTTGCTATAACAAGCTCTTACTCAGTCGCCTCACTTAGGCTCATTTGATTGGTCTTCACTTATTTCCATAGGAGGGAAGATGATACTTCAACCATTCCATGTGCTAACTGGAAGAGCAGAATAGAGGGAAAAAAATCACAAAGTGTCAGGGAATAGGGAGGAGCCTGAGAAGCAGCAAGGCCGGCATCTAACTCTAGGGATCAGTGCTTGGGAATCACACCTGAGCCAGAGGAGAGGGCTTTGGGGCTGTCAGTCTAGCAAAAACTGCAGAAACTGAGCCCAAGAATCGACTCTTATTTTGAATTTCCTGTTCCAAGAGAACCCTTCCATCTGATTAAAGGTGGGACATACATAACCACCAACATCTGATTACGTATTTGTCAAACACTGAATATATGCTGGGCTGAGCGCTAGGTACAGGGGACAAAATAATGAGCAAAATAGAAATCCCACCAGCTTTGTTTTTTCCACATACAGTGTCTAGCACTAGAAAGCCTGTAATACTGTTTTTGCAATATAAACAATCTGATAGCTAGAGACATGACTGCTAGTGCAGCTTTGAGGAGAAGTTTCCTGACTGAAAAATCCTAAAATATGAGTAGAACCTGAAGGAAGAAATACTTTCAGGAGCTTTAGTCCCAGCTCTGTCCTTGTGTGTGTGTGCACGTGTGCATATGTGTGTGCAAATATATATTTGGATATTGCCTTAGACTATTTAACATTTTCTATGCCCCAATGTCTTCATATAAAATGTGATTAGTAATAGGTTTCCTTCCTTTCATAGGTTCTAAAAAAATCATAAAATAAGTGTAGAAATGCAGAAGAATTTGCAGCTACAGTTATTTCCCATCTGTCCCATCACAGCTGGTAGATGCAGCTGTGCATTTACATGTCAATCATCCACCTCCCCTTACATCTAGCAGGTGACATTTGAAACTCTATGATCCTATTTTGGGTTCAGTTCCTTTCTTTGCTGGTTTCCTACCTCTCTTAGATGCAATGGACTAGAGGGTGGACTAGAGGACTAGAGGACTAGAGGACTAGAGGGTGATATAACGGAGTCAGGAGCACTGGACTGGTCCAGGCGGCTGTATTCTTCTTTCCCGTGTATGTCTCCCTGTGGTCCTGGGTGGAAGTAGACAGTTTCCCAGGGAGGAGGACCTTCCTCAGGGCTAGGGTGCAGATAGATGCAATCCTTAGCTTAGATCACAAAGTAATCTCTTGCCTGAAATACTTCAAGAGCCTCGAAAGTGGTCTCTCTGTATCCACTTTGCATCTTTCTAATTCATTTTGCCCAAAGTTGCAGAGTAATATTTTGAAAATGTAGAGGTGTTTCATATCACACCCCTGCTCAGAGTCGTTCAAGGACTTCTCACTGCTCCTGGCGGGCAAGGCCATGAGGGCATTCCAGAATCCAATCTGAGGTCACTTGGACACTTGTAAAGATTGTGATTTTAAAGGTGGGAAGAACAGGCCAAGAAGCGAACACAGATGGAAGCAGGACACGGATCTGTTGATCCAGTCAAGTGGAGAAGCCACCTGGATGGAGGTTAGGGATCAAACCAACGTGCGCATTAGGTGATGTTGGGACGCACTTGTTAGCTGTAGAATGGGACTTGGCTTGGCGGTGAGAGTAAGAAGACTTGCCCCGGATGCCTGTAGTTCAGGATATGGTAACGCCCAGAGAGTTGATGGGCTTATTAAGCATCCTCAGTACGCCAAGAAATCCTATCTATTCCCCTGGGAAAGCAAGCTCAGGATCGTGTGAGGTGGCAAGATTTCCTTCCTTTTTATGGCTGAATGCCATTGTGACAACATGGATGAACCTCGGAGCGGGGCACGTTATGCAGATGGGCTAGACAGAGAGAGGCAAATACTTGTAATCTCACTCAATGTAGAATTCTTTTTTACAGTTGAGTGCATAAAAACAGAGAATGGAACGGTGGTTGCCAGTGGGTGGGGGTGGAGGAAATGGGGAGATGTTGGCCAAGGGGTACAGAGTTGTAGTTAAGCAGGATGAGTAAGTTCTGGGAATTTCGTGTGCAGCGTGGGAACTATTGTTGATGATACCAGACTGTATACTTGACATTTGCTAAGAGAGTCGATGTCAGGTGTTCTCACCACACATGCCAAAAAGGTCACCAGGGAAGGCGATGGATATGTCATTAATTTGATTGTGGTGACCACTTCACAATGTATATGTATATTTAATCGTCATCCTCTACACCTTAAATATATACAGTTTTGTCGATTATACTTCAATTAGCCTGAAAAAAAAATAGTTTGAGGTGACACAATTTTTCCCTTAGTGGATAATCTCCTTTAGCTCTAGTGAAGTTTAGAATTTTTATTATTTTTTGAAGTTTAGAATTAAATATAGATGTGAAGAAAGTAAAAACTCATGATTATTTTAAAATAAGATGCGTACATTTGTTATCTGGAGTGTTTAAAAATATCTGATGTATTAGAGCGTCAATAGCTTAACTTTGTGATTTCAGTTCAAAAAATAAGATGAGAAAAATAAGATGAGTAATTATTTTAGGTTTGTAATTTATTTGAAAACATGCTAAGCTTTTATGTACTTATTGGGACATGTAAGGGACTTTAAGAATCATTGTATTTATAACATTTATAATTACAGAGGTACTTAGGAAAATTTCTCAGGCAATTGCAAAATTAGCAAGTATCAAATGGTAAGTTTATAAATGCACCGTAAAGTGTTTCAAGGCAATAAATTAATTGAGTTTGTAAGTGGGGTCAAACATCAATTGGACACCTTAAATGATTATTAAAATTTGCTAGTCTTTGAAATTGAACAATCAAATTCTTTAAAAGCTTAAGGTGGAGCTAAGCTTATGACTTACACATGTCATATATACAATGTTAATTAAAAATGAAGTAAACTCGGGAGTTTAATTTTTGTTCACCTCCAGCCTCTCATTTCTGAGCTCTTAGAATAAAATCTAAATTCCCCAGCAATGTCCCCAAGGCCCTTCATGATCTGGGCTGGATTCAGATATCCCTTTACATCTCTTAATCCTGTTCTTCCACATAAATATGCTCTAGCCACATACATGGTCCTATTTATTTACTTATTTTTCAAACACACCAACTCCTTTCCTACCTTCTGGCCTTTGCACTTGCTGTTCTCTCCATGTGGAGAGAAGGTACATGTTCCTGAAGGTACAGGGCATTTCCTTGTCATCTTCCAAACTCACCTGAGTGGCCTTTCCTGAAGTGGGGTCATGGCAAGGCCATCCTGCTCACCCTTTGTAAGCTGGCTTCTGTACTCTGCTTTCGATCATTCTATTTATTTCTTTCAGATGAATCATCTCAATTTTTAATGATTTAAAATGATTACATCGCTCCTTTCATCATTCTCCCCAACAGAATGTACTCATCCTAGGAGCAGGTACGTTGTCTTGTTTGCAGCTGATGTTGGAGGTTAGTAGGTGCTAAATATTAATTCAACAAGTGATTGAAACATATATTCATGATTAAAGCAAAGATGAGACCATGCTCTCCTGTGCCACCAGGATAATTTCTTTTCCTCATCTAAGAATTACTGAATAATTTTTTCCGAGTTAAATATGCATGTTCCTCCTAATAAAAGACTAAGTTTCCTCTACTGGAGACTGCATAATGTCCATTATATAGATACGTTATGTTTTGAAGAATGATGAGCAGAAGCTTTGCATTTTAATGAAATCTAATCTATCATTTAAAAAATGGGTAGAGAAGGGGGTCTGGGTGACTCAGCCAGTTAAGCCTCTCATTCTTTTTTTTAATTATTATTTATTATTATTATTATTTTTAAGCCTCTCATTCTTGATTTTGGCTGAGGTCATGATCTCAGGGTCATGAGATCAAGCCCCGCCTCAGGCTCTGTGCTCAATGTGGAATCTGCTGGGATTCTCTCTCCTTCTCCCTCTGCCCCCCTTCCCTCAAATGGACAGAGAGATAGAGGAAAAGCAGAATGTATTTAAAGTAATAGAATTCCAAGGAAGAGGAAATACCTTAAAATCACTTATTTTAAGGGGTGCCTGGGTGACTTAGGTGGTTGAGCGGCCAACTCTGGTTTCAGCTCAGGTTGTGATCTCAGGGTCCTGGGGTGGAACACCAAGGGGGCTGCGTGCTCAGCAGAGTCTGCTGGGGATTCTCTTTCTCCCTCTTCCTCCACCCCTCCTCCTGCTCACATACTACCTCTCTCTAAAAATAAGCAGATAAATCTTTTTTTAAAAAAATCACTTCTCTTAAGAATTAAATCACTTATCTTAAGAATCAGAAAAAAGGTGTTAGAAAATCTGAACATCCTTTCTCTAAAAAGGACACTGAAAACATTCATCGTTCTGTAACAGGGAGTTACTGGAAGGGGGAAAAACCCTAGAATTTAAGAAACAACAGGATAACATGAAAGTACAAATAAATGAGAAAAGGAAATTTTATTTTATTTATTTTTATTTTTTTAATTTTTATTTATTTATGGTAGTCACACAGAGAGAGAGAGAGAGAGGCAGAGACACAAGCAGAGGGAGAAGCAGGCTCCATGCACCGGGAGCCCGATGTGGGATTCGATCCCGGGTCTCCAGGATCGTGCCCTGGGCTGAAGGCAGGCGCCAAACTGCTGCGCCACCCAGGGATCCCAGAAAAGGAAATTTTAATGAACTAACCTACCATTCCAGAATTAAAAATAAAATTCTCATAAAGTAGGCACTGCGGAAAATAAACTTAAGAAGCCCTTGAGGAAAAAGGGCAAGCTGAGAAAATAATGACAGAAAATTATAAATAGAGACTTCAACATGAAAATGATGGAAGTAAAACCGAACACCTGGAACACAGCTTCCACTGAAGAGAGAACAAACAATTCATCATTTTCCTTCCAGGTTTTTCACTCCGTGTCCAGTGAAATTCCTAAAGAGAAATACATACCCCCAAGAAATCCCGGTTCACATTTTGAATTGGGAGGATAAAGAAAAAAATTACCCAAGATTCCAACAGAAAAATATTCTTCTCGGAATCTAAAGACCAAAAGACCATGGAGAGCAATCTAAAGAGGATGCGGGGAAGGCCGCGTGATCAAGTAAAGAAGTTGCCTTGCATGGGAAAGTCATCAGAAGGGTGCTGGTAGACATGCAAGCCTTTGGGATATAAATGAAGAGCTGAGGACCGTGGATATAAGCAATTCCTGATTACAAATGGGAATGCTAGGGGCGCCCGGGGGCTCAGCAGTTGAGCACCGCCTTGGGCCCAGGGTGTGACCCCGGGGTTCCGGGATCGAGTCCCACGTCAGGCTCCCTGTGAGGAGCCTGCTTCTCCCTCTGCCTGGGCCTCTGCCTCTCTTTGTGTCTCTCATGAATAAATAAATAAAATATTAAAAAAAAATGGAAATGCTAAACCCTCTGTACCATTTGCTTCCTTTCTGCTTCAGATAATGGTGAACCCACGAAACTTGAAACTTCTTTGCTTTCTTCTTTGCTCTCTTTTGGCTTCTTTTTCTGTGTCAGGAAATGTGTTCCTCAATGGAGAGCTTTCAACCCACCGTTCAAATTGACTCCTTGACACATCTGATAACCAAAAAAAAAAAAAAAAAAAATTACTGTGCTTTCCAATTTCCAGCACTTACTAAGAAGGTGCCTACTGATAACCCAGCAGGACAAAGTGTAAGGATAATTGTCCAACAAAAAGCCTTTTTGCTCTTTACAAAGCTTTTTATTTTTTATTTTAATCCCAGTATAGCTAACATACAGTGTGGTATTCATTTCAGGTGTACGATATAGTCAAGCCTTTTTGCCCTTACAAAAGCAGAATTTGCATGGATCTCCACAATGGCCATTTATTTGTCAAGAAATTTAACAATTTTTAGCACCTTATATTAAATGGATCAAGTTATTTTTATTATTATTTTTTATTTTTATTTTTTTTGATCAAGTTATTTTTAAAAAACTATCTAATAGCAGATGTTTCTAGTTACCAAACTATTCAAATATTACTCCATTCTGGACCTGTGCATATTACTGAATTAACTATCCTTAAATAGCTAAAACTGTGTTCTTTCTGCTGCAATCTCAACCAGGTAAAAAAAGGCATAAAAAACAGTTTAAGAAAATTCATCAGGGGCACCTGGGTGGCTCCGTCAGTTGAGTTTGACTCTTGATTTCGCATCAGGTCATGATCTTAGGGTCCTGGGGTCAAGCCTCACGTGGGGCTCACGGCTCAGCAGGGAGGCTGCTTGTCTGCCTCTCTGCCCCTCTCCCTCTGCTCTCTCTCTCTCTCTCTCAAATAAATAAATAAATCTTAAAAAAAAAAAAAGAAATTTCAGCAAACAGTTGTTATCTTGGCAGGATGGAGGTATAAAAAATTAAAGAAAACATTTTTTGTGCATCACTCCAGCAATTCCTTTCTCTCTCCTTTTTATGGGAGCAGGTGCCACCTTGGTCTTTCCCACCAGCATACAAGCACGCTGCTGGAGCTCTTCCCGTCTGAAAACCCTTGTCTGGACCTTACTTCCTACCACCCCGTCGCTCCATTTCTTGACTTCTTTAAACAGCACAGTGTTGAGAGAGCTGTCCAGATACACACACTCTCAATTCTGTCTTAAATCAACCCGAGTCAGGTTTTGCCTCCCTGAAAAGCTTCTCGTGGGGGTCTCCAAAGGCCTCCCGCTCCCTGACTCCACTGGGCGCCTCTCCTTCCTCATCCTCCTTGGCCCATCCACGGCATTCGACCCATGAGCCAACCCACCTTCTTCACACACTTCCAGAAGCGCCTTCCCATGGTGTCCTCCCCAAATAGTGTCCTTTCCCCGATCCCCAGCCTCATCCCCCGCAAACGCAGGGCCTCAGCGCTCCATCCTGCTCTCCTGCATCCTGTTCTCTATCCACGTTCCCTCGCCTGGTGATTTCATCTAGTCCTGATGCTTGAAATGACATTGTGCCGTGGCACGTTAACACAAGCTTGGTGATTGTAAAGCGCACGCGGTATGGTCGCTCAGTTCGGGAAGCTGGAAGTCCGAAGTCCCGCAGAGCTGCAGGTAGCAGTCCTCCGGGGACTCAGGTGGACTTTAGGTGATGCTCAGGAAGAAGTCAGAGCCGCCTTGCACAGCAGCTGTACACTGTGGCTCCGAGGGTCTCCAGAAACGTCGGCAGAGCTCACGAGCAAGCCTCAAGCTGGCTCCTATCCCTCATCTCGCTTCTGCGGGGCCAGGAGAAGCCAGGGCGAGGGGTGCGGGGCCCGGGGGAGCTGCACCTGCCGCCAGAGGCTCCGATTTCCTGCTGCTCCAGCGTCCTGTTCCCCAAGCCTCTGCCGTCAGCATCTCCATCGTGCACACTGTGCACGAAAACCTTCTCGTTTGCATCAAGTCGTTGAGCTCACAACGTTTTTTACCTTGCATTTGGTAAGACTGAGGAGGATCTCTAGGACATTTTCCAGATGAAAAAATCTGGGCTTCAGAGAGGTTGAGGCCCATCCTGGGCAATCTCTCGTTCGGATACAAGCCTGATTCTCCTTCGGTTATAATACTTCTTTATTTTATCTTGGACCCGAACACCTTGTACACCGAGCTTGAATTGAGTCCATAATAAATGTTTGCAAAAGGTCATGGTTGGGAAGAGTTTGTTCTTTCTTCACCTGCCAATAGTTAAAGTTGGCGATCCAGTTATAGCGCATTTTGCCCTTTCTCAGCAGAAGCCTCTTTATTTCTCCTTAAACCGGGTAGGGAGCTCATTAAGTGGGTCTGCAATGGGCGTGTGGTAAATAATCGGCTGTAAAATGAAGATGTATTGAGTCGAGAACAGTGAGGGCTTGATCTGACTCTATTTTAGAAGTGGTGTAAAACTTTCAGCATGGATAATAGAAATGATTTATAATTTCTTACATATTGGGAGAGAATAAGTCGTTGAGGCAGGTTATTTACTTGGATTTTCAAAAGGGTCGTATTTCATGCCCTTGAGGTCACAGAAGCTAGGGACTTATTAAATTTTCTAGTGGTTAAGAGCACAGACAGAACTGAACCTGCAGCTCGTCTACACCGTGAGCAAATGCTGACCTCAAATACGTAATCCTCAGTTTCTCCATTTGCAAGGTGGGGGATAATGCCAGGGCTCATCCTGCATGACTCTGCGTATTTATACGGATAGTTTTGGTGCAATGAAATGGTCTTGTGGCCACAGACCTGGGATGTTGGATTTTGTCCTGTTGGGATCCCCTCTTGCCCACATGTTCCCAAGAGTTTTGTAAACATCTGGAACAACAGCAGGCTGGTATTTTTGTGTTTTAGCCAAGTTTTGTTTTGTTTTTGTTTTCCTTAGGGGAATTTGTTCAAACAAGGCCTGTAACTCCTTGAAGCATGTCATGGTGTTGTTTTGTTGTTGCCTTTAAAATAAAATAAAATTTTTTTTAACTGAAGTGTAGTTGACATGCCATAGAATATAATACAATAATTCAACAATTGTATACAATCGGAAACGCTCACCACAGTCTCTAACAGTTACTACCTATTGCCACAGATACTACAACATATCCTATATGGCAAGGAACGATTTGGAACGATTTGGAACGATTTGGAACGATTTGACTGCAGGTTCTCCAGAACACTCTACTGGGAAATAACGATTTGGGGTGGCTCATTTGTTCAAGTGCTTCAAATAAAGGGAAATACAGAAGAAACTGATTTTCAAAAACAAAAGGAGTTGAAATAAAGAAGAGCCGTTCAGAGTAATATGACGTAGAGCTTACTGCCTCTATACCCTATGTTGTACTTCTCATTCCTAGCACTGATTTATTTTATACTTGGGAGCTTGTTTTTTGTTGTTGCTTTTAATAACACTACCTATATCTGAAGCTGGTGAGGAAAGCCAGTGAAAACCGCGTGTGGCAGTCCGCACCTTACTTCCTTTAGCTGTGAAGATGAATTCCTTGGCCAGGAGCGAGGCGTGTGGGGCACCACGTGGTGTACAAAGCCTCAGGAAGCTCTCAGACGATGATGCCATGGCATAGGAGATAAGGAAGCAGATCCAAATGGTTCACCCCTCATGGCCTAAACACCTCCGTGTGTTTGACCTGCCATGAGGACTTGTCTCTTTGAGATGTGGTGTCTCATCCCAGGCCTGGTTATCATGTTACTGGAAAATCAGGAAATTGGAGTCAGGGTAGCCTCTGAGAGGAAATGCATTATTATCAGTCATGCAATGTCCACTGTGCATCGTAGGTGCTTCGATCCTAAACAGGAGCAGACTCCCACGCAGGGGCCAGCTGAGCCTAGAATGGGAAAGGGAGAGCGGGGGGCACTGTGCACATCACAAAGGACATGTCTAGTACCCTTATTTCCCAGGTTCCTAGGCTCACTTACACCCCCTCAATGAAGAAGATGAATGAAGACTTTTTTCTTTTTCTTTTTTTTTTTTTTTTGAAGACTTTTTTCTACGTTGGTGCGTGGCATGAACAACTTACACTGAGCCCGTTTGCCGGTGCGGTGGGCTCCATAGTTCGCTGGCCTAGGGCTCAGTTTGGTCTCCAGGTCTATAGGGCCTTCTGGCTACTTGCCCTGGGCACCACAAAGCAATCCCTTCTGACATCGCACTGCTTTTTCTGACTTGGTCTGGCTATTGATTCCAACACACTCCATCCTCTTCGCTAGTGATCATGACAACGCTGATGAATCCATGAGATTTTTCTTGTCTACCTCTATTGCTTAAGAATGAGAGTCAAATCTGTCATCAGGATGGATCCTCTGGGTAATCAGAGTAGACAGTTCATTCATGCACTTTCACTTAGTGCGTATTTAAGGAACACTTTGGAAGGCATTGAGGGTTTATGCCAGTGAATGAAGTCAGCCATAACCTAGCAGGGAACAAAATGTCAAGTGATTAAAAGGGTTCTGAGTGTTGTGAAGGGGAAATACTGGGCACCCTGTCAGAGACAGAAGCCTTTGACAGCCGGTGCTCATTCATTTACTCGTCTCTGCGTTCGTGAACACAGACTCATTGAACACCTACTAGTGTGCCGGGTCCTGATTCGGCTCCTAGCATGTAGCAATGAACAAGACAAAATCTCTACCCTGCAGGATTTGTATTAAAACAAGAAAAACAATAGCATTTCAAAGTGTGGATAAGTCCCATGAGGAAAGCAAGGTAAGGAGCAAGAAGTGATGGAAAAGAGTGTGTGGTCAGAGCTGGGCTTCTCTGAAGAGGTGACAAGTGACAGAGCCCGTTACCCCTGGGGAGGAGCCCTGTGACTCTCTGCGGGGAGCATTCCAGACCGAGGGAACAGCAAGTACAAAATCCTGAGCCAAAGGTGAGCTCAGCACGTCTGAAGAACTGCGAGGGCACAGCAAGGAATCAGGTGCAGAGGGAAGGGAAGAGGCAAGGTGGACAACCGGAGGGTGGCCTGGGACCGGGTCACGCAGGGCCTTCTAAGCCACGGAAAGGATTTCCATGTGATTCTAGTGAGTTGGCTGGCTTGGAACTGGGGAGTGACATGTGCTGATGGATGTTAGGAAAGGATCATCAAGGCTACCTTGTGGAGAAGGGATTATATTCTTGAACCAATCTACTGCTGTTTGCTGGAAGAAATGATATAGATTTTATAGGTTTGCAAATACTAATTATCATCTATATGGACTTTATAGGTTTGCAAATACTAATTATCATCTATATGGACTTTATAGGTTTGCAAATACTAATTATCATCTATATGGATTTTATAGGTTTGCAAATACTAATTATCATCTATATGGACTTTATAGGTTTGCAAATACTAATTATCATCTATATGGACTTTATAGGTTTGCAAATACTAATTATTATCTATATGGATTTTATAGGTTTGCAAATACTAATTATTATCTATAAACTACAGAACAGGTTTAGTTACACATTTCTATTAACCAGAAGTTTTCTAGGCTGCTATGTCAAGGTGAGGGCAGATTTACTGGCATGGAATAACTAAACCATGACAATTTCATTAGGAAAAACCCAATAGCATCTTTAGAATGGCTGAGACTTTCTAAATGTAAAAGGACAAAATGATATTACTCCCTTTTATAATATCTCATACTCTGCTTGCCCTCCATCCGTGAATCTTTTATTGGTTCTCTTGGTTATGAGATTATCATAAGCAGTCGAGTTCAGGCCTCATTATTCGTCGTAGCCACATTCCATCCAGGAGTGGGCCCGGGGAAGAGGAAGACTGCTGCTCTCTCTGACCAAATAGTATATTCTCCAGCTCCACATAAAAAGTGGCTGGAACAGGGTGGAGAGTCTTGAGTGGGTCTTGGCCACGTGCTAGGTGAAAAATCAGCAAAGAATAAGAGCATTTTGTTGAATAAGCGAGTACTTTGTCAAAGCAAAAGTGCTCTATGAAAAGTAACTATGTTTTCTTTTTAAAAAGGGGCGGCCAAATGGCGTTTTGAGCAGAAGCTATTACTTTTCTCTTAAATGAGTCACTGAAGTCAGACTCTTACTGCCCTCAGCAGAGTGGCAATTAAGCAAAATCACAAGCAGCAAAGCTAGGAATGACAAAGACCTGTGATTTTTTTTTTAATTTTATTTGGGAGAGAGCGAGAGAGAGCGAGCGCGAGCACACAAGAGCAGGGGTAGGGGCAGAGGGAGAGAGAGACTTAAGCAGACCAGATGCAGGGTTAGATCTCATGATCCTGAGAGCATGACCTGAGCTGAAACCAAGAATCAGATGCTTAACCAGCCGTGCCACGCAGACGCCTCAAGACCTGCGAGTCTGTAATAGTGTTGTCCATTTAGCGGCTCCCTTTGTTAGGCGTTTTCTTTGGGTTTGGTTTATCCTGGAGCCATGGCTGAGTGCTATCGAAGGTTTTCGAGTATGGGCTAGATTGCATTTTGGTAGAGCTCTTGAAGAGGCAACGACAGACTTGGAAAGGGCGATTGAGTCAGATGATCTCTAAGTTCTATTTCAGCCCTGAGGTTCGATAATTACAGGATAGAATCTGAATTTGAAGAACAAGAGATTTGAGCTCTGCTTTCTGTAATTCTACTTTGTGATGATCCAAAATTGATTGAGGAACATCTTCAGAGTTTCTACGTGAGCTTGACAAAAGCAGTTTTCCTTCTGGGAAGAGAATGTTTCAGCCTTTATATGTCCAATTAAGTGTCTTTTTTAACAAATATAATATGCGTGTAAAAAAATCGCAAGACAGCAGTTGGTGAAAAGAACTGCGGTGATGAAAATGTTGTGTATCTGTGCCGTCACATTCATTTACCGCCGGACACGTGAGAATATCGAGCCTTTGAAATGTGGATTGTGCAAATGAAGTGACTTTTAATTTTTACATGATTTAATTCATTTGAATTTAAGTTTACATAGTTACACGCAGCTGGTGGCCAGTCTATTGGATGGCACAGTTGCAAGACAACCTGAAGTTCACTGCTAAGTAACACAGGAGCATTGAAAATTCGAGCATTTATCTTTTACCCTAAGTCTAATAAGCACGATCACATGCCCACGTTTTCTCTCTCATCCTCCTATCCTGGTTTGTGTGTAAGCACGTACGCGGACAATATCTCTCCGTCTTTCTCTTTCTCTCGTATGTGTGTACGTAGGTGTGTACGCAGGTGCCTATCATCTATCTATCATCTGTCATCTCCCTAATGTCCTCCATGCCACACTTTGCAACCTGTACAGAGAAATGTGAAGCACAGGAGAACACAAAGAAGTTGACGAAGGTTCCTTGTGTTCATTTCAGAGATAAAATTGTCATGCATTTTTTTTTTTCAAAAAAGGAAAAAGAAGGGGGCATAGACAAGTGTAAGCAACCACTTGTTTAGTTTTTTTTTAATAATAAATTTATTTTTTATTGGTGTTCAATTTGCCAACATACAGAATAACACCCAGTGCTCATCCCATCAAGTGTCATTAGGACACATTAGCTTCAGTGGTGCCTGGGAATGTATTTGGAAGATCGAAATCATACTCCCTAGAAGGAATTCAAGGTTTCAAAGATCTTTGCTAACACTTGTGCTCCGCAATATACAGGCAGAGTTAAGAAAATAATGTGTTTGGAGCAACGGAGTCCTCTGTTCGCTTTTCATAACTTTTTTGTAGTGACTTTGAAGAACGAGGGCTTTTAAAGAGAATGCAGAAGGAAAGAATTGGCGGCTGGAGCAGAGGTTGATAAGCACCTGTCAGAGGCTGTGGTGTTAACTTAGTAGGTGTAGAGTAGAAATAAAATGATTAGGAATCTTAGTAAAATATTAATTTCTTCTTTTATCTCTCCTGAACATGGCCTTGTGCAAGGAATCTTCATCTTAAACAAAAACCATTGCATTTCCAGGATTTTGTTCCTCTAGCTGATTCTCCTCACAGGCTGATATTAGTTCTTCTACTCTGAACTTTAGATGACTCCTCATTGCTCACAATATCGAGACACATTCCATAAGTATCTGCTTCTCACAATACTTCACTGAAGTATACCTAACGGCAAGACCTGAACTTAAACCCTGAGAAATCAGGGGCATGCCTGGAGGCCCACCGCAGCAACCCAGACACTCTTTCAAGGGGTTGTACTTAATCTTAAAAATCCATATGTGACTGTCACATCCAAATATTTCTGTATTTCCCTGATTATAAAAATAATATTTTGAAACACTCTCAGGAAAAAAAAGACAAACATAGACAAGAGTGTTTCCTGTCTGAAACCCTGGTTTAATGGGCAGCCGGCTTATGCATAAAATACTATTGTACTGAATTTATCACTTGTAGAGAATGGGTCCGGGTTGAAGAGCAGTGGAATGGTACAGTAGCTGTGCCTTTTAGGTGATTTTGCTGTGGCTTCTTGGTGTCATGATATCTCAATAACTCAGACTTCAGGTATGTAGATATAGGTAGCGTTTCCCTCCTTCATTCTTATAACAGTTTTATCAGAGAAATCTCTGGAGAGAGAGGCCCAAGTGTTGCTGCAGAGGCGAAGAGTCATGATTTCAGGCTGATAGTGGTGGACATTTCGAGGAGTTCCTGCCTGAGAGGCACCAGGGTTGAATAACACACGGATTGGAATCATTTCTGATTCATGAGTCAGATCTCTCCCACTCAGAAAAGCTCTCCTCGGACGAGTTCTTCTTCTTTCTTTTTTTTTTTTTTTCAGAAGAAAGCTAATGTTTTTGATCTTCTATTTTACCACTGATACTTTTAATCAGATTAAAATGAAGAGTTTCTGCACAGCAAAGGAAACAATCCACAAAACAAAAAGACCCTGACCAAATGGGAGACAGTGTTTGCAATGAAGTATCTGATAAGGGGTTAATATCCACAATATATAAAGAACTTGCGTAACTCAACATAGAAAGACCAAGTGATCTAATTAAAAAATGGGCAGAAGACATGAATCAACAGTCTTAACTCAGTTCCCATGATCTGATTTCTTCCCTAACTCCCAAATTTAATTTTCTTTACATTTAAAAGAATTGTTACATGAGATGGACGATACGTGCACGTATTGTCCCACCTTCGGCTGGGAGACCCCGTGGGCAATGCGACTGGATGTGAATGCGGGGGTGAATTTCTGAGATCAGAGCTGTGCTCTGGGTCCGACGACTCCTGGCTCTGTGGCAGAAACACTGCTGAGCATTTGATCCAGTGAGAGGACTTGTCCCCTTGAAGTGTGGTCCCATAGTTCAGGCCTGGGTGGGTCACAGCTCCTGGAATATCAGGAACTCGCAGCGGTTGTGACCAGATTGGCCTCTGACAGGAGACTCTCGCTATTGTCATTAACTTCCAGGCCATGCAGAGTCCATGATGCTGCCAGAGAAGCGGTGCTCGTGAGTCCACTGGACAGGAAGAGGCTGGGGAGCAGTTCCTCCTCGTCAGTGGTGGAGGGGCTCCTGGAGGTGGGCTCCGGGACAGGTGCTATAATCGTCTTCCTTAACGGTTTCTCAAGAGCTCTTGGTAAAATGAATCATCTTTGGAAACTCTAAAGAATGATAACTGGGACCGACAAGTTTCAAATATTCCAGTGTCTCGATATCACCTTACCTGGATACTAGCTTCCGGGGCTCTCCATCTCTGGCTCCCGTCGAGGCTGGACACAGGAAGGGAAGGGAGGAAACAGGCGATCCCTGAACTGATGTCAATGAACCTCCTGGATCTCAGGCCCCCCTTTTCACCCCTGTCCTCCGTCATTCTTTCTCCTCCACGACTGAAGTCCTGAATCACCTCCTCTGTTTCTTTCCCATGGCCTCCTTGTGTGTGATCTTGCCTTTGCCTTCCTTGGCTCCTATGAATCAGTTGACGGTTCTCAACCCATTTTCTGTCTTCTGGACTAAGTTTTCAAAGTCACTTCTGTTTCATGGAAGATGTCTCTAAGCACTCATTTTTTTGTCATCTTGTTTGTTCTACCAAATTGCCCATTTTTACCACCCCATTGAGCACAATGAGAAAATCAAGAGGCAAGCGCTCTATTCTCAGTGAATGATGAAAGGAGTATGAACGCACCGGCTATTCTTAATGGCCTGGGGTCTGACAACCACCACTCCAGCAGTTTTGTCTTCAGTGGTTGGGTTCCACACTTGCTCTTAGATTCAATTTTTCTGGTTGACCTTATATCCACTAAAACACTCACTGATTTTTTGTTTGTATCAAGTACGTTATAAACCGACATGTTTTCACAGAGGCCACCATTACAATGACTAAATACTGAACATTTATTCTTCCAGCCAGCTGTAAACTGACCTCAGTTCCTCAATCAGTTTTTCCAATAGAGCTTTTGAATATATTAAATGATACTATTCAAAGTTTAGTTTGATAAAAATACACTTAACACTTATTCTCTCTCTTTTAACCTAAGACAGATCTGAAAATGTCTACATCCAGGGCTTTATCAAATCTCTTCCATTGCATTGCGTTTCCCCTTTTATGGCATTGTTGCCAATGGCCTAAAACTAGTGTGAAATGATATTTATTCATTTAACTGTGCTTTGTGTCTGTGATTACACACTAACTACTTTTCATGATGGATTTAAATATTGTTGAAAAGTGATCTTACACGTGTTGATTGCTAACAATATTTTTATGTATGTATCAGTTCTGGTCACTGATCCCAATGCTTGGAGAGGGTGGTTTTCCCCATATATCCAACAAGCCTGGTCCGGTCACTAGCTGGGTATCCTACAGCTCAACTCGATCCAGACACTATCTACCCAGAGACGGGATCAGATCCCACAGGTTAAGGGTTCAGGCTTACAAGTCTGCCCCTCCCGGAGATGCCAGCCCAGGTTGTCGCCTGTGCTTCTGACTGGCTGTGAATCAAAAGTCTCCAAGAACCCCACCCCTCACCACCCACCCCACCCTACCCCGTTCCTCCACCTTAGGTTCAATTACTTTGCTAGAGCAGCTCACAGGACTTAGAGAAACATTTTAATTGCTAGATCACCAGCTTATTATAAAAGGTTAAAACTCAGAAACCGCCAGATGAAAGGAATGCACAGGGCAAGGTGTGGGGAAAGGGTGTCGAGCATTCATGTCCTCAGGATGTCACTTTTCCCACTTCTCTGTGCGTTCACCAAACTGGAAGCTCTCTGAACCCACCTGTTTGGGGTTTTATGGAGGTTTCATCACGTAGATGAGGTTGATTAAATCAAGGCCATTGGTGATTGATTCGGCCTCTAGCCTCCCTTCCCTCCTCCGTAGCCGCAGGGTTGGCTCCCCTGACAACCAGGCCCTTTCCTTAGGTGCAGCACAAAAGCCACCTCATCGACATCAAGACATCTTTGTCACTCTCCCTACGTGGGGAATTCTAAGCGTTTTAGAAGCTTTGTGCCAGAAACGAGGTGAAGACTGCAAATGCATTTCTTATTATAAATGACAAAGTACAATGAGACATTAGAATTAATATCGTTTGTTATTCAATTACCTTTTGAAGGACATCTTGATCGCATCCAGTTCTGGGCAGTTATGAATAAGGACACTTAAGCATCATATACAGATTTTTATGTGAACAGATTTTCAACTCCTTTGGGCCAATGCCAAGGATCGTGAGTGCCGCCTCGTATGGTTGGCCTGTTTAGTTTTGTAAGGCATCACCCAAACTGCACCATTTTGTGCTCCCACCAGCAATGGCAGAGCTCCTGCTGCTCTGCCCCTCTGCCCATATTTGGTGTTCTTCAGCGGGGAGGGAGATGGTACAGGTGAGAAAGGTGGACACAAAGAAAAGACGAAGGTCACAGAAGGAATATGGGAAGGCAAAATGCAATCTTTTCCTTTTCTTATTCTTTGTCCTTAAGGATTTATTTACTTATTTGACGGGGGGGGGGGGCAGAGGGAGATGGAGAAGCAGGTTCCCCGTTGAGCAGGGAGCCCCACACGGGGCTCGATCCTGGGACCCCAGGATCATGACCTGAGCCAAAGGCAGACACTTAGCCGACTGAGCCACCCAGGTGCCCCTGATTTTGAACAATCTTGATGTTTCTGCTTAAAATAAGAGGCGAGGCCATATGTAGAGAGGGAGAATGTGGGGCCATGGAGGGCAGGCTTCCATGAAAGGGGCTTCATGGGTTTGCCAAGCTTGGATCAGTGACTCCACAGTTAGAGAAGAGGAAAGCAGCAGGCACTGACCGAGGTGGCCGAGGTGGCCGAGGTGGCCGAGGTGGCCGGGGCAGACAAAGCCTGGGGCAGCGGCGCGGGCGGCCAAGGTCAGGGGAGGAGCTGTCTCCTGGCAGCTGGTAGGTCTGGATACCAATGAAAAAGCGGGATGAAGAATCATGTTAAGAGTAGAAAACAGTGAATTAGGCAAAAGAAATTGGGAGGAGTTGGAGAGTGAATTGATGTTGTTCCAATGGCGGTGGCGTGTTGACGTCGAGTAGTTGCATCACACGCCAAATTCGGTTAGATGGGGTCCCTCCCGGGAGTTTATTTATATGCATCAAAGCAGGTGCTCAGTCGCATCGACACCCCTTTCCGGGGCAGGAGGGACAGGAGACTTATGTGCACTGACAAGTGACAGCGCATCTGCTCGTGGCGCGACTATCGCAGGGCTCGGCACTAAGGAACACCGGGGCCATCAGGGGCCGGAGGGCAGCGCTGCGCTCATGGAGGGCCCCAGCCGGGAGTTTGCCGCTGGGCCTTGGTCTCAAGGGAAAGAAAATCTTACAACAGGCAGGCAGCAAAGGGTGGAGAACGACTTTGGGTTTTAAGAGCTGCTCGACGTCACTCAGCTTGAGAAGAGCCCGGAGAACACGGCCTGGTGGTTCCACGGTGGCAGCTCGGCATTGGACTCGAGGACAAAGGTCTTTGAGAAAAGGTCCTGTGACTGTGGTCACCTGCTTAGAGCGAAAGCTGGGCTTTCTGTGACCATCCACGCTGTCCTAGGGGCCCAGACCACAGCTGCTGAAACCGGCGGCCGGTGACATTTTTAATAAGAAAAAAGTAAGAGCCATAGAGGGACTCAGACTCTGCTATGGAAGCCTGGGCAAAGGCCTGCGACCCCCAAAGGAGAGGGTAGTGGCACCGCTGCTGTCCCCCCCCCAGGTGCGGCTGTGGGGCGCCTGGCGGGGAGGCCCCGTAGTGTCCGGCTCTCCACTGGAGCTCGGGCCTCATCTTGGGTCAGGAGATCGAGCCCCGGGTCGGGCTTTGTGCTGAGGTGGAGGCTACCTAAGACTTCCTCACTCCCCTGCCCGCCCAAGAGAGAAGCCAAGGGGCAGGCCGCCGAGACCACCATACCCTAGTGATGGCTGCCGGCCTTCCTTCCTTCCTTCCTTCCTCCCTCCCTCCTTCCTCCTTCCCTCCTTCCTCCTTCTCTCTTTCCTCCTTCCCTCCTTCCTTTCTCCGTTCCCTCCCTTCTTCCTTCCTCCCTTCCTTCCTTCCTTCTTCCCTTCCTCCTTCCTTCCTTCCCTCCTTCCTTCCTTCTGTCCGTCTTCCTGCCTCTGTCTCTGCCTCTCCTTCCCTTTCTTTCTGGAAGGAGGGAGCCGTTCTCTGCAGCTCATGGGTGTTTCACGAGCATCCAGGGAGCAAGGGATCTTTTGTATTTCCTCAGATCCATGGAACTTTCCTTGAGGTTCTGGAGAGCAGTCTGCGATCGCCCTCCCCTGCCCCTGGGTACAGCCCCGGATCCCTTCCGGAAGGTGGGCAGTGCTTGAGCTGGGTAAGGGCTGGGTGCAGCTCCCACCCTGGGGTGGGGCTCGGCCCACGTGAGGGTCAGCAGGGGAGTTCAGGTGAGGATGAGTCCTGAGCACCGAGGCCTCCTGGCACGGGGGCTCCTGAATTCTTCGAGTTGGTGCCACCCGGAGCTGCGCCTGCTGTACCAGTTGCTCTCAGCGGCTTGATGGCTGCCTGAGTCAGGTGCTCCCCTACCTGCGTTTGCTCCCCTACCTGACTCGTGTGATGTCCTCAAAAGCGCCCACAGATGCTCCTGATGCAAAACCTACTCTTGCAATACTCACACCTGTAGAGCTGTGAGCCGCCAGGGCCTCCGCAGGTAAGGGCTTCTGCGGGTTTTCCAACGTCCCCCCACACGCGGTTGGGCCGGGAGTCCTCAGTTCCTGACCCTCGGGAGAGGGCGTGACCCCAAGGGGACAGGCCGCGGCCTACCCTTGGCCGGGTCGCAAAGGCCACGACAGGTAGGCGTGTGCTAACCTCGGAGCAGCTAAAACTCTGAATGTCTCCGGTGTTGTTCACGCTCCGTTGGGGGGGGGGGGGGCGGTAGGCTTCGTACGCAGATGAATTCCTTGTCACTCCATACGTGAATTGTATTTGGATAGTTGACAATAGGCATGATTTTCCCATCCGTTTTGTATTATAGGTTTAATCTCCGGGAATCTCAGAGAATAATGTTTATAGTTGTCTAACGGAACCAGGAAGATTAGAAAATTATTGAAAACTTAGAAATAGAAGGAATTATTGGGTGTCCTTGCAGTACGGTGCAGAGAGTTGTCTCAGCAGGTCCACCTGGGATTTCAGGGATGGACACCTTTGTGCGACTTGTATTTACTATTAATTAGGATATTTTACGACTCTGTAAGGGTTGTGGTTAAGTTGTAGCAAAGCGACAACAACCCCAGTAATTGCTGTCTGGAAGAAAGATATAAAAAAATATATCATTTATCGCTCAGTAAAATATTAAGCAGTTTGTGTCTAAACTAACAACTAACTGTCATTTTTGTAAAAAAGAAATGCGTTTCTCAGTGACTATATAAAATTCTCTTTCTCAGATGTTTGAACTAGCTATATCATTTTTTATTTCTTCATGAATTATTTAATATATTTTGGACACATCTTCACTTAATATTTGTGTTATGCTTTTAACTTTTTGAAAATATAATTTAATGAGATTTTTATGGATATAATTTTATCCTTTATTTAACATAAGAATTGTTTGAGGAACATATGCTTACTATAATAATTTAATTTTTTCATTTAATATATCATGGACTTATGACTAGGTCGATGCATATAAATCTAACTTTTTCTTTTTAAATAGCTGTATAATATTTCATAGTATGCATGACTATTATCTATCTGATTATTTTATTGTTGATGAATATTCTATTTTAGTACTTCTAATTTTTTCCTATGTAATGAAAACGTAATAAATTTATGTAATAAATTTATTTTAGAATTTATAGTGTTAAACAATGGACTAACTGCTGGGATATTTTGCTATGTTAAAAAAAAAACAAGTATCTGGCTTGCTAAATAAAATTAGAAAACTTTCTGAGTCTCTCTGAGCACCTATTGTTATCTTTTTACATTAAAAATATGGGCAGCCCAGGTGGCTCAGTGGTTTAGCGCTGCCTTCAGCCCAGGGCATGATCCTAGGGTCTGAGGATCAAGTCCCGCGTTGGGCTCCCTGCATGGAGCCTGCTCCTCCCTCTGCCTGTGTCTCTGCTTCTCTCTCTGTGTCTCTCATGAATAAATAAGTAAAATCTTAAAAAAATAAAAATATAAATATAAATAAGTGTCTAAATCACACACTTATTTGTGAGAATTGAATAAATTCATATTTTGCAAATTCATTAATTTATTGCTTGAGTCTTATGGGTTGAGTCTTATTGCTTGAGTCTTATGGGATGAACTGTGTCCCTCCAAAATTCGCATGTGGAAATCTTAGCTCTCAGCACCTCAGAATGCAACCGTATTTGAAGATAGGGCCTTTAAAGAGATAATTCAGGCAACAAGATATATTCGCTGTGAAGTTGCCGGAGGAAGACAGTCATCTACAGCCCAGGAGAGAGGCCCCAGGAGAAACTGACCCTACTGACACCTTCATCTCAGACCTGCAGGCTTAGGCACTACAAGACAATAAATGTCTGCCGCTTGAGCTGCCCAGTGTGTGGTGCGGGTTATAGCAGTCGGAGGAAGTGGACACAGCCCTCTTAGTTCCCCCCAGAAAACATTTGGCTAAAGACAAAGAGCTCTCGAGCAGGGGTGCCTGGGTGGCTCACTTGGTGAAGCGTCTGCCTGCAGCTCAGGTCATGATCTCAGGGGCCTGGGGTCGAGCCCCGCCTCGGGCTCCCTACTCGGTGGGGGGGGGAGTCTGCTCCTCCCTCTCCCTCTGCCCCTCTCCCCGCATGTGCATGCTCCCTCTCAAATAAATAAGAAATATCACATTTTTAAAAAGACTTGAAAAAAATGATTATTATAAAGGTATTCTGAGCAAAAGCATGATAAGGTTTTCCTTCCATATGAGCAGAGTTCTCTTTACAGATATAAAGCAGCAAAGACAACAAATATCCAGCATTTCCCTTCTCATTCACTCAGAGATTCTCTTTTCTTCTCAGGATTTTCAGAGTAGCTCTCAATCAAGTTATTGTGTCGCCAAGGACTTTTTATCCTGGTTTGAGCATATATATAAGTTATATATATATCATTTTATATATATTTTATAGAAAATGTATATTTACTTATTTGTTTAAAAAATGTTATTATTGAAGCACAGTTGGCATAGAGTGTTGTAGTAGTTTCAGGTGCACAACATTGTGATGTGACCGTCTATACATCACTCGTTGCTCACCACAATCAGTATAGTCACCATCTGTCACCCTACAACGTTATTACAATATTATTGACTATATTTCCTATGCTGTACTTATCATCTCTATGATATTTTAAAGATTTTATTTATTTATTCATGAGAGACACAGAGAGAGAGGCGGAGACACGGGCAGAGGGAGAAGCAGGCTCCACGCAGGGAGCCCGACGTGGAACTCGATCCCAGGTCTCTAGGATCACGCCCTGAGCCGAAGGCAGATGCTCAACCGCTGAGCCCCCCAGGGCCCTATCTTTATGATTCTTTTATAACTGGAATATTTTTATTGCTAATTTGCACAAATATTTAAGATGCTGTTTGTCTCATGAACAAGAGGTTTGTTTATCCACGTGCTAGTTTAAACACAACGTGAAGTGAGAGGCTGAGCAGTAGTTGCCCTTGACCCTTTCTTAACGAGAGGCCAGGCCGTGGGAATACGGAATCATGAGGGTCCTCCCACTGCGTCCCTCATAGGGTCATGCTGTTTCCGGTTAAGCCCATGTGTTCAGTGTCCACTCTGAAGGTCTACTTTGCAGCTACTCATGGGGTCTCTTTACCTTGCAGGTGCGCTTTTTCCATTCTTCTTTCTTCAATAAGCTGTGCTTTCAAACCCAAGATTCAAATTTTCTCACACCAGAGTTAAGAAGAGTTTGTGCCTGAAGGGTGGAGAGGGCTCTGAAGTTTGGAAGCTGGTGCGGGGAAGAGCTTCACTTAGGAAGAAGGCAGTGGAAGTTACTGGGGCTTTTAAAAAGTGGTAGGCACGTAAAAATATGCTTAGCATTAGTCTTCAGGAAAATGAAAACATCACAATGACATCCTACTTCACATGCACCAGGATGGCTACAATAAAAAAGACAGACAACATATAAAAAAAAGTGTTGGCAGGATGTGGAGAAATCAGACCCCTCATGCACTGATGGAGGAAACGTAGAGTGGTGCATCCACTTTGAAACAGTCTGGCACTTTCTCGAAATGTTAACCGTGAAGTTGTCATCTGGCCCAGCAATGCCACTCTTTGGTACATACCCAAGAAAAGGGAAAACATATGTGCACACAAACGTTTGTACGTGGATGTTCACAGCAGCAAAAAAGTGGGAACCACCTAAATGTCCACCAACTGATGAATGGATGAATAAAATGTCGCATGATCCATACAAGGCACAGCATTCTGCAATGAGGAGGAACAAATTTCCGATAGATGCTACGGCACGGGCGGACCTTGCAGATAGGCTGCTAAGGGAAGGAAGCCAGTCGCAGAGCTCCTCTCCTATGACTCTGTCTACACAAAAAGCCAGAATAGGAAAAATATACAGAGACGGAGTGTGGACTGGTGACTGGGGGTGGGTGACGGGAGTTACTGCCGACGGGTGTGGAGTCTCTTATTCAGGTGGTTAAAATGTTCCCAAATTGGCCCCAGGGAAGTTTGCATATATCTGTGGATGGACTAAAAACCATTGAATTGTATACTTTGAATGAATTAATTGTGTGATATATGGGTCATATCTCAACAAATCTGATTTCACAAAGTGCTGCTAGGAATCAGGGATTCCTAAAGAGGAGACGCATTTGCCGAATGACACATGGGCGTCCAGCATGATGGCTTTATGAAGGGTAAAGGCCCACAGTGAAGGCTTTGCGCACCCACTCTTGGCCTTCGAGGGAAGCCTGGAGCTCGTCTTCCGTGTCTTCTGGTACTATTAGCCCCTTAGATTCTCGTATGACACGAATAAATGTCACTCGTTGGACCCCCAACATAAATGAGGTTGAATTCCAGTCACTCCAGAAAATTGGGATGTGGAAGCAGGTTTCACTTATTTTCTTTTATCTCATTGAATAAAATGCATTCCTACCAGTTTTGTTTAAGAGTAGGGTCTCCCGATTCCAACCCCCCCGCCACTCCTGTTTGGGCACGAGGGGCAAGCGGCGTCTGAAGAAGTGAGCAGCTCTCCTGGCTTTGTTTTTTTTTTTTGTTTTGTTTTGTTTTTTTTTAAACGATGCTTCCATACCTATGAGTTTTGCAACTAGATGCCACGTCTTTTGTTTTACCCACTCTCCAAGCTAATATTTGAATTCTGTGACTTTCCCCTTCATGCATCTCTTGGAGAATCCATCTACTGCACGCTTCTTATTAACTCTATGATGATCAATTTAACATTTAAGTAACCAAAGGGCAGAGACGTGGCCTCGTGTCTGAATAAATACTCTTTGGCTTTGTAGAAATGCAATATTCTTTAATTACAGGAATTATCTCCAAGGCAGACAAAGAAGTCGCTGCTCTAGAAAGTCCAAGACACACTGAAATATAAAAAACCGTCGTTAAGGCTCTGTTGACTGGGTGATTAACTGAGAAATGAGAATCAACTAATGTGAAACATTTGGGCCACAGTTTCCAGAGAGAAACTCAATAAGCTGATGTAAAACAAGAAAATTGCTCTCCTTTGTAAGAAACCTCCCCTTTTCAGATACCGCGATGAGATGCCAAGAAGGACGCACAGAGGTGAAAGCTGATTTTCCCTGAAGTGCACGCTGCACGTTCAAAGCCAACATTCTTTCAACAAGATGAATAAGTGCTATTCGTGGCGTTCCCTGGGCAGGTCGACGCCGTGAAGAGCACGGGTTTAAGGCTACGAAATCCTCAGTTGTCTTCAGATGTGTTTGAGCGGCGGCCAACCGTAGGAGGAGCTCTGCTCATCTCTTGGTGAGGGGGAAGCAGCTTGCGCAGGGCCAAGCCGTGGAACACAAATCATTTTAGACCAACCTGGTGGTTAATTACAGGCTGACTGGTGAGCTTACGACCCTTACGTGAGGGTACGGAGCCTCCCCAACCTCTACCTTGTGGTGCTTAGGAACAGAAAACGTGAGAAATCCTCCCTCCGGGCTACAAGCAGAGGAAGTCAAGTCCAGCTCCATCACACGGGGACGTCACCCAAGAGATGGGGGCGGGTGGGGGGGATGTAACAGCTTCTGCTTCTTTTCCGTTTTGATGACTGATTAATAATTAAAATTCAATTCGTAATTTTATTTATTTGAAATAACAATCGGAATTTATTCCTAAGCCCAGCAATCGTGTAGCCAAAAAATAAGGGATCTGGGAAGGAAAACTGGGTTTGGGTCTGCCCTTTCCATTTTGAAACTCTGGGCAATTCTTTTTACCTCCCAAGATTCAGCATCCATATCCATATAAGGACAAGGCTCAGAGATCCTAAGATGCCTTCAACCTCATGATTTTATAATTTATGAATCTTGAGTTTCAGGGCTGGCTGACTCGCTGATGATTTATCTGAGAAAAATAATATTATTGACTCTCAAACGAAAGACTAATATTTCCTGTGGGGGGAAAATTAATTTTTAAATATCATTAATGTCAAACCAAAGAAAATATCCTGACTCCAACAAGAAATTTAAAGAGTCTGCCCAAAGATAGATGGCTAGGAATTAGCAGTGTGTGAGTTCCCATAATTAACTAAAACTCCACATAGGAATTTTTCTTAATTTATTAAAAATTTCTGTGGTTCTTTTTCTTTTCCAAACTAAATATTCCTCAAGAAATGAAAATATGCTTAAGGAGCATACTTAGCAGGGAGCTACTCTATTGTATTTCCTACTAATGTTGTCTAACTCTTTATAAATGAAACTGATATTACAAAGTGACAACGACAGGCCACCACCGGCTAATCCACCGTTCGTGCTTTCTGTTTAACATCCAGGAAGAAAAGCAGCCGCCAGACATTAAACGCAGGTGCTACGAAATTTGGATTAATTAAATAGGTTTCCCTGAGGCCTCCTGGTCACCGTAGTTTAGATCAACGATCAAATTAATACGTAAGATATGGGAGCAAGTGTTTAGGGGTTTATCAGTGAGGATGATTTGGGAAGAAAATATCAACAACAGCAATTTGAACTGATGTAAACATTAAGGCACGTCCAGAAGGACGGTGGGATTTGGGGTTGACCTAACTCAGCCCTGTCTTTGCTTCCTGGTGTTCTTTCTCCTCCCCGTGTTGCTCCGTCCTTGTTTGGGATGCTGGCTCCAGAGTCGGACTGTCGTAGGTTTTATCCTGCCTTAACCTCTCCTTGACAGATCCCGGTGCCTAGAACGCAGCTGAATACACCATGAATAATAAAAATCTTGATGAGTGCTGGCATTTACCAAGCTCTCATTACGTGTTCTCAATGTTTTACACATATTGATTCATTTACTCTCGACCATAATCCTGTCAAGGTAGCCTGGTACTTAAAAAGATATGTCCACAAATTCTTTGAGATGCCTCCTTGCAACAAATGAGCTCTAGTTTCCTTCTTCCTGAGTATGGGCTGCAGACCCACGCGGTCTGGCTTCTGAGGTCACGTTCTCAGTTCCTTGTACATAGTCACGATGTGACGGGTGTTGGTACCCGGCCTCCTATATTTCAAATTTCTAGTTTTCCTTTTTTTAAGAGGACCCAAATTTCAGGATTGGTGCATAATTTCAGAGAGATTAAAATGAGGAATTAAAAAAAATAAAATGAGGAATTAGCCAAAAATGTTAAAGCCTTCTTTTTTATATATATAATGTTAAAGCCTTCTTAAAAAACACTTTATTTGAAGTTAAAATAATGTTTATATATTTTAGAAGCTATCTGGCGTTTATATATCTTAAGATCTCAGACTGCAGAGTATAGATGTGAGAGGTGACTCCTAGATTTAGGAAAAGCGCAAGGAAGTGACTGACCTTCCATGTAGGGGAGGAGATTTGAGTTTGAATTTTGTATTAGATACGAGTTTCTACTCATTACATCTATGCTGGTGAGATGGATGAGCACAGTGCAAGTGTGTGGTTTTATGAGTGCTGGTAGGCATAATTCTAGCTATGTTGGGTGTTGAGTGATTTTTTTTTAGGTATAAAGATAAGACTCTATGAGATTATTTTTTGTTCTAAATTCACAGTGACCACGGATGTAAAAATCAAGGTAGCCTCCATTTAATCCCTCTATCATTGTTGAGGTCTCCCGGGGAAGTTCCCACATGGTTTTCCCTTCTCCTTTGCAAATCCCTCAGTTTCCTGCCTCTCGGTTAGAGAGAGAAAGAGGCCCAAAACCAGATTCCTCCCCAGTTTCTCACTTCTTTTTTGTTTTTGACTCTTCAGTTGGGTGAAGGCCAAGGGACAACAAATTGACTGGCCATGAGGTCCTGAGGCATCAAGTGACTCCTCCTGTTTTACATCGAGAGTTCCTTTCATTTTCTAAAACACCAGAGCCCCGAGAGGGGAACTTGCCTGCCTGAAGTCACCTGAAGAATGAATGATAGAGCATCAAGGTCTGAATATCTTTCTACTGCTGTATAGAGAAATTGCCTCCAAGTGTTACTTGAGGGTGGGATGGTCCTTCACTCCGCCCTGGGAGGTGACTTATACAAGATCTAGCTTGTATACCTTGTACCATGATTATTCTTATCTCTCTTTTCTCCCTAATGGATTGCAAACTCTTAGAGGGAGAAAAATGGGAACAGTGCCTTGCCTAGATCATAGCTCAGTACATCCTAAGGCTACTGACAATAAGAGTGAAGGATGAATGGATGGATGGATAACTAGAGCTATAAAGCACCTTAAATTTTCCTAAGTTGCCTTGTTAGATGTACATTGAAATAAGAAAACAAAACGTTATGTCTATTTCGAATTTACAAAACACAGGAATTCACCATAGGTATATTGCTTTATATAAAAATTGCTTTAAGAACAAAGTTGAGTTCCAAAAATTCATTTTATTTTCAACTTTTCAGTAAATGACCTATTGATGAAGTTTTACGGTAAACGATGACATATTGGTTTACTCAAAATAACATAGAACTTAAGGCAGAGACTATTTTGTCCTATTTTTAACAAATCTGTATTTTGTCTATTTCTACATGTATAACTCATTTTTTTGCCTTGGCATGGGAAGTTAATTGATGATTAATATATATATCCCGAGTTTCCCCAAAAGGATTAGGAGCTATTTACTGCTAAATTATAATGCAAAATATAAATATACATGGCTCATAACCCCGAGGTGCTTTTTGGTGCTTATGATACTGTGTTCCAACACCGCAGACCCAGGGAACCAGACTGGAGAAGTGTAAATGAAGGGCATCCGAGTAAGAACAAGGGGATCCCCGGGGAGCTCTGTGGTTTAACGCCTGCCTTCAGCCCAGGGCATGACCCCGGGTCCTGGGATCGAGTCCCGCATTGGTCTCCCTGCATGGAGCCTGCTTCTCCCTCTGCCTGTGTCTCTGCCTCTCTCTCTGTCTCTCTCTCTCTCTGTCTCTTATGAATAAATAAATAAATGAACTAGGGGTGGTGGAAGGGGAGGAGGGTGGGGGTGGGGTGAATGGGTGACAGACACTGAGGGGGGCATTTCATGGGAAGAGCACTGGGTGTTATTCTGTATGTTGGCAAATTGAACACCACTTGAAATAAAAAACAAAAAAAAAGAAAAGAAAAAACAAAAAAATAAATCTTAAAAAAAAAGAGTAAGAACAAGCAGTAAAAGAAAGTTCTCTATATCCAGAGAAATAAGGTGAGTTTGGGTGGGATCATACACATTGATGCCCAGTGGGCACATAGAGAACGACCTTGGCTGGGTCCATCTAGGTGTTGGCTGGGGAATAGAGAATCATGGCTATGAAACTCAAATTTTGGTAGAAACACTTGTAAGTAATTTTACATTATAAAAGTGCCTTTCATTAAGATTTAATCGACATCAAATCTACCATTTACTAAATGCCCGAGACACCGCATGACGTACATCAGATACCCAGTAGGCCAGCCACGGCACACGGAGTCACACCTCTGATCTTTGGCTTCTGCAACATCCCTGGTCCCCAGCCAGGGAAAGCTAGCCACTTGTGAGGGATCTTATCTGACTGAGGCGAGCCCGTCAAGATAGTCTCTGTATCTTAAGGTCAACTGGCTTAGAACTTTAATTACATCTGCAAAGTCTTTTTTGCCGCGTAGCATAACATAATTATGGGGCTGACACGCCGGGTGAAGGTCACGCGGACCACAGTCTGCCTGCGCAGCTCTGTCAGGTTCAAGTACCGACTGAAGTCTAACTGGCCCCGCGGTCTGCATCCAGTACATCACACTGCAAACATTCTATCCACGGATTAGGATAAGAAAAACATATTAGAAAATAGTTTGACATTCCCAATAGGATTTGAATAATTCACTGCTGTTGCCATGAAACTATCCATGGTCCTTTCCTGAAATAAATGACTCGAGACTATAATCCAGAATAGATAAATCAAAACATAGAATTCAAAAGCGCGACTTTTTATGATACTGGACAAATTCCCAAAGCTTTCTGTGCTTCAGAATGCTCATCTGAAATATGGAGATGATAGGATTATCCTCCTTTAAAGGGCTGCTGTGATGCTGGCATGCGGGGAAAGCCAGGATACAACTCCTAGTGCATCGTAAACACTCAATCAGTACTAGTTGTTTCACACACACACAGCAGTGCCCTTTATTTGGTCAAGGCGTTCACCGTACTTTCCCTTACTGCTTGTTGGACTATCCATCTTGCTTTCTCGACGTGGGCCTCACAAGAACCAGGATCGCGTCTTTTTTCATCATAATATTTTTTTATAGCATCGAGCACGGAGCTTGGCACCTATGATGGTATTTGGCACCAGCAAGTATTTGCCGAGTGCACGAATGAATAATTTTGGATGAGATCTCTCAACTATTTCTAACATGACGAGGGGCGGCTGAGACACGGATGACGCCCAGATCTGGCCTGTGGACACTGTGATTTCTGCCAAAGAGTATGACCATGATAATTCAGCAAGGACGTTTTTCAGATATGTGCTAATCAATCTTCTATAGAACTCTCAATAAATATCCATTGTAGTTCTAATTTTGAGCATTGTAGATGCTGGTGAAACTTTGACATTTCAGTAGTTCAGAGGATTCCAAACATTTCACTCCTGGACTGAAAGAATGACCAGGTTGTTTTATTATACTTCCTTTTGAATTAAACACCATTCTTCCTGTTTTTTAAAAAATGACAATGTCTCTGATAATTCTAGTTGTGGCTTCAGGTGCTTTGCTCTTTCCCAGGGATGTCTTTCATCTGTCATTGACTCGTAACACCAAGCTGCTGGCCTTGGATGAGGACCAGAAGCTGTGCAGAGGGAGCCACCTCCCCTTGGCCCTCGGTGTGTTCCCTACTCGTCCTTCAAATGCAATCTCACCACCGGCCTTCGTCTTCACGGCATTTGGTGCTTTGATACAATTCAAAAAGGAAAAAAAAAAAAAAAAAAAAGACTTCACTTCAATCGATGTAGCATTAAAAAGATTCCTTGGAATAAGAATTAGTATAGAACTAGTGAGACACATTTCCTAAGGCATCATTAGGACCGAGGCCAGAAGTTCCCTACGAAAAAATGTTAATTATAAAAAAAGTTGACATAATTAAATACTGTGGTCTCAGTAACCCTAACACATTCTTGATATAATTATGTGCACGACTATTTTAATCAAATTGCCGTCACTGTCTAGACAGACTAGTAGGACATCTCAATCTGGAATTTAATTAAATAGAGATTTTTAAAGAAACTCTAAAAAAAAAATACTGTGCAGCTTTGGTGTATTGTTTTTGGAGATGTGGTCTGGAGGCGTATGAAGAGCGAAGGCGAATGCCAGTTGTAGAAACAAGATTTTGGGCAAACGAGAGGGAGAAGGAACATGGCTGGAAGCTACTGTATTTGTGAAAGCACTTTGGGGGATTCTCTGTAACTCTAGTTGCGAACCGGATCCACGTTAGATTTTGTGTGTTTGGTGGTAAAGAGCACTGATGCTTTGGAAAATGGCTGTTCTCTTTCCTATTCATGGTCTCATGATTCCAGTGTTGCCTTTCCTGCTGGCCTTCCAAAGAGAGGTCTCTGCAGCGAGGCCCCTTCTTTCATATTTCAGTTGGTTAGTATGTTTTCAAATTAAAAAAAAAATCCATATTTTAGAATGTGGTTTAATTATGGGCCCTGTAAGAGAATTGGAGCTTCCACCTGGAGTCTGGAAGCATCAGACGCAGTTAAGTCACCTACAGAGAAGAGTTGGGGAAAACATCTGATGGAAGTGTAGCTTTACAGTTTGTGGGAAGGGAAGGTCTGTAACTTCTCACATAAGGTCAGAAGAACCTTATAGCTTCTGCCCGAGTGTCCTGGAACCCACTGTGCGGGGTCGGGGGGGGCCCTGGCTGCCGTCAGGGGAGTCCCGACCCACCATGCCATGAGGAAGCCCAAGCAAGCTCACGCACTGCGACAGCTCACATACGTGCATTGGGCCCAGACCCCTGCTCGGAGCCTCGGCGTCATGAACCCACAGGTCAACTTCACGGCTCTACTTGACAGTCCCGTTCCAGGAGCAGCACAGCATCAATGTTCGGGATGAGCCCTGGATTTCTAGTGCTGCCAAAATCCCTCTTCCCCAGCTTCTCATCTGGGGGTTGGTTCGGGCGTGCCCCAGGGCTTTAGCCAAAGTCGGAGTCAGCCTTCGGTTTGCCTTCTTTAAGACCCCATGATGAATTCACACACAGACACTAGTGATTCTGTGTCCAGCAGCATATCTTCATTTCCTCCTCTTCCTTTCTTTGCACCGCCACCTCTTCCAACAGCCTTCTGAGCAGCTTTCTGCCTCCTTTCCTGCCACCGTCCTATTTCTTACCCACTTACCTGTGGGTAAGAGCTGCAGTCCTGTGTTAAGAGTCAGTTGGATCCCGATGCCTTTGCATATGCACCCGAGTGGCTGGTGAAGGCATTTGAGTGCAACCCAGACCACACAACAGTGGCCCTAGCTGGTCTCCGACAGCTGGACCTCACTTCCTGTCCCTTGGTTGGTTCTGCTGGCACACGCGCCCTTCCTCACCTAGCACCACGGCACTGGCTGTCCTCTTCCTGGGCCACTCCCATCGGCCTTTCACATCCTCCTCACACGCCAGGGAGGCCTCTCATGATGGCCCAACCAGCCCTCAATCACGGCATCCTCCTTGTTCACCGTAGTGTTTGCAATCAAAATGTAATCATTTTGTAAGTGTGCGTTTCTACATTTAAAATTCATCGTCTAGCTCTTCACAGTGTCCTCGAAGCACCACAAACCCATGGTCCATGTCGACTTCATATTCACCGTCACGTCCTTAGCACTTACCATAATTCCTGGCACATCGGAGATGCTCAATGAGCTGTTCTCACTTAGTTATTCTGCTGAACAAGTGAATAAGTACCAGAGTCTTTGAAAAATCTCAGTAGAGCCACGTACTTGATACTGGAAGAAATTACCAGAAGCATAGGGGGAACTTGTGAGGAAGTGTTCTCTTCCATGTGAGCTAGTGTGGAAAACTGGAAACAAAGGCCCCGATTTGAAGGATTTTCCCTCAGTTCACCAGGGAGACCCAGTCCCCACACATCTCCTTCCTGCCTGGCCTCCTGGATGTGCTGCCCAGCCCGTCACCACCCAGGTTCCTCACCCTGGAATCCTGCTCCCAAGTCTGACCTTCTGCAGCCCTCCCTGCCCTCTTTTCACTCATCTCCACCTGCAAAACCACCATTGCCAAGCTCCCTCCCGTGTCCAGGCTGCCTCTCCCAGCAGCTTGAAGCTACAGGTTGCCACTCATCCTTTCTCCCAGGGAATGGGGGGTCCGGGGCAGGGTGGGGAGACATAACCTCCAGTTCCCAGTCCTACAATTGTGCCCTCAGCACTATTGATGAAATGTCAGGGAGACATGTAGCTCTTGGCTGCCCTCTGGAGCTCACTGTTTTCCTCTGTCCTACCCCGGCTGTCTGGGGTCCTGCAGCCCTAGCGACCACAGTGTTACACCCCAGCCATGGGTCATCCTTCTATGAGCTCCGGGGGTGGAGGGGAGAAAGCCCCTGGGCCTTCCTAGGTGATGCTCAGGAGCCCTGATTACCAAACTGCTTACATTTTCTCTTTCCCTTTGTGTTAATCTCTTTAGGTTGAGGGAGTCACAACTGATTAGACATGAAACCCGCTGCTGCCATCAGATTTGAACTCTGTGAAGTGACTCGTGAGTCCCTAAAGACGAGCCTTCCAGCAAAGGAAGACTCTGCTTCACCTGCGCCTTGGAGAAAAGATGTATAAATAAACACCCTAAAAGTTTGACATCTGCTGACCCAAGACTGTCTTCCCATAGGTAGCTCCCTTGGGGGGGGGGGCGGGCAGGGAGGGGCAAAGCCATGTGCTCTCTGGGGTCAGGATTGGGCTTGTTCTTTTGCCTGATTCTGAGAGCAAGAGGCTATGGGTGGCCCATGGCTGGGGGTGCCTGAGGCCAGAGAAGAAGTAGGATAAGGGACTCCTGGCTATTTACAGCAGGAGTTTTCAATCTCTTCTGCACATGGAGTCCTACCAAATACTAATAATGCTTGCATCTCCCCTCCGGAGGTTCTGTTGTGATTCATCTCAGGTGCAGCTGGACTAGTGGGACTCAGTCAAGACAGTCTCTCTGGCAACTCTTCAAATGTCCCCCTCTTAGGTCCCCAACCCCCACCTCCCATCTGAAATGTAAAATTCAGATAAATCAGGAACTTCAAAGCACAAACTTGAACTAAGTTGTGGAAATGCAGAATGGCTAATAGGTGCACTTGAGCCCATGATGAAGAAAGGAAACAAGGCCTCAAAAGTATGAATATCAAAAGCCTTTTACACACTTTTACTCCTGGGTATGAATGGTGATGTTTTTGGGAAGAAATGAATTGAGAACGATCAAGAAAAAATCTTGTAATCTTGGGCTGGGGTGGGCAATCTCATCTGTAGAAGTTTTGTGACCTTCTCCCCCATAAATTCGGGCATAAAGTGAGTTCCAGTCCTGTCCCAAGGTGTCGCAGGCATTGCAAAGCCAGTAAAATCTGCTGAGACTCTGAGCCAAGTGGAGCCCTGTGGCCTCTCTATGGCGGAGGTTTCTCCAAGGGACATGCAGCTACATGAAAGAAGAGATACAGCTTAACCCAAACTTCATGTCTTAGACCCTCTTGAACGTATTACCACTGTAAACCCTGATCCAGGCATTTACCACAGCCAATGAAGGGCTCCCTAGAGAATTGTTGTTTTTTAAAAAGTATTTATTTATTTTAGAGAGAGAGAAAGAGACAGAAGGCACGTGAGCAAGGAGGGGGGCAGGGGGACTGTCCTCAACAGACTCCCCGCTGAGCAAGGAGCCCGACTCAGGGCCCCGTCCAGGACCCTGATGTCATGACTTGAGCCACAATCAAGAATTGGCCTCTTAACTGACTGAGCCACCCAGGCACCCTTCCAGAGAATTATTTCTTTTTAAAGATTTTATTTATTTATTTGGGAGAGACAGAGAGAGAGAGAGGGAGAGGGAGCATGAGCAGAGAGAAGGAGAAGCAGACTCTCTACTGAGCAGGGAGCCTGATGCAGGACTCGATTCCAGGACCCTGAGATCATGACCTGAGCTGATGGCAGACCCTTAACCGACTGGGCCGCCCAGGCGCCCCCAGATAATTATTTTTAAGGTTCAGGGAAATGCGTGGTATTTTATTGCCTCTTGATGAGTTCCAACTTGCCAGTAGTCTAGCTATTGAGAAAGAGTGAGTTGGATTAACTCACAAAGATAATAAATTATAGTATGAAGAAAAAAAGTAAAGAGGAAGAGGCAGTGTAAATAACGCCATGAAACTCTTGACAAGAATTGCGAATCTAATTTGTCTGTCCACGAAGAGATAAAGAACTGGCCATAGTGCAATGGGGATAAGTTAGCCTTGATGATAAGAAACGAGGCCAATGCACAACCTCCATAGCGACTGGAGGAGGAACCAAATAATAATCTCTGAGGAATATGCGACCAGGTTGCCTTGGCTGCAAAGTCAGCGAGACCCTGGGTCACTGTGGAGAGCTGCGGTTGCTCTAGAATTAAGAAACGTGGGCATCAGGAATAGGAGCGGTTCGGTCGGCAGGTGGGTGCCTTTGTGTTCGGCGTATGTGACGTATTTAACTGTGCACGGCTCGCAGACCATATCATTGTTGTGCTGACTACTTGGGATTCCAACGCCTCGTCTCTCATGATACTTCTGCTTCGATTGTTGTCACTACCTTTACCTTCTAACCTAAAAGCTCTACAGCCCTTGGAAGCATTAAGAATCCCACATGTTAGGTTTAATGAGAGGCTGTGCCGAGGGCTCTATCAAAACAGGTCATGATTTTATTAAGTCACATTAACGCTTGGCTCTGGTTGGCCTTGAGCACTTTCAACCTCCCTGTCTCCTTGAGGTCAGGAATAATGTAGGAATTTTAATATGATTCCCTACAGTGACTGATTGAATTTCCAGGACGGTAATTAGGGAAGAGGGCGAGTTCCTGGTTGAAGACTGCTTCTTCTAGGTGTTATCTCCAGTGAAGTGGCTTTTACGGTGCTTTTAAAGTGCCAGCGGTTGTGTCCTTTGAGAGCCTCCCAGGAGAACAGCCTTGGCCCCCTTTGCTAAGGCAAGGGCTGTGGAACATTCTGGGCTGCAATCACATGTTGAAGGGGATCTACCAGCCTGGCCTCACCCTCCCATAACACACACCCTGTAGCTCGTCCTGTAAAGCCCCGCTGGCAGTCTTTGAAAACAAGCCTCTCTGATCGGTGGTTGTGCAACTCTGCAATTTCCTGTGCTCTCCAGATCAGAAATTCGAACGGAACGAGCTGAACTAGACACCATTTTTTCTTGAGAGTCCGAGACTTAGTGAGCGCTTATCAGATGCTTCTATAAATGATAATTAGATGTGCCTGAGAGCCTCTGGACACAAGTATAGGGGCTGATGATATTTAAATTCAAAACTTCTAGATTAGAATTTGGGCCATAAATACGCTATGATCTTAGTACCGGTTCCAAAAACGGTATGTAGTTTCGCTTATTAAAGGGTTAGCCGATGTGCGGCGCCTGGATGGCTCAGCTGGTTGAGCGTCTGACCCCCGATTTGGGCTCAGGTCATGCCCTGGGAGTGGTGAGGGTGAGCCCTGCCTGAGGCTCTGTGCTCAGCGGGGAGTCTGCTTGGGGTTCTCTCTCTCCTTCTTCCCCCACCTCTCCCAGCTCATCTCCTCCCCCCAAAAAACAATTAAAATAAATAAATCAATAAAAGTTCAACCTAAGTTCCAGCGACCTGATATATAATAAACTGTAGGTGTGTGTCTCTCTCTACACGTGTGTATACACACCCACGCCCACGCACATGTAGACATACATGACACATACACACACGCATACAAGGATGTAGATACAAAGGAATTTATATAAATGATCCCCGTCTATGTCCTTTTAGGACTACCTCCTTCCCCCTCTCCACATGTATGCGTGTGCGTACATACATAAACGTATATTTTCCCCTTCTTAGATATGTTTTTTTCTTTAGGGAGAAAATAATCTTGATGTGGCTGGAGCGGGGTGCCTGTGGATGCTTGTCAGCCGGCTCCTGGATCTAGCACTGAAGTCTCGGCGTGAGCGGGGAGGGACTGGCCTAGACGTAGATCCTCTTAGAGGAGCCCTCCAGGCAGCAGTCACCTGGGAAGAGGCATGGCTCATTGCAAGGGCGACCCCAAGAGAAAAAATCGGCCTGTGGTGGTCGCTGAACCAATTTGCTGAAACTTCCCAGTTGTCTCTGCAAACTGGATGGTTGCTGGCGTTGAGGAACACGAGGGTGGGCAGCAGACGCTGAGCGACGTCGGTCAGCGTGGCTGCTCTACGAACATGAAGTCTGGTGCGGTCGCCCTGGGACAGTAGCTTAAAGGAAAACACGATCACACCTGGTATTTACTCCTTCCTCCTTTCTTCCTTCCTTCCTTCCTTCCTTCCTTCCTTCCTTCCTTCCTTCCTTCCTTCCTTCCTTCTTTCCTTCCTCCCTCCCTCCCTCCCTCCCTTACTTCCTCCTTCCTCCCTCCTTCCCACCCTTCCTTCCTTCCTCCTTCCTTTCCTCCCTCCCCCTTCCTTCCTTCCTTCCTTCCTTCCTCCTTCCTTTCCTCCCTCCCTCCTTCCTTCCTTCTTTCCTACTCTCTCATCCCTCCCTCCATCCCTTCCTTCCTTTCCTTCCTTCCTTCCTTCCTTCCTTCCTTCCTTCCTTCCTTCCTTCCTTCCTCCTTCCTCCTTCCTTTCCTCCCTCCCCCTTCCTTCCTTCCTTCTTCCTCCTTCCTTTCTTCCTTTCTTCCTTTCTTCCTTCCTTCCTTCCTTCTTTCCTTCTTCCTCTTTCCTTTCTTCCTTCCTTCCTTCCTTCCTTCCTTCCTTCCTTCCTTCCTTCCTCCTTCCTCCATCCTTCCCTCCCTTCCTTCCTTCCTTCTTCCTCCTTCCTTCCCTCCCTCCCCCCTTCCTTCCTTCCTTCCTTCCTTCCTTCTTCTTCTTCTTCCTTCCTTCCTTCCTTCCTTCCTTCCTTCCTTCCTTCCTCCTTCCTTTCCTCCCTCCCTCCTTCCTTCCTTCTTTTCTTCCTTCCTTCTTTCCTACTCTCTCATCCCTCCCTCCCTCCTGCTCTCCTGGAGAGAGAAGAATTTTAAGTTCCTGGAGGGTTGTTTCCACCTTGCTCACTCATCAGAACGTTCTCCTGGCGTCGGGCCTCAGCAGGGCCCCGGCAGTGCTTGGTACCCCTCCTGCCTCCCTCTCAGGATAGGCCCGTCTCCAGGGCCACGTGGGGAAGGGCGGGCTACCTGCCTCCTGCCAGCAGCACACGCGTGTCTGTGCTTCTAGAGCTCCGCCGTTTAGGTAACTCACACTGTCCCCTTGGTTTCCTCTGCTCCTCCTGCCGCCTGCAGACCAGCTCTGAATCCTGAGTCAAAATCCCTGAGCAAGGTCTGACCCTCTTGGGCAGCCACCACCCAGCCCCTGTCCCTGGTGGACAGACCTGAAATAATATTTGCCATTGCTGAGACCTCCATCCCTGTCTAACCCACATGGGATCAGAGGGGTGGGGTCACGTGCTGCAGCACAAAATCACTTCTGCGCCAGGAAGTACTAGTGGGTCAAGAGCAGGTTTCTCTCGGGACAGGTTTGGGCGTTTCTCTGGACCGTGCCTGACTCTGCCACACAGAGCAGGGGACAACCCTGCGCCATGGGGTGCTCGTGGGGACTGAAAGACAACGCCAAGTGCCCAGCATGGCAAGGCCTTAGCAGAGCAATGACGGTCCTCCTGCCCTCCTGTCCTTGGACTGGAGCTTGTGGACGATGGTAACTTTTTCAGATTTTTAATTTCTCACATTTTTTTGAGATCTTTGCCTTTTTTATTAATATGTGTCAAGAGTGATGCAGATGAGTCATACTTAGGGATACATGGACCCGTGGGTGGCTTAGTGGTTGAGCGTCTGCCTTCGGCTCAGGACGTGATCCTGCCGTCCTGGGATTAAGTCCCACATCGGGCTCCCAGCAGGGATCCTGCTTCTCCCTCTGCCTGTGTCTCTGCCTCTCTCTGTGTCTCTCATGAATAAATAAATAAAATCTTAAAAAATATGTATTTAACAAAAAGGAATGCAGAAGCAAAATAATATCTTCTATCTTGGCTGTCGATGATCAGGGTGGGCAGTGTTGAATGCTGTCCCTGTGCCAGGCACTGTGTAAGCCCTTCGCATGACTGATCTCTTTCATCTCCCCTTGATAATGTGAAATGCTTCTGGTTTTTCCCTATCATATCGGGGAGGTTCTGAGACTCCCAGGAAGGTTAGATGACTTTCTCGAAGTCACATGGTTTGTGCCTCTGGTTTTGAATTCCACTGCAGAGTGGAACCTTTACATGGTGAGGAGATTAAATTTTTAGTTCCTGGGAAATTGTTTTCGTCCCCGGGCAATTTACACATTTAATGCAATCCCTATCAAAATACCATGGACTTTCTTCAGAGAGTTGGAACAAATCATCTTAAGATTTGTGTGGAATCAGAAAAGACCCCGAATAGCCAGGAGAATATTACAAAAGAAAACCGGAGCCGGGGGCCTCACAATGCCAGATTTCAGGTTGTACTACAAAGCTGTGGTCATCAAGACAGTGTGGTACTGGCACAAAATCAGACACATAGGTCAATGGAAGAGAACAGAGAACCCAGAAGTGGACCCTGAACTTTATGGTCAACTAATATTCGACAAAGCAGGCAAGATTATCCACCGGAAAAAGGACAGTCTCTTCAATAAATGGTGCTGGGGAAATTGGACATCCACGTGCAGAAGAATAACACTAGACCACTCTCTTGCACCAGACACAAAGATAAACTCAAAATGGATGAAAGATCTAAATGTGAGACAAGAGTCCGTCAAAATCCTAGAGGAGAACACAGGCAACACCCTTCTTGAACTTGGCCACAGTAACTTCTTGCAAGATACATCCAGGAAGGCAAAAGAAACAAAAGCAAAAATGAACTATTGGGACTTCATCAAGATAAGAAGCTTTTGCACAGCAAAGGATACAGTCAACAAAACTCAAAGACAACCTACAGAATGGGAGAAGATATTCGCAAATGACATATCAGATAAAGGGCTAGTATCCAAGATCTATAAAGAACTTATTAAACTCAACAGCAAAGAAACACACAATCCAATCATGAAATGGGCAAAAGACATGAACAGAAATCTCACAGAGGAAGACACAGACATGGCCAACAAGCACATGAGAAAATGCTCCGCATCACTTGCCATCAGGGAAATACAAATCAAAACCACAATGAGATCCCACCTCACACCAGTGAGAATGGGGCAAATTAACAAGGCAGGAAACCACAAATGTTGGAGAGGATGCGGAGAAAAGGGAACCCTCCTGCACTGTTGGTGGGAATGTGAACTGGTGCAGCCACTCTGGAAAACTGTGTGGAGGTTCCTCAAAGAGTTAAAAATAGACCTGCCCTACAACCCAGCAATTGCACTGTTGGGGATTTACCCCAAAGATACAGATGCAGTGAAACGCCGGGACACCTGCACCCCGATGTTTCCAGCAGCAATGTCCACAATAGCCAGACTGTGGAAGGAGCCTCGGTGTCCATCGACAGATGATGGATAGAGAAGCTGTGGTCTATGTATACAGTGGAATATTCCTCAGCCAGTAGAAATGACAAATACCCACCATTTGCTTTGACGTGGATGGAACTGGAGGGTATTATGCTGAGTGAAGTAAGTCAATCGGAGAAGGACAAACATTATATGTTCTCATTCATTTGGGGAATATAAAAAATAGTGAAAGGGATTATAGGGGAAAGGAGAGAAAATGAGTGAAAATATAAGTGAGGGAGACAAAACATGAGAGATACCTAACTCTGGGAAACGAACAAGGGATCATGGAAAGAGAAGTGGGCAGGGGGTGGGGGTGACTTGGTGACGGGCACTGAGGGGGGCCCTTGGCAGGATGAGCACTGGGTGTTACGGTATATGTTGGCAAATTGAACTCCAATAAAAAAATATTAAAAAAAATATTTTCTTTTTTTAAAAAAATACACTCCTTATTTCAATGTCTGGAGCTTCTGCCTTAATAATAGATACGAACAATTATATCATCCTACCACATTGACCCACAATTTTTTAAGAAAAAAAAGCAAAACTTGCTATTTTTTCTCTCCTCTTTACCTGCTCCCGATGTGCTGATGGTTATTATTTACAAATAAGATGATGAATATGTCAATACCTCTTCTCTTTGAGAGAGTCAAGAGATGTGGGGCATTTGGATTTTTTTGAGGATATTTGAAATGTATATTTTCATATATTGGGTGACAACGTTCTCACTTTTCAACGTTCTCAATGTTTTCTCATGAACCACAGAACATTCCCTGTATTTAATAATTTATAGCAAAGAGATAAAAGAGGCATCAGTCTAATAATTCTGGAAGTGGATGAGGGATGAACTCTCTATTATGGCTTGGTGTAGATAATTAACATCAAGAGGACAAAGGACAGCAGAGGAGTTTTCCTAAATACAAAATACAATCCGTGTGAAATACGCTCACGCACCTTCTTATAATGAAGTGCTGCGGCAAGCATTATAAATTAAACCCATAAAGTTGTAGAAGTAGAATTTATATACCTTTGAACACAGTCTTAAGTGATAACTGCCTATGGAGTGAACAAACGCATCCTGGAGATGGCACACGGTGGTGTTTCCTCGCAGACCTCACAGCTTGGAGGCCGTGCCTGGCTGTGCCACTTCACAGCTCTGTGGCCTTAGCAAACAGCTTGACTTCTCTGGGTGTTTTTCTTTTTCCTTTCCTTTATTTTCTTTTCCTTTCCTTTTCTTTCTTTCCTTCTTCTTTTTTAAAAAAGATTTATTTATTTATTTATTTATTTATTTATTTATTTATTTATTTACGAGTGAGGAGGGGCAGAGGCAGAGAGAGAATCTCAAGCTGACTCCCTGTTGCCTGCAGGGCCTGACTTGGGGCTCAATTTCGACCTGAGACGAAATCAAGAGTCAGATGCTTTTTTTTTAAAATTTTTAAAAAATTTTTTGTATCTTTTTTTTATTGGAGTTCAATTTGCTAACATATAGCATAACACTCAGTGCTCATCCTGTCAAGTGCCCCCCTTGGTGCCCGTCACCCAGTCACCCCAACCCCCCGTCCACCTCCGCTTCCACGACCCCTTGCTTGTCTCCCAGAGTCAGGAGTCTCTCATGGTTTGTCTCCCTCTCTAATTTTTCCCACTTATTTTCTCTCCTTTCCCCTATAATCCCTTTCACTATTTTTTATATTCCCCGTGTGAGTGAGACCATGCGATGATCGTCCTTCTCTGACTGACTTACTTCACTCAGCATAATCCCCTCCAGGTCCATCCACGTTGAAGTAAATGGTGGGTATTTGTCATTTCTAATGGCTGAGGAATATCCCATTGTATACCTAGACCATGGCTTCTCTATCCATCTACTTTGATGGACACCGAGGCTCCTTCCACAGTTTGGCTATTGTGGACATTGCTGCTGGAAACATCGGGGTGCAGGTGTCCCGGCGTTTCACTGCATCTGTATCTTTGGGGTAAATCCCCAGCAGGGCAATTGCTGGGTCGTAGGGCAGGTCTATTTTTAACTCTTTGAGAACCTCCACACAGTTTTCCAGAGTGGCTGCACCAGGTCACATTCCCACCCACAGTGCAGAGGGTTCCCTTTTCTCCGCATCCTCTCCAACATTTGTGGTTTCCTGCCTTGTTAATTTTCCCCATTCTCACTGGTGTGAGGTGGGATCTCATTGTGGTTTTGATTTGTATTTCCCTGATGGCAAGTGATGCGGAGCATTTCCTCATGTGCTTGTTGGCCACGTCTGTGTCTTCCTCTGTGAGATCTCCGTGGTATTTTGATAGGGATTGCATTGAATGTGTAAATTGCCCTGGGTAACATTGACATTTTCACAGTATTAATTCTTCAAATCCATGAGCATGGAATATTTTTCCATGTCTTTGTGTCTTCCTCCATTTCTTTCAGAAGTGTTCTATAATATTTAGGGTATAGATCCTTTACCTCTTTGGTTAGGTTTATTCCTAGGTATCTTATGCTTTTGGGTGCACTTGTAAATGGGATTGACTCCTTAATTTCTGTTTCTTCAGTCTCATTGTTAGTGTTTAGAAATGCCATTGATTTCTGGGCATTGATTTTGTATCCTGCCATATAGCCGAATTGATGTATGAGTTCTAGCAATCTTGGGGTGGAGTCAGGTGCAAAAATTCTCAACAAGATACTAGCCAATAGGACCCAACAATACATTAAGAGGATTATTTACCATGACCAAGTGGGATTTATCCCCACGATGCAAGGCTGGTTCAACACTCATAAAACAATCAACGTGATTGATCATATCAACAAGAGAAGAAACACGAACCATATGATCCTCTCAATAGATGCAGAGAAAGCATTTGACAAAATACAGCATCCATTCCTGATCAAACTCTTCAGAGCGTAGGGATAGAGGGAACATTAGTCAACATCTTCAAAGCCATCTACGAAAAGCCCACAGCAAATATCATTCTCAATGGGGAAGCACTGGGACCCTTTCCCCTAAGATCAGGAACACGACAGGGATGTCCACTCTCACCACTGCTATTCAACATAGTACTAGAAGTCCCAGCCTCAGCAATCAGACAACAAAAAGAAATAAGTGGCATTCAAATTGGCAAAGCAGAATTCAGACTCTCCCTCTTTGCAGATGACATGATACTGTAGGTAGAAAACCCAAGAGTCAGATGTTTAATCAACTGCACCACCCAGGCACCCCTGGGTGTTTTTCTGATATGTATACTGTGGCTCATAATGGTACCTACTTCATAGCGTTGTCATGTGACTTCACGATCTACCATATAGACATAGGTGATCTCTGGCACATGGTAAGCTTAGAGGTATTAGCTCTCATTACAAGACTGGTTTTCATTCTCATTCTTCTGGAAGGAATGAAGATGAAGTTCATAATAATAGGACTACATAATAATAGAATCTACATTGAAATGGTGAAAAACCCTGAAGCATCACAAGGAGAAATTTAGGAAAGCAGTCCAACCCCAATGATTTAGCAAAAATACCCCACACCCAGAAGGAGAGTGGCCGATGAGCTGAGGACTAAGCATTGCGCTGCGTGTCCACTCCTATTGGCTCATTGTGATGACCTGAAGTGATGGCTTGAGAAGGTGGTGATGCCAGTGTGAACCGGAGGGAGGAGCAGGATGGGACTGGGCGAGCTTGCCAGGTGTTCAGGAGCTGTGAGTGTAGCCTTGCCTTCCCCTCCTAGTGCAGGGTCATGCACACAGACCTGCTGATCGAGCCAAATTCACTTCTTCTGGAAGCTTTCAGAGAGAGAGAGAGAGTTTATCTCTCCAATTTTGGCCAGGATATAGGTCTACGTGCTTGTATCAACCAAGCCAAATCTCCAGCCAAGCATGGTCAGGAAATCCTGCATCCGCTGGCCAAATAGTCCTGTACTCTGGGAGGTGGAACCAGTTTACTAAAATTTCCCCTTCCTTGGCAAAGGCCTCTGTGAAATGCTCCTGAACAATGTGTATGCAATGCCCATTATTATGGGTTTTCAACTTTTTTATCATGAAGTGACAGTTTTTATCATCCATAAAGAACTTTTGCACCACTGCCTTCAAATTCCCAAAGGGTCTTATCTAATTCTACGATGTCTCCTCCTGACATTGACTCACTAATCAGTGAATCTGGGAGTCCTATGAATCACATTAGCCGTGGCTAATAATACACCCTGAGATCACATATCACACGCACTGGGACACTTGAAGGAGCCTGAAAAGTGAAGTGTTTCCTATACGTTATCTCACTAAGATTTATGAGCTTCTTATAGGGCACATTTCATCAGTATTTTACACGTGAGAAAGTGGACATTTCGAGATATAAGTGACTTTTCCCAGACTAACCTCCTGAAGGTTGGTTGAGCTGGAATTTCAGGCATATCTGACCCCAGAATCAGACCTCCTTGATGTGTGTGTGTGTGTGTGTGTGTGTGTGTGTGTGTGTCCCTGATTATAGGCACTCCTTCTCTTGGTGTGAGGGAATAGTTTAGTGCCCTTGTTAATTTTTTTTCCACGGAGAAGAGAAGCCATCCATTAGCAAGCAGAATGGCCAGGTGGTAATTAGCTGGTAATCAGACATTAGGAAGGAACTGAGTGCCAAGGCTGGGAAAGAGCAACTTTTGTCCTGGATCACACCGCTGGACAAGCAGGTGCTACTGCCCCTGGTTTATGCAGGCGCCCCTTGGGCCAGCACGGTCGCCCTCCCAGAGCGAGGTATCGGATTTTCACAGGAGCAAGCTCGGAGGCCTGGGGCAGTGGTGTGTTGGGAATGGAACAGCATTAGGGGAAGGAGGAGCCAGATCGGACTGGGATTAGATGGTTTCTTGACATTGGTAGATTCTATATTACGGATTCAGGTACTCATAAAATAACTGAAGAAGCCAAGCAGGTCCTCAGTTTCTGGAAGATCCCAAACAGTGATGCAAAGAACAGAGAGCAGGACTTGGAAGCGTTCAGGTGGGTGCAGCGGACAGCAGGCTGGTGGCAGATGTGTATTTGAACAACGATGGAAGATTCGACTGTACTTCTACAGCAAAGAACACTCCGCCTCGGCTGCAAGTGACCGTGGCTGAGAAACAGGAAAGGATATAAAACAGGGCGGGATTGTGTTTGAAATGTGATGGATTTCAGAATATTTTTGCATAGTCTGACCGTCTCATGATTCTTTGCCTTAAAGACGAGGTTTGATGAAAGTATCTGTGAACATGGGAGTGAAAATGAAAGCGTAAGCTTTTGATTTCTGCTTGTGTGGATGTGGGGCCCAAGAAAACGGAGCCTGAGAGTAACTACCAGGCATGAGCAGAAGCATTCTTCTCCCATCCTTGACCCCCTGAAAACCCCAGGACCTCTATGTCTCTCTCCCTTGAGATTTTACATAGACAGGCAAATTGTTTAATGAGCTATTTCTTGGTTAAATGAGATATTCTTTGGAGTCCCGAGGGGCTCCAGGGCTCATTCTAGGAGCCTACAGAAAGAATTAAGAAGTTTATATTTAATGAAAATGAAGGCAGATAGGAGAAAGGCTGGCATCGGCTAACTTTGTCCTCTGAAGGCAAAGTACACGAACGTGTCCAAAATGTCAGAAATATGGTGGTCAACTGCCTCAGCTCTCCAGGCGCATTAGTGTCATGAACAGTGACAACGGTGATGGGCAGGGGGGGTCCTACCTACACTGAAGACACATAATAATCAAACGCATCATGTGATCTTTGAGTGGAACTGGGATCAGGAAAAACGACAAGGTAGAGGAGATTTTGGGGGGACAGTTGAAAATAATTGAAATATAGACTCTAAGTTACATCGTGTTGCTGACATGTTCAGTTTCTTAAGTGTGACACGGATGTTGTGGTTACAGAGAAGGAGGCCCTTATTCCTGGGGTGTAAATACTGGAGAGCATTTCAGGGTAAGGGCTGATGATGACTGTAACTCGCTGCCAATTGTTCTAATTGGAATACAGAGATAAAGATATGAGCAAAATGCTATCAGTTGGTGAATCAAAAGGACAGAAATACCATTGTCTTATGGTGCTATTTTTTTGGGGGGGGGGCGGGTTGCTTTTTGGAAAGTTTGAAAATTTCCCAAAAATAAAAATTTGGGAAAACATGATCTCAACCTCTTTTCTGGAATGCCCTGTGCAGAACTCATCTCACAGATCAGAAATAATCGTCTTCGGAGTGACCTCCGTGTGCAGATGTCTTCTTGAAATATGCTTTACTGTTTCTTTCTTTCTTTCTTTCTTTTTTAAATCATTGCAGAAAATTCTATGCGGCAGTGCTGACATTGCTCATATTCTTCTCTCCCTCCCCGTCCTCTCCCTCCTTCTTCTGCTCCTTCTCCTCCTCTTTCCTTGTCTTCTTTTACTGCGTCTTTAATTCTATTTTGTTTTTCCCAGAATGGCTCCTGGGTTGTGTACACACTCAGGCCTCTGGAAATGATGTTATAATTTTAAAAACTCAATTCTGTTTTACATAAATGTCACTTATCGTATGAATCGCATTGGGCACATTACTATACATTTTGGAGGGTACTAACAGTCCCCAAATGCCTTGACCTCCCAGCCTCCTCCCTCGGTGAAGGGCTTTCAGGTGGCCGGCCGCGTGCTCTCTCCGGGAGTGGCCACACGATGGCAGCGTCTCAGAACATTGCTGGGCCTGGAAGGAGGACGCGGCGTGGCTGACGGGCTGAAGACCCGGCATCTGTGGGAGAAGGTTGGCAGATCTGATACCACGTTCATCATCTAAAAGGGTGACGGGCACTGAGGGGGGCACTTGACGGGATGAGCACTGGGTGTTATTCTATATGTTGGCAAATTGAACACCAATAAAAATAAATTTATTAAAAAAAGAAAAGGCTTAAAACAAAGACTTGGAAGATGTATTGGGTAGAAGACAACAGGAGTTGTCCTTTGCCTAGAGCCCAGCCCGGTAATACAGCACGATCCCAGACAACGCCACAAGTATTGTCTCCTCTGCCCCAAACCCTTGTGTCATTCTTCTCTAGCTGTTTATGTCGTCAGGTATTAACACGAGGGCTTCCCCTGGGATTTCCCTCTGTTAACCCATGACCCACTACATTTACTACTCAAGCAGCGTAGACGACATTCGACTCTCTTTTTGAGGCACGGATTCTAAACACAACTACCGGTGACTGTGCGTCCTTCCTGCGGGTATCCACAGAATTATGGGTGTGGGAGTGTTTCCATGATATCTCCGTTAACCTTCAACATCAAAGAAGAAAACATTTCTCACAACCTTTCTATGGAATATAATCTTTAATAGGCTCAATCTTTAATATTAGGCTTTCGTAGTCCATGAGGAGCTAATGATTGAAATGTTTCATTCTTATGTTCCTGTGACAGAGCAAACCAAGGTCATTTTTGTGCAAGGTCCAGTGCAGACTCAGTAAATTCCAGAAGATCCTAATAGAAATAAAACTTGATGGCTCTGCAGTTATCTTTGGATGAGCTTCAAAATGAGGCTATAGATCATTGTAAATGTGTAGGAGAGCTCAGTGTTGGTGAAGCCAAACCCAAAACTTATGAAGAGGTGAGGAGGCTGCCATGGGACCCTTTCTTCGAGTGTGGTCTCCATGCTCCATAAATCTGCTTGGAGGCTTGTCTCCGGTGTGGGCTCTTTGGCAGGGTCCCTTCTCAAATCTACGGGGTAAGCTCAATATCTGGAGAAGGATCATTTGGGTTCTTTTTCCTCTGACAACCCCCTGACAAATTCTTCCCCCAAATGGACAGACACTTGAGCAACTATGCTTAATGGATTATCTTGTTAGAACAACATAACTTTTGAATTATCCGAGGCTGAATGAAGTGCAAATGTTTGTCTTTCACTAGGTGAACTCACAAGCCGAATTAAGCCCCGGTTCATTTATCAGGTCTACTGACAAAATTTACTCCCCGCCACGTAAGGATACAGTGATGTGTATAGACAAGCTCATGCCTAGACTGGTATCCGTGAACCCAAATAATCATTGTCTGCCTTAGAGAGTAGGGTGTATTTTTCTATTTCAAAATTATAGATTATCTTTAGTTTCTACTTTCCTAAGACTTCTGTGGATTAATTGTGCTCTGTGGATGAATTATCATGGACTCTATTATTTTTTTTGCTTCCAACATCAAGATGTACTATTGTTACCGAGACTTGATTCCTAAGATATGCATTGATTGTAGGTTAGTTGTCCCCCAAATTGGAACTCACTTTATCACTTTGTAACTTGATGACTGGAACTAAAGTTTTCATAACAGATCTTATCTTTCCCTTTGTTTTATAAAATGTTAATGTCAGGAAAGGACCAGAATAATTTAGAAATGCTTTTAGGCAGCTTTTTCTTGACCAATTGCATGAAGTTACCGCAACTTCTAACATCCGTTCCTTTTGATATGTTTGCAAATTGAAATGTTGTGGATCATTAGAGTAGAAACTGTCCAGGGCATCTTGTTTTTGCCTTTAAAGTGGCTCCAAGTTCTGCAAGATTTTAGGCTCCAACATTGAACAATGGCTGGTGATAACTATGCTTTCAGAAAGAAAGATTTCAGGACAACAGCTTAAGTGAGAAAACATCCTTTATAATGATTCAAAGAGTGTAAAATATAAGATAGTGCAAGTATTAGATGAATCAGAGTTGTCTTCTTGGGAGTGGATATTCAACACTCATTCTCTCAACAGAGATTAGTTCCATGTTGGAGATTTGATGGTAACTGCCCGACGGTCTTTCAAGCCACGGGTCTTCACGCTGTAAGATATGTTACCATCTTCTTCTCATCTTAAGATGTTAGGCACCTCAGATTTCAGCTCATAGAACAGCTCCACAGGTCATCTTCTGTTTCCTTCTTTTATTCCTGAGAGCCAAAGAGGCAAATCCTTATTTCCCTTTAAGAGCATCAACATCACAGAGCGTGATCTGGGCAATCTTTGGTACCTGTCCCTGGACACCGATGCCTCCTTTCACAACTCTGGGAATGTAAGAGGGAACGTGATGATGTCCATAATACAGTGACAGAGGGACAGGATAACATCACGGATGAGATAATTTTTCCAAATGGGGTTACTGGGACTGTATTTCTAGATGACAGCTCGTTTGATCCAGGCCTTCAATGAGATGCGGTATTTTAAAAGGCACTTTGGGGAAAGTAGACTGTTAGGAGTGGCAGTAGGAGCCTAAATGAGGAGATGGGAAAAATGTGTGGCAGCTTTTGATTAATGTGGAGTTGCCAGATACATGTGGATTAACGTGTGCATGGGTCTGAAGCACAGAATATAAGACAAACCTGGAAAGCTTGGTGTTAGAGCAAGGGTGGCCTGGAATTCTGCCCTGAGTGGTTTGATTTCCAGTCTTTAGGCAATAAGAGCCTCTGCTTGGAAAAGCAAGTGCCAGAAAGGTGTTTGACCAGTCAGTAATGAGGCGCTTGCTCTGTGCAGGCACTGCTCTAGTTCTTCTCATATATGAGTATATTGCATTTTCTCAATATTCCTGTGGAATCAATATAATTGCCCCCATTTAGGTGGAAAGAGAGAATTTGAACAATTTCCTCAAGGTCACATAGCTGCAAATGGCAGAGCCAGAACCCACACCCAAACCGAGCCTGGGCTCTACACAACTACACTCTTGGGGGCAGGGTTGGCAGGGAGGGAGACCAGAGGGAAGGGGAAGGTGTTGCAATGACAGCAAGTGACAAGAAGGACTCGGACCAGCCCCGGGGAGTGCAAGGGGCAGAAGTGGAGAGATGAGGGCAAATGCAAAAGACCTTGCAGGGGGAATGGGGACCTTGGCCTTGGTAGAGAAGTGAAAGTCAACTATCCACTCATCATGGCTTCAGATCTCTTCCCCCCATACTACTTACTTGTGCTCACTGCTTCACTCCGTGCTTCAGGTAAGGTCTCATGTGCTCAGACTCAAGAAAGGATGCTACTTACTTAATGCTAAACATATGGCATCTGAGTGGATGGATAAGTGTCCTGGGAGCCACATCACTTTGTTTGATAGAGCTTCTAAGTCTGTTCCCATGATGACTGTGACACGTCCAGAGAGACATTCTTTTTAAGCCAAAGGACAGACCTTATATTTATTCCAGAACTTTAATATTTCTAGAAAAGACCTAAAGACCAGAATAGAATGAAAATGGCATCTCATTCAGTTTGGGAACTTTCTACCTCAGCTTTGGACTATCAATTCGCAATATGTGGTTTATTAATCACTCAGAACAATCTGTCTTGTTTCCCTGCCAAATCTTGCTTTCATTGGATACTTGACTAGAAAAGGCCTCTCTCAAGCTAGAAATTATCATGACAGAGCTTCTTGCTGTGGACGTTGAAGCATGATGTTAGCGTAGTATCTCTCAATTTATCAAATTTGCCTTATCAAGGGAATTGATATCATCGTAACAACATTGATGATGGCATATCCTGGATTTATAAAGGACCTTTCTATCACTAACTCATTGGGAACCACCAGAGGAGGACAAGAAACCCAATAATTCAAATAAATTTGACATAAACCGTTTCTATACTTTTCTCAAGTCAACTATGTAAAAAACAAATAGAAGATTTGTAGAAGCTTTAGTCTAAGAAGCTTGTAGAAGCTTTAGTCTAAGAAGAATGGTCTAAAGAATGTCTGGCTGGGCACCCTGTCATGTAAAATTGAGAAAAATATACAGGTTTCGGGTTTGTGGCATGTGGCTCTAGCGTGGCCTCCTTGAGGTTGATTCTAGTATGAAGACAATTTACATTTATTTAGTGTCTCTTGACAGCCGCACCTATTTCAATAGTGTGAAACCCAGCTACGCCCTAAGAGCTGGGTATCTTCACCTCAGAGAGACAGAGCAACTGTCTGTGATCCCACAAAACTAGTAAATGAGCGAAGCCTACGGTCCAGGTCTGCCGACTTGAGAGCCAAGCTTTTGTCCAGGTGAGCCTTAGTGGCACCACGGGGTCTTCTTCAGCTGTGGAATGGACTCTGTCAGTCATGGGAACACACCTACTTCTCACTGGTACTGAAACCACCTTCCTCTCAGCCACGGTGCCCTTTTTTCTTTCTCTCCTAAAGGACGTTTACATGAAAACATCTTCGCTTCTTAACAAAATTGTAGGAACATCTGATTTGACTTGAATTCTCCCTGAATCCTGAGATGTAGAATTTAAAGATCAGTGATAATGACAACCAGTGGTAATTATGAAAAATGCAATAATCATGACAACAAGGAGCTGATACTCTGTAGTCTTCCCAGGTAACTTTCTACCTAATAACTCGAAGGGAAACTCCTACAACTTCTGACTTCTGGAAATCCAGACCAGAAGGGACCAATAGCGTCCAGTGACCTCACCCCCCTGGCTGTGCTTACACAGTGCGCTAATGATCAGAACTACTCCATTCCAGTTTACCTCTCATTAGCCATGATGCCCACTTCTCTTTCTCTCCGTAGGGCTATTTACATAAAAACATTTTTGTTTCTTAAGAGTTTGTTTTTCTCCGCTTTTTGAGAACTATCTTCCCTTTGAAAATAGTGACTTTTGTCTCTGACCCTGAAGGATGGGTTCATACTGTTCTGCTTGTAACCATACAGGTCAGTTGCCCCAAAACGTGTAACTTCACAGTTAACATAAACTGAAGGCTCTGAGTTAAAATAGACAAGATTTTCGTGTAATTGGAACCTACGATTTGCACGAACAATAACTTTTGCTGATAAATTTTGTATTGATGAGTTGAGCTCTCTCAACTTCTCCCCGAAGGGCCACTGCTAGCCTTCTGACATGGGCTGATGGCTATGAAAGGATCTTGTAAAAAGACTTCTTTTTTTTACAAGTCTTTGTAAAAGACTTGTACAAGAAAAAAGATCTTGTATCCTGACAAATTGTAAAAAATCTCTTTAAGAGCCTCTTTAAGGAATCTTGTATCCTTACATATTAAGGATTCTTAATAATACCAACATAATCATAGCTAAATTTTGAGCTCTCACTTTAAGGTCGGCACTGTACTAAGCACTCAGTAAGCATTAAAGGGCTGAAGGTGAATTGCCAATTACTAAAGTAGCTGTAGATTGGTGTTTTTTATTGTTTGCATTTGTGGATGAAGAATTTAAGTAGCAGAAAGGCTAAACGATCTGCCCCGGGATGTTCGGGCAGTAAAGTGGCAGGGTGGTGGCTTGAACTCTGGGACTCCGACACTGTTGGTGGCGGATAGCATCAGTGGTGAAGCTACAGTACCTCCTAATCTTGATCCCGTTGGTTATTCATTCGCGAAAGTCAGATTTAAAAAAATGGATAAAGAACTGAAGAGTAAGAAATTCCATTGAATAAGCCTAATTTTCCCACAATGGCCTTTTTCTCACTGTGTCAATTGTAAAACAAATGAGTCTGATTGTTTGAATTTTTTTTTTTTTTTTTTTTTTTTTTTTTTAGGGAAGTGCTCTTCTTCATGGAAGGGTAGAGGAGTGAACTCTGGAACATCATTAATTTTCATGGTAGCTTCAATAATATCAATTCTCAGCAAAGTGGCCATTGTAGGACTAGAGGAGACATTGACCAGCTCGTAGGAAACAGACCCATTCTCTCTTGTTTCCTATCCCCCCCTTGGCACTGATTTACCCTTTAAGCATGTGCTGGGCAAGGCTCATTCAATGAGGAGACAGGATCGGGGGATTCGGTAGAGAGACAAGCTGTTCTCCTCAGATGTCCTTTTAAAGGAACAACAGCCTTTTCACTGCAGAAGAAATAGCTCTTTCTTCCAAGAGCTGCTACGGGGCGTAAGTGTTCTTGAGTTCAAGTGGACTGTCTGGTTAGGGGTGTGTTTCTGTGTATACACGTAGGGATGCAGGAGTCCTTTCAAACTGCAGAAGTAACTTGGACTCGCAATGAACTGAAACAATAAAGTAAACCACTGTAAACAATATTAACCTACTGACTTTTATTTTTTTGGAAGAACAGAAGGACAATCTCTTCTAGTTCATATTTTTCACCGAAAAACGCCTCAGGATTAATCACAGGCATATCATCCAGGTCTTTACAAACCTAGTTTTCAACCTGGTTGGATTAGATTTGCTCTTTTCGTGGTCTCCACCGTTTCAAAGAACACTTATATTTTAACTTTTGTGAAAGTTCCCTTTAATAAAAACAAAAGTAATAATTAACAGTCTCAGTAGGTCTGCTGCCAAGAGTCCCAGCTCTAAACTCCTTGTATATCCTTGTATATATATCTTCCTTGTACATCCACAAGAATTTGTGTCACATACAAATAAGTCTTTTCAACACATTTTCTCTTTCTTCTTGTACCTTACCAGCATTTCAGGATTCCCAATGTCCAAGGGCAAAGTGTAAATATTTTTCATTATTACGATAGAAGATCAATGGGTCAAATATGTCTCTTAAATGGGAAACATACTTTTGAGTAAGAGACGTTTTTTAAAATTATTTATTTATTATTTGAGAGAGAGAGCGAGAGTGGGGGGAGGGGACAATCTCTAGCAGACTCTGTGCTGAGCACAGAGCCCACCTCGGGGCTCGATCCCGGGATCCTGAGATCATAACCTGAGCTGCAACCAAAAGCTGGACGCTTAACTGATATTCAATAATATCAATTCTTAGCAAAGTGGCCATTGTAGGACTAGAGGAGACATTGACCAGCTCATAGGAAACAGACCCATTCTCTCTTGAGCCACCCAGGTGCCCTAAGAAAGACATATTTTAATGGGATACTTTATATCAGAAGTTTTGTTATCACTTTGGTCCTAAGATGGCTGAGTCTGTGTGTGTGTGTGTGTGTGTGTGTGTGTGTGTGTGCGCGTCCACATGCATGTGCAGGCATCAGTGTGGTGGCTCAGAAAGTACCTGAGCACCCACAGTACAATATTGTAGGAGGCCCTCACTGCCTAGGTTGCACAGCGCGTGGTTGGTACCTGACAGTGAGTGCCCCCTTAAAATGCTGGCCCTCTGTGTCTCTCTAATCCCACCCGAGTCCTGGCCTTGCTGTGGATTCTTTTACAGAAAGGGGTGCAGGGTGGAGGAATTGCTGGCTTAGTTCTCGGTCCCCTGGGCACGGCGAGGCCTGTGACACACATGTGGGTAAGGTCTGTGAGATCCGCTGGCTGTGGCAGGGCACTAACCTCTCCCAAGATGGTGAAAATGAAAGAAGCAAAGCAGAGTTGCAAAATTTGTGGTGAGTCTAAAATGCTTATAATTTCACTCACTAGCGCTTCAAACATACTGGCCAAATACAAGGTATTGTAACTGTGGTTCTCAAAAGTAATTGTATGGTGTATAGAAGTAGGAATTCATCGCACACTCTAGGTGGTACCGTTTATTAATTGGGCTTTTGTTCAGAGCTGTCACATTTAAAGTATTCTTCAAGTAGCCGTGTATCGATGCCCGTGTATGCATCTAGCTGTATGCATCTAGCTGCTTGTTGACTAGGCCGAGAGTCTACATTTGAGACCCTCCATCTCTGTGGGGCTTGAGGCAAGTGGCCCATTAGCCCTTAGCCCCTTACCTTCTCTGCATAGACCCCGCATTGGAGGCTGTAACTCGCGAACCACCATGAGCAAAGGCAGTGTTGAGAAACAGACACCCGGTCCCAACAGCGCCCTGGTGACAGGGACTCGGTGGAGAAGCGACGCCGTGGGTGACTCCTGAGAAGCAGCAGCAGAAGGAACTCCAAGTGGGGTTTAACTTCAAGGTGAAAGAGGGACGACCTGAGGCACGGTCCCCAAGAAACAGGGACCCTGGGATCAGGCAGCGGGTCTCCATCAGCTGTGCCTTAGACTCTCCTGTCAAGCTTTATGGACCACTAGTGCCCACAAGCCTCCTCAGACCCATGAAATCAGAGTCTCTGAGGTGAGCTCTCTTCATCTCCATCTTCACAAAACTCCCCAGATGACTCCAATGCACACTGTGGCTGTGGTTATAAGACATCTTATGAGGAGCTAGTAGAGGTTGACCCAATTTTTTTTTTTTTTTTATCAGTTCTATTAGAAATCTGTGTGCCTTCTGTTTGGTAGAGACCAGAAAGGAAGGCTCTAAAGGGCAAGGAGAATGGAGAATTCCTAGAAAAGGTGCTATTTCCTGGCTCATAATCCCTGGGGAGGCAGGATCGATTGTTTGGGAATGAGTGGGAAATCCATTTATCCTGTCAACCAGAAATGGAACCATGTTCCCTCGTTTTGTTTCAGATTCCCTCATTTTTTTCCTGCAGCTGTAATCATTTCTGAACCTTATGCCCCAAAGATGAGTGAAGGCAGGGAACAGCTAATACAGTTTTTCTGATGATCCAGCGCAGCTATAATGATTGCACTTCTATCCAAGGCCTGGTGGCCAGAGTTGATGCTGGTTCCCAAATTGATGCTGGTTCCCAAACAAGAAAATTCAAGTTGCCTGAAGGTGGTTTAAAACTTCAACCTGTCTCTCTAGTTCAGGTGATTCCCAAAACAAAGAGAGAAAACAAACCAGAGGATCACATAAACTTTTCTGGAAACCTATAAAGCATTTAGGTTATATCTGAACAAGATGGAAAAAATTTTCCAACGTAATTGGAATCTTTCGCCATTGATTTTATCAGATTCTCAGGGCACTAAATTCAGATATCTGTGGCAGGTGTGCAATTAATATAAATGGAGCGGGCCTGTCCTAGGATGCTGAGCTTTTGGAACTGTGACCAACAATGGAAACCCAGGTGCTTTGCCTTTTAAAATATGGTGCAGACATATTTAAGACTAGCTGAAGAACCCCCCTCAGCAGGTATAAATGCCAGCAAGTGGCCAGTCGGAGCCCTCTCCCTTAGATGCACAGACACATTTTCTCTTCCAAAAATTTTAATATTCTATATTAGACGTCTCTTTTTCCAGAAAAGCATTGGTCCTCTTAGGCTTTTATACTTCAGAAAAGCAATTCCTCTTCATATATGCTAAGTATATGGAAGAGAGCCTAGCGGAAAGAACATAAATATGATGTGCACTTGACTTCATTTCTGACTGGGCCACATGCCTGCTGGGACTGTGGGTAAGTTACTGATGATTCTGTCCCCGCTATGATGTGGATAAGAAGAATTTCCTGGCACATGGTAGTCCATCAACACAAGCAATTTAGTTCTTTTTTTTCCTCTACCATTAAATGAGGCAAATGTAACGTGTTTAGCATAGGACTTGGCACATAGTAGGTGCTAAATTAATGTCAGCTCTTACTGTATTTTGGCACCAATAGCATTGCCTAGCATATCTGACAATTTCTTTCTATGAATGGGTAAATATCTGTACCATAATACGTGACCCTTATATAATGCTTGCTTGCTTTCCTTCTCTCTCTTTTTTAAAGTAGGCTCCATGCCCAGCGTGGAGCCCAATGCAGGGCTTGAACTCACAACACTGAGATCAAGACCTGGGCTGAGATCAAGAGCTGGTGGCTTAGCTGACTGAGCCACCCAGGCACCCCCGATTCTTACATCATGCTTTCTCTGCATGAGGCATTATTCTAACTGCACAGCTTTTGTTAACAAATTCAGTCTTCTCAAGAGCCCTACAGGATGGGTAACACTATTAGAGCGTTTGAGAGGTAGGGACCCTGGGGCAACAGACTCAAGTAGAATTGCCCATGGAGGGATCCCTGGGGGGCTCAGCGGTTTAGCGCCTGCCTTTGGCCCAGATCATGACCCTGGGGTCCTGGGATCGAGTCCCACATCGGGCTCCCTGCATGGAGCCTGCTTCTCCCTCTGCCTATGTCTCTGCCTCTCTCTCTCTGTCTATCATGAATAAATAAATAAATAAATCTTAAAAAAAAAAATTGCCCAAGGAAGTACCTCTGCTGTCATGCCTAGGTACTCACACTTATTTTTACACTTCACTTCTGGAGACAATAAACCCATACTGAGTAGGCCAGTGGGAGAATTTCACAGGGAGATTCCAGCTGGGGTAAAGAGAAAAGAGGCACCAGGTGGGCGGCAAATTTTGTTCAAATTCTCAAAGTCAGAGAGGGGCTTGAAGTGCCTGGGGGACTTTGGGAGACCTCATTCTGAGCACTTTTGAGACCTTCTACCGAGGTCCTTTCTCCCCCCTTCCTCACAGTCAAAGTTGAGTCAGAAAGTAGAACAGTTGCCGCGCTTGCCATGGCCTGACACTCAGAGTGTAGAGTTGTCCCCAGGTCAGCGTACTTCTGTTGGCCTGCCCCTTTCTTTTGTTTTCTTTTTAAAGATTTTATTTAGTTATTCGTGAGAGACACGGAGAGAGAGGCAGAGACACAGGCAGAGGGGAGCCCGACGTGGGACTCGATCCCAGGACCTGGGGTTCGTGACCTGAGCCGAAGGCAGATGCTCCACCACTGAGCCCCCCAGAGGCCCCTGGTCCACCCCTTTCATGGTGGCCGGATAGTAGGTGATTTGCTGGCTACTTGGTCCCGTCCCAGGAGACGTGGCCTGTAACCACAACTCTGGGAGGTCAGATTCCTAGTTTGTTGAGGAGCTAAGAAGTCCCGTGTAAGGAGGGACGTTCACAGAATAAACGAACACCCATGTCCCGGGCGGGCTGACAGCGAGTGGTCCCCGAAGCGATGGCAGTAGGCACGGTCTCCTCACCGCTTGCGTGGGTCCATGCTCCTCATTACCAGGTGGATGGAAGCGCTGAGGATAGGTTGGCTCACCGTGGGGGGACACAGCTGTCCTTGCCTTCCTATCCAGTGTTCATTGCACACACTGACTCTCACCTTTGTCCCCCCAGGTAAGGTGTTCATGTGTATGCGAGTGTGCGTTCATTTTAAGCCTCAGCCTATAAAGACCGAGTTGGAGGAGGAAAACCCTATAATTGAGAAGTTCCAAGCCTGACAAAGGGGCACCTTGATGACGGTACCATGTGCGGAAAGTCCCGAATTTTTCATCAATTTTCACTCATCGGAAGCCGCGTCCGTCCTCCGCTGATGCTCTCCGCCCTCATCAGGACGCTGACGTTTTCTCGTTTTGCTCATTTCTTTGTCGCTGACACATGCAGCCCCCCTCTTCCTCTGGAAATAGCGTTTTAATTTAAAAGTCAGTTGTTTGAATTGCATTCTGCTAATGAGATGAGTCATAAGATCAGGGTAACTGATGCTTTAAAAAAAAAATTTTTTTTTTTTCAAACGCAAACACATTGAGGCAGCCTGAGGGGCATCGCGGCCCACATGGACCTCGTTAAAGGTTCATTAAGGGACTCTTAAATTGAATTTGTTTGTGTAACCAGTGTTTATATTCCTCCAGCTGATGATTTATCACTTAGGCTACGGTAGCTCTCCCCGCCAGACGTGAGCGGCCCGCGGACTGGGGCTCACGCTTGCCCACGTTGCCTGCTGCCTTGGGTTTCGGGTCACCTGGACACGGACCATCCAATTCGCTTACAAGTTTCCTGGCTGCCATTCCAGAAGGAAATGTCCTTGTAAAGGCAGATTCTGTAACATAAGCAGTTTCAAGCACAGAGATTTAAGAGCAAATTAGTGGCTTACTTTGAATAAGGGAACGAAAATGCCATAATGGTCTTCCACATGATGCACTTAGCAGACCTGGGGACCGTTGGCAGTTTATGTCTGAAAACTGGAAAAATGCGATTTGCTGAGCGCTGCGGCGTCTTGTCCAGCACGTCCAAGCACATAGTTTTCGGGTCCTCGAAATAGCTCCGTGGGGCAAGCAGAGCGGGACTATTATTCCTTTACATAAAAGTGTCACCGAGGCTCCGGGGGGCAGGGGCTGGGCCACCACTTGCTGCAGCCGGGGCTTCTCAGTGGCTGAGCAGGGTTTGCAAAGGACTCGAGCTCGAGCTTGTTCTTTGCCCATCTTCTCATTTCTGTATAGTATTTTCTTTTGCTTTTCTTTTGTGTGTGTGTGTGTGTGTGTGTGTGTGTTTTGCTTTTTTTTTTGTACAGTATTTTCTGCTCCCCGGTCACAGCAGCCAGTTGACGACGTGCAGGGAGAGACGCCCTCCTCCTTCCTTTGCTCCCTGTGAAGGGACCCCCGTGAGAGCATCCCTGCTGGCCTAGCTCTCTGGCCCGCGCCCTACAGGTATCTCATGAACCCGTGGGGGAAGTAACCGGACGTGCTCATTTTTAAATCAGTATTAAAGTCGACAATTTGATATCTATCTCCTGGACTCAGTGTTTATGCTCCACAATTCTTAATTTAGTCAAGGAAGTTACGGTGCCTGATTTTTATTAGAACTCGCATCCCCACCCCTCAACTCTGACCCACAAAACTGTAGCAAAAGAGTTTTTTTCCCCTTAATCAAATTGTTGGCTTGTTATCCATTTGCCTTTCAGATTTTTATGGTCGGGGGAGTGTGGTAAAACTTTAAGATGTCTTTAAAATTTCTCCCTGATACGTTAGGTTGCAACCAATCCAGGGTTTTTTGTTTTTTGTTTTTTTTCTTGGCAGGGGCACAGACAATGTCTTATCCTCCTTTCTGGCTTCGCGGACGTCGTGCAGCTCCCGCCGTTCAGAGGGCTGAGCTGCTCCCACCAGGGCAGCAGTTACTGCTGCGGCTGCCGGCCTTCGGGTGGCGTCACCACTTGAGCTGAAAACTATACTATCTGTCCTCTCATATTACTTAAAATACATATTTATATACATATTCCTGATTATACAAGTTAGAGTTATTTGGTGCAACGTGCGAAATATGACAGAAGAGAAGGCCCAACAGCCGGGAGACCCCAAGAGCGCTGGCATCGGGGTCTGTGTGCGATTCTTCTCTTAAACCGTGGATTCCCTGGCTTCGGAAAAGACATGCTGGGCAAGGCCTTCACTGAAGCTTTCCAAGTGGCTTCCAGTGCTATTTCTTAATTTTTAGATCTTGTTTACCTATTCATCCGCCAACGAGCACTTTCGGCTGCTGTGGATACCGCGGCCACGGCCATGAGCGCGCAAACAGCTCTAGAGGCCCTATTTCAGTAGTTGGGGTCCGTACTCAGAAATAAGAAAGCTGGATCATACACCAATTCTGTTTTCAGTTTCTTGAGGGACTTGCCATCCTGTCTTCCACAGTGGCTGTCCCGTTTGGCCCTCCTGCCAGCCGTGCGTGAGGGTCCCAGTCTCCCCACGTCGTCGAGAACACCTGTTGTTATTATTATTATTATTTTTTATTTCAGCCGCCCTAATGGGTGTGAGGTGGTATCTCATCGTGGTTTTCATTTCTATTTCTCTGCAGATCACTGATGTGGAGCATTCTTTCGTATGAAAATGCCATATTAAATAAGGCTTATTTGTTTATTTATTTATTTATTTGTTTTTTCCTTCATTTTTTAAATTTAAATTCAATTTGCCAACACATAGTATAACACCCGGTGTTACCTGAGCTTTTGATGTCCTATGTAGGAATTGCCAAGTCCCATTGTCATGTCGCTTTCCCCTCTATGTTCCCTCCGGGAGTTTTTATACTGTGAGCACTTACATTTAGATCTTCTATCAATTTTTGCGTATGGTATGAAATAAGGGTCCAGCTTCACTCTTTTGCAGGTGGGTTTCCCTCACACCATTTGTTGAAAAGATTGTCCTTTCCCACTGAGTAGTCTTGGCGCCCGTGTCAAAAATGAGCTTAGTACACAGGCAGGGGTTTATTTTGGGCTTTCCAGTCTATCCCATTGCCCAATATATTTATCTGTCTCTATGCCAGGGATCAAAACACGTGGCCACAGTGGGGATATTGGTTGTGTTCTGGGTTTCCCCAGTCTCTATTTTTAATTCAGACTATTTTATGTCCACCAGTATCCCTATAGCTCTTACTCTTGTCCTTGGAATTATTTTTCTTATTGTCTATTATGGGACTTCCCACCCAAGCAGAAACGAAGAAACAAAACCTGATGAAATTTTTTTAATAATAAATTTATTTTTTATTGGTGTTCAATTTGTCAACATGCAGAATAACACCCAGTGCTCACTGATGGAAAAACAGCGAGATTGTAAAATGAAGTATTTTCTAATGGAATAGCTATCATTTGTGAGGTGGGTTTTATTTTTTGTTTCACTGGTTATTAAAGAAAACGTTACGTGAAAAAAAAAAAGAGCAATGAAGGTCATGAGTGGATTCTTCAGAAACTCAGGGAATGGTGTTTTGCGTCCACAAGCTGGAGGGAACCCAAGCGGCCACTCCTGCCAGGCGGTTTTGATGTCTTAGCCTGTCCCTCCTGGGCGCTCTAGAGTCTCGCTGTTTGAAGCGTAGATCCTGGGCCACAGGCCCGGACTTCAGCCAGGAGCTTACTAGACGTGCAAACGCTGAGCTCCATTCCCACCCACGGGGCCCGCCTCTACCATGATACGGGGGGGTGTTCTATGCGTATTAAAGTCTGAGAGGCGATGATCAGGAGCTTACCACGGACGGTTCCTGCAGACGTGCTTAGGACCCTCTGCCGAGAGCGGGAAAGGTCACCTTTAATACCCTATCACCTCTACCTGCCTCGTACGTTCTAAATAATGAAATACTGCGACAGGCAACGGATGAAAAACGAATGGGAAGAAAAGAAGAGGTGGCACATTTTTAACGCCAATTAGGCCCCATGGAATATGTTTTAGGATTAGCGAGAGTTTCATCTGATGCTATCACAGCGGTATGGGCAGAGCTTGGTTTTCATGTCGTGTTTTCTCCATCTTCTCTTAATTGCTTTTCCTACCATGTCTTAATCTTCACCCTCCCAAACCCCTGATGCTAAGTCAGCAGTTCGGGTTCTCTATTTGTTTAGTTCGAATGATTCAGGGATTTCTTTTTGTAAACTTGGTAAACTTTTCCATATTTCCAGTTACATTGTTAGTGGGTTTGGAGGATTTTTTCCATTTATAGAACCCTTGTTGAAGTTGTTGAGTCTTGCAATTGTTAACTATTCACTTATTTGTCATAAAACTAGGGTGTGTGTGTGTTTGTGTGCGTGTGTGTGTGTTTAACAGGAGTCCGTTAAAATAATTACAAAGAAATTCCCTGAATTAGAATTTTTGTTGTTGAGGCTTAAATAAAACTGCAATTTGTCGTTTTGTCAGCGAGCCAGAGTGCACTACTTACACATTAAGAGTGCACACATTTCAACATTTTTGTTTCCTTTAATTTTAACTGACTTATCTGAGAAGCTTTAGGCTGGACTTAATTTCTGTGCACCATCTGTTACCGCTGGATTTGGGGCCATTCTGTTTGGCTCAGGCACACAGGGCACTGCTAATTTCTCTATCACTCGTCTGAGTGCGACCATTTATATTACATTTGGTTGAGATAAACTTATTTTGATATATTAACCTTTCCTTCTGGCAAACAAAACCTTTACCTTTACGTGGAAGTTTTAATAGTTGAGGAAGCCTAAGGCAAGCAAAGAGGGATTTTTTTTTCATCTGTTCGTTGGATTTCCCTGCTCTACGCCCGCTTACCCGCCTCACAGTGTCACCACGTGTATGTATCACGGTTTTCACTTTGTTTTCCTCACTGGATCATCTCCCATCTCGGGGCTAGCCTGAAGTGGAATCATGCAGTTGGTTTGGGATAAGGCAAACTTTTTTTTTTTTTTCCAAAAATAAGCTTTCAACTTTGGAACAATTTTAGATTTACAGAAAAGGGGGCAGAGAGTTCCCATATATTCCTCACCCATTTTTTTCCTGTTGTTGGCATTTGACATGACTGTGGCATATTTATCACAACGAGGACGCTGACCCGGGTATATCATTGTTAACCAAACTGAAGACTTTACTTGGATTTCACTAGTGTTTCCATGAATGTCTCTTACTTCTTCCAGGATCCCACTCGGGATGTCCTATCGCATTTATTTATTTATTTTTTTAATAATAAATTTATTTTTTATTGGTGTTCGATTTGCCAACATACAGAATAACACCCAGTGCTCATCCCGTCAAGTGCCCCCCTCAGTCCTATCGCATTTAGTCGTTACCCTCCTCAGTCTGGGACAATTTCTTGGTCTTTCTTTGTTTTTCATGACCTGGTCAGTTCAGGGAGTTTGTCGAATGTCCTCCAACTCGGGTGTACCTGATGTTTTTCTTATGGTCAGACAGGGTTATGGATTTTTGAGAAGAATACCGCACGGATGAAGTCCCCTTCTCGTTACGTCTCATCGGGGCGCCTGATAGTGACTTTGTCATTAACGGTGGAGTCGGCCGTGTCCCCACCAGGTCTGTCTTCCAGGCAGCCCCTTGTTTAATCTGCACTTCCTATGGCCCACTAACCATCCCCTCCTCTCACTCAGGGTAGAGACTGATTCCCTTTCTCAATTTAACATGGGTCTCTTAGGAAAATATTTGACAGAATTTTATACAACCCAGAAAAGAGCTAAATGTTGTCCCCTCTCTAGGGATGCGTGGGTCCTCAGCTTTGTTCCCGATGACAGAGGCACCAGACAGAAGGCTTTGCCTGCCGTGAAAACTATTGTGGCCATCGAGGGGTCTGACGGGCAGCGTGGAAGGGTCTAACGCTTTCCCGGCCACCAGGCAGGCCCAGGGGAGGAGGGCAAGGCTGGGAGGGTCGTGTTCTCTTTCCAGAACCTTTGCCGCTGTTCTAGTTCATAGGCTGCCTTCCCTCCCCAGCAGGAAGTTCTGGCCCATTTGTAAGACTCTTCAGAAAGGAGCAGGAAACTGTGGCCGGGGTCTCCAAGAGGCGGAGTTCCGATTGAAAGGGGAAGGCCCGCCTGGGGGTGTGGGCGCAGGGGTGGGCATCCCGCAGGACAGCTGGGTAGGGCAGACTTGACTTTGCTTACGGCTGTTTCTGAGGTGGCTGCTCAATTCCTCCTCCCTCCTTCCCTCCCTCCCTCCCTCCCTCCCTCCCTCCCTCCCTCCCTTCGTTCCTTCCTCCTTCTTCCTTTCCTACTCTTGCTTGTTCAACAGGTCTCCTTTCCTCACCTTCCTTGTGGCTTTCATGATTTCTGCCTCCCGTCTGTTTTGCAGGCAGCTGTAGCAGGTGCCTCGTGCCCCTCACACGTTATCACAGCCGTTCGAGCGGCCGCCTGCTGTAGCCCTTGTACACGAGGTGCTCTGGGCATCTCCCTGCCTGAGGGTGTTCTTGGAGGATGGCACAAGGCAAAGGGTGACGTACTAAAAACTCCACAGAGGACCGTTATCCACTAAGGGATGAAGGTTGGCAGACAATTCCCCCTGGCCTCCTTGCCCATTGGACGGGACAACTCGGTGCTGGGCTCTGTACCAGCCCGGTCCAACAGAACTTTCTGTGATGGCAGAAATATTCTCTCATCCGCCATGTCCAATATGGTAGCCGTTAGTCATAAGTGGCCATTGAGCACTTAAAATGTGGCTACTGAGAATAAAGAACTGATTTTAAATTTTAGTTGATTTAAATTCAAATTTAAATAGCCGCATGTCGGTAGTGGCTGTGCACACACACAGCCTGCCAGAGGGTCTTGGGCAGGCTTGACTGTCAGTGCCTGTGTGGCTCCCCCTCATTATTACCATACCCGCATTGGCGTTGCTCCCTTCCTGCCTTACGTGCCCACTCCTCTGTGCTTTCTGGGATTATCTCCTGTGGTGGTTGGTTCTGTGGGTCACTCTGGGCTAACAGATGCCAGATAGCTAGCGAAACGTTGTTTCTGCACGTGTCTGGGAGGGTGTTCCCAGAGGAGATGAGCAATTGAACCGTAGACTAAGGAGATTGTTCGCACAACTGGAGTAGGCATCATCGCATTTATTGGGGCCTGAATAGAACCAGAGGGAGAACTTGTTTGCAGCTTGAGTGGGGACATGGGTCTTCCGCCCTGGACCTTTGGGCTTGGTTGGGATTACACTGCTGCCTCGTCTGGTTCCCAGGCCTTTGGTCCGGGCTGGCACCACGCCTCTCTTTCCCGGGACTCCAGCTTGCAGGTGGCAAACCAGCAGACTTCGCAGCCTCCACAATCACCTGAGCTAGTCCCACATGATAAACCTCTTTCTACATACCTGTCTCTGTATCCTATTGGTTTTGTTCTTCTGGAGAACCCTGACTAGTACATCTCCCCAAATAACTGCTTAATTTTTTTCCTCAGGGACTGCTTTGCACTGATCCCAGCCTAAAAGGCATTTGCACCCCAGCCTCCCCAGATCCCACTCCGTCTCTCTGCTGGTGACTCTGACCTTCTCTGTGCACCTCTGCCTCTGTATTCCTGCAACCCACTGGGACGAACTGTACTCGGGTGTCACTGTGGGACTTTTTCATGCACAGCATAGGCAGAAACACAATGCTGCGATGAGTGAAAAGAAGCCTTAAATGTTTGCTTACATTCTCAAAGACCATCTCCCGAGACCCTGGTGTGTACTACAGAAAAAAATACAAAAGAAATTATTGTCTTTATTCCTTCTGACTCTTGTTGTATTACCACAGAAATGCATAGAAATCAAATCATCTATGCCCTTGGGCTTTTGCTGTAGATCAGATTCTCTTCTAGGGAAATAAAAACACACAATGATATAGAAATAGCTATTGCATATTCAAGGAAACGTATTTTTCAAAAGACTAAAACGGTCTACTTGTTAAAAAAGACATATTGCCTTGTTCAAACTGTGCATTTCTCAATTCCCTACTTGTTTAGGACTGAGGTTTGCTGTACAGAAGGAATCCTTCCCCCCGAGGGAAGGGAGAGCCCATGAAGGTGCAGGTGCAGGGGCTTCAACACACCTGATGCTGCCCCTCCCCACCCCTGACGCTCCTCCCCTTTCACTGTGCAGGTTGTCCTGCTCTGCTTCTACTCACTTCTTGGTCTTTTGATTATTTGTATTAATTCACAGTAAGTTTGTTAGGAGCAATAATTTCCTCTTTTAAAAAGATTTTTAAAATTTATTAATGAGATACAGAGAAAGAGAGAGAGAGAGAGACAGAGACACAGGCAGAGGGAGAAGTAGGCTCCATGGGAGGAGCCCGATGCAGGACTCGATCCAAGGACTCTGGGATCACGCCCTGAGCTGAAGGCAGACACTCAACCACTGAGCCACCCGGGCATCTCAAGAGCAAGAATTTCTAAGCCAAGTCTAGTGTGACCATCCTGTGACCATTCAGGATGCTTTACTAATGGGAGGGAGACTCCAGAATTAGACACAGATGACACTTGGCTCTCCAAAAACACACACTCTGCCTTCAGGAGGCAATACTCTGTTTGTCACTTTAGGATGCTAACTCTAAAATGAACATAAAGACATGTTACTTTTGACTACGTTTGGGATTTCCTGTCATCTGTTGTCTCATAGGAGTTTTTCTCTTACCTTTATTGCTTATTTATCCTAATCCTAGGGTTGGAAAGCAAGAGGTGAAGGTGTCATCCCCAAGGGACCTGATTGTGAATGTAGAAAATCCTAAAAAATATACAGACAAGTTTTTAGAATTCACAAGTGAATTTATCAAGCCTTCTCAGTCATATTTCTGTACATCAGCAACAAAGAGAGATTAAGGAAGACTTTATAAGTAGAAAGGCATGGCCTGGGAGACTCCATACTATCAGGACACCAACTATCTCCAAGTTGATTCTTAAGTTAACGTCATGCTGTTCGACATCCAAGTAGGAACTTGTGTGTGTGTGTGTGTGTGTGTGTGTGTGTGTGACATGACAAACTGATTACAAAAATTTATTTAGAAATGCAAAGGGCCAAGAACACACAGAGTGATCTTGAAAAGGAACAGCAAAACTGGGGCACTTGAACCGTAGCTACGGAAATTAAAGCCATGGTGTTGGATCAAGGAGACAAGCCAACCAACGGAAGAGAAGGGAGTCCAGAAACAGAACATGATGTATACTTTCATCTGATTTATGGTAAATTAAACAGTGTGGTGCAGCAGGAAAGGATGAGTCAATTGGATATCAATACAGAAAACAAATGTATCCTTGACCGCAACCTTCCACCATACAGAAAAGTAAATTCCAGATGGCTTGTAGATCTACACATTAAAGGCAAACAATAAAGCCTTTAAAAGAAAAACATATAACTGCATTTTCACGACCTTGGCATTGGTAAATATTTCTTTAAAAAAATCCCCAAAGTATCTACCATCAAATAAAAAGTGGTAAATTGGACTGTATGAAAATCAGAAACTTCTGAGAGGATATTCTACCCAGAGTGGGAAAAGATATTTGCAATATATATACTCAGAATATACAACGAATGCAACAAATGATAAAGAAAAACAGACAATCGGTAGAAAACTGGGTAAGAGGGACACCCAGGTGGCTCAGCGGTGGAGCGTCTGCCTTTGGCCCAGGGCATGATCCTGGGGTCCCAGGATCGAGTCCCACATCGGGTCCCCACAGGGAGCCTGCTTCTCCCTCTGCCTGTGTCTCTGCCTCTCTCTCTCTGTCTCTCATGAATAAATAAATAAAATCTTAAAAAAATGGGTAAGTGGCATCACAAAAAAGGACATCTGAGCAGCCACTGAAAGGCACACAACCTCAGTAGCCATTGAGGAGACACAAAGTCAAGTCTCGATGAGAGGCTACAGCACATTTATCCGAGTAGCCACTAAATGACAAAGAATGAAAATGCCAAGTGTTGGCTTTTTGTGTGGAATGTCGAATCCGGGCTCTCCCAGGCGTCTGTGCGACCTCATCTTTTGTCGGGGATAATCAGTTAGATGGTGTAAGACTCTTGTAACAGATAAAAACATCCAGCATCCGTCCTTGGAGTCCACACCCCCCATGGATAGTTGAGCTTCCTCTGAAATGTCAAAGGGAAGAATGGGTTTTCCTTAAATTCACAGAGGACCTGAACCCTGACATAATGTTCATTCTCTGCCAGAGATTTAAAGTTGACCAAAGAATCTATTTTATCCCCTTTGTTGAGATCAACGACACATTAATTTGGCATCTTATTCTCTCAATGCCCACTTCAAAGGCATTTTAATAAGAATAATCATTTGTATTTATCTATGTTGTTGTTTACATGAGTAAAATTCTTCCTGAGAGAATATTCTTTTTCTTTCTCCCCACCCAACACTCTCCATTTTCTGACTTCTCTCTGAACCCTCTAGAGGGAGAAAAATCATCTCCTTGTTGTATCCTATCCAGTAGGTTATTATTATTATTATTATTTGTTAAAACGTTTATTCCTTCCTTAGCTCTTATCCTTTTACAGAATATCAGGTAAATTTTGTATTCTCCTACCCCAGATTCATGGTTGGCTTTTCCTGCAATATCCCCCTGTGTATTTAATCCAATTCCAGCCTGGCTTTTGGCTTTTGGAGAATCTTTTCCCACCACCTGTGCTTTAGTCCTGTCAAGTGGCCTGGGATGCCCTAAACCTCCTGGGTTTTCCCACCTCCCCTGATTTTGTTTACTTTGCTTACACTGCTTCCTCCCTGGGCTGGGAATGGCTCCAGGTACCCCCCCCCCCCCCCAACTGGCTGCAGGGAGATTCCTTCTTCAGGACCAATTCGCATACCCAGCTTTCTCCGTCATCTTAGCACATGTTAGTGCCTTTTAAAACCCTTTCCCACTCAGCCTGTGTTTGGATTAATTGCATTTTTAAAAAAATCAGTTTCTTCTGTACAAAACTGCAGTTTCTGATTGATATTGACAATTCCTTAGTGCCTAGCGTGGCGACTTGCACATAGCATTTACTAACTTATCTCAAGACTTCTAAATTAGTGAGGTATATGCGACTGATATCCTCAACGCTGTAACCTTTTGAGAGATTATGAACCAGGATATGTTGGATCTAATGTAGCTGAATCACAAAGTGGTGCAGCTTTGACCCTGATAATCTGAATTTTAAAATCTGATGCCAGGAAATACACAAATTCAGGCAAGTGAGAGAGGAAAGGCCAACCTAAATGATAGTGTAATTAAATAAATTATGTTTTGTTACTACCAAGTTTACACAACTAATAGATATAGGTATACGAAATTTTGACAACTGAAGCATTTTAGTAACTTCCTTCAATAAAGATAGTTATTTATAATAAGCATGTATTGTTTGTGTGAAAAGGAGTGCTCATTGAATACTTTATAGAAGTTCTAATAATGAACAGGTGAAATAGGAGTCTAATTCTCACTCACATGTAAATTTGTTTCCAAACTCTTTTCCATAGTTGAATTATGGGTAAACTTTACCTTCCCACCATAAATTCCAAATTAACATGCGAATCAATGAAAATTAGCATGCGAATTAATGAAAATTTTGCCAAAAGCACTTCAGAGTTGACACACACACAGACTGAAATCAAATCACACAAGCGTAACTCAAAATCAGCGATACTCACTTTTGAGATTGTTTCCACTAAAAAAGGAGTGAATATGGGATTCTCTTGAGTGACAAACTATTACCTCAAGTAAAAGAACTATGCTGTGCTAAAATACTGTAGACTATGTTTACGGGCATAACAATTTATTGGCCCAAGGTAGCATTATTTCTGCTAGAGTAAATTGGAGGAATGAGCTAACGAGTTTTGCACAGGTTAGATGTGAATAAACTTTCTTGAACTTTTGTTTTATCTAAGTCTCGAAGTTTCTTACTTTTAAGCCTTGTTTACTTTCAGCAAAACGTGACTTCTTTGCTTCAAAGTAAACAGGCTATAAAAAGTCTCATAAGTCATCCTGGAATTTAGAAAGCTCTTACCAAACAAAAATCTTAATGTGTTCAGTGTCCATGAATCAGAAACATACGGATTGAATTTCCCTTAAAATACACATGAGCTTGAAAGTTAAGGGCGAAAGTGGTTGGCCAATTGCGCTTGGGGTTTTGTGGGAGCCAAGACCTTCAGAAAGGCACTTGAGATGCTTTTCTATATCCTCAGAGTCAACCAGGTTCTCCAGTTTGGAAGGAGGTCCTTGTAATTACAAATGATGCATGTGCATAGCTTGAAATGCTCCCATGAGGTTGTACCAAGACCAAGGGCATATGGCACATTATGTAATCAAGATAATTTGCTTCCTTTTTATAAAGACATCAACAGACAGCCCTCAGGGCCTTTTATCTCCAAGATGAAAAGAGTCTTGGATGCTACAGCTTCACAAATTACGACCCCTCCTGAGGAGGTTTAATGTAGGTGACACGTACCACGAGTTTAGACAATTTCCTGAGTTGCCATGCCATTTACGCTTTTCTCTTTCGAAGAGGGAACATGTATAATGTCTTCTGTTCGCCCAGAGCCCAGCTACCACCTAAGTCTTCGATCAGGAGTGCCTATGGCAGATTTCCCCTCGGTAATACACGTGTAAGATATTGAGACAAATTTCGGTACGTGATTTGAGCAACTGATCCCATTTTTAAGCCATTGTCAGTATATCTTTGAATCGATGAAAAAAAAATATTTAGCCTAGCCAGCCAATAATTTTTCTTTTTTTATATATAGCTATTGGAGGTTTTAGATTCTTTGGAATCTGGAGGGTGGTTTCTTCGCTGCTAGGAAAGGGAAAATCCTAATTATATTTCCTAGCTTTGAGATGAGATCATTTATTTAAATGAAACTTTTCATGTGGTGATACTTTGCAATTGTTTCGGCTCTGTAAACTTCGAAAGTTGATATCTGGTTTGGTGTGGAAACATGTAAGGAATGCATTTCAAAAAAATCTTCCACTAGATATGGCATGGCACATATTTAATCTGGTAGGGCACCAGGCAAACAAAGGAATCCCAGCTTTCCTGAGCAGGAGAGTGATTTGTGAGCTCGGCCTGCTGGCTCGTCAGTGGACAAGGTGCAGAAACGCTTCGCAGGGAATCAAGCGGTCTAACCTTTCTTCTTCAATATAGACAACTAAACGGCGGTTAGCTTGATGGCTTACGGGTAGAAAGTCTTGCTTTATGAAGTCTAAGTGAAATGTTCTGATAAACATTTTCTTTCTCATTGCAAGTTAAACTTTAAATGAGATGCTTTTTTCTTTTTCAAAAGATTTATTTATTTCAGAGAGAGAGCGAAAGAGAAAGAGATAGAGCATTTGCCTTACAAGTGAGGGGAGGGGTGGAGGAAGGGGGAGACAGGCAGACTCCCCACTGAGCAGGGAGCCAGGTGCTGGGCCGGGTCTCAGGACCCTGAAATCATGACCTGAGCTGAAGTCAGGAGCCAGACACTTAACCAACTGAGCCATCCAGGCACCCCGAGATATGTTCTTTTTGAGAGGATTTCTGTATGGTTTTTGATGGGCCAAGTGAAATCACTTTTATAAAAAACTCCTTTATTAAATTCTATGGCTTCAAACACTTTAGAAGAGAAAATTAGTTGGGGGATCTGAGCAGAGACAGAAGATATTTTCACACAAAAAGAACAAAGGTTTCTTTTCTGCCCCATTGAGAGACGTCTGGGGGTTCTGACCCGACACCGACACTGTCTTTCCTCCGCTACCTATGCTCAACCTTCATATACGGATTCTTCTGCTCAGATTTCAGGTCGCAAGGCCATACCTCAGGTGGAGTCGATGTAGTTCTACATGTGTCCAGAAGGAGAGAGCCAGGCTAATGGTGAGAAGCCCCAGTGGCTATCACACTACTGTTTTGTACACTTATAATCCCTGAAAATCAATTTAATTCTCACTAAGATTTTTATTCATTCCTGTGTCTCTTGAGAACAAGTTATTACTAGAATTGAGAGATTTGAGGCCCTTGGACAGCATGCATTGTTCCTTCTTACCAACAGTTAGAGAACCATGGCTTGTCACAAATTAATACAGTAACTGACCAGAGAAGCCATCCATTTCCATATCTGGAAAAGCTCCATTTTACATAGATATTTAGGAATTTGGCTGAGTGTACTGCTATATTCTTTAAAGAGGCAAAATAGTCTATGGGCAAATTTGGAGCTTCCCTATTAAAATGTGTCTTGTTATGTAGGTAGAAATGAAAGTAATAATATTAACAATTATTTTTGTGAATGAAGAGTATGACTCTAGTGTCCATGAAACTATGTATGATTGGATATTACCATAGAAAATACTGGTTTGCTGTAAATAAATTTCTTTCTTTTTTTTTTAGTAAATAAATTTCACTTAAAATTTTATTTAAATTATTAGGTTGTTATTGATTTATCTCAAATATTAAATATTAACATTTATCCATGATTATTTAAAAGATTAATGATTTAAATTATTGAGAATTTGTTTTAAATGAGTTTTCAAAAGTCTAATCAAACTTTCACTTTGCTGAATTTTAACTTGGCTAACTCCAGAGTTTGTGTTTTCTTCATTTGGCTTTACTTGATGTCCTGTCCTGTTCCTCTCTCAATTGGCTTAAAGCTATGCATTTCAAACCAAATATCACAGTCACCAATGGGACATGCAGTCATCTTCATGGGCAATAACTAGCATATTTTCTAGATAGGAGAGCATATAAAATATTAAGATTCATATAAATAGTAAAATTATTATCTAATGAGACTTTGTGTAGTAAATCATACATATGTCTTTGTGCATGTATTTCTGTGTCTAGTTGTGATGTGGGTCATTGTCGAAAGGTTTGAAAGAGTGAATTAAATGCTTATCTTGTTCACAAGGAGATTCGAATTGTAACGTGAATAATCAATTTGAACTTGAGAAGAGAACACTTTTTTGTCGCTATGTATTCTCAGTCTGATTATAAACTAGAAGAAAAGTGTAAAAAGAAAAGTCTACGGTATAGCATAGGCAACACAATTACAAATACAATTCTAGCAAATTTCTGTAGCAGCAGACAGTTAACATATTCTTGAGTCATGGCTCTGCTTGCACATCTATCCTGGAGTCTAATTAAAGTTGGGCCAGAAGCGAGAGATTAGAGCGTAACCTTGGTTTGTGTAATTCATACGCTGAAATAGAACATGCTTTCATTTGCCACAATTAAGACAAATCATTTCTGAGGTTGTATTAATGAACCACCAAGATTCGAGTCAGGAGGAGGTCCAGCATGCACCGTGCCTCTAGGCTGGACTGCTGCTCTCAAAGCAGTTGTGTGCTTCCCTGTTGAGAGAGCTTCAATTCAGTAAAAATCCACAAATGTGCTTGAGTTTGGAAGCACTTTTTCCCAAATGTAAGTCATCTTAGTGTCCTGGCAGGAAATATCTGGAGCACTCAAGACAGGTGATTGAGGAGAGGTTAATGAGGGGGATCTTTGCAAAATGTGGTAAGAGTGCTGGCAAGTGATAAGGGTTGAGGACGCACTTTTGGTTAAGAAAGGAGCGGAGGCCTTACCTCCACAAGTAGGGAGAGACTGGGGAGGAGCAGGTTATTTGATTGGCAAGAGGTTTGGCTATAGGAGGGCTTGGCGAAAGGACATGCTCTTGGTGAGCCACTGCTTACAAGGGAGGAGCCAGAGAAATAAATGCACCAATATCTCTGATTTCCTGGTCTCTGATATTATTTTTTTGTTGTTTTTTATTTTTTAAGGATTATATTTATTCATTCATGAGAGACACAGAGACAGAGGCAGAGACACAGGCAGAGAGAGAAGCAGGCTCCATGCAGGGAGCCCGATGTGGGACTCGATCCTGGGACCCTGGGGTCACGTCCTGAGTCGAAGGCAGACACTCAACCACTGAGCAACCCAGGTGTCCCGGCAAATGGAATATCTAACAGAGTCCTCTTTACATGAAATTCTGACATTCTCATGTTTATGATCATAAACTCCTAGTTTTCTTCAATTATGACTTATTCCAAATGTTAAATTACCATTTACTTCCATGGGGGTATAACAATATAAAGAGATGCAATGCTGGGAATATGTGAGGTAGGTAAATCTCAAGTGAGAATGAGAGTTGAGGTTTTACCATGATAGGATATAATTGATATGACATGATCGATATGACATGATTGATATGATATTCTTAAGGCAGCTGAAGGACAGTGAGCAGTGGCCTTAGAGTTGTACTCCCAGGAGGAGAAAGCAGAGGAATGTTGCAGAGGCCTGTGTCCTAGAACAGAGACTTTCTAGGATAAAGGCTTAGTGCTGTGCTTCTGGGAGGAAAGAGGTGAAGCCAGCACGAGAGGACCTCTATCGGCTGTTCCGGGCTGTGGATAGAGCCATTTTAGGAGGGACTAGAACTACGTGAATTGGGGAACTTCAGAAAAACCTACTCAACAAGCTAGCTTGCATCATTCAATCACTTTTTCTATTCACGTATCTAAGGTTCCTCTGGGACCATAATGGGGCCTAGAAAACCGTGCCGAGAGTTTGGTGTCATGCCATTAAAAAGACTTGATCATTGCATGAACACACCAAAAAAAAAAAAAGAATACTTTCACATTCGTGTGATTGCAATAATGCCAGACAAATTTGCTAGCAAAAAACTTGAAAGCACAGGAGAAAGGAATCTCTCAAGTGTATAAAGAGCAGAGAATGTTGAATAGAAATCAGATCTTGTTATTAGGTTGAGGTATCAGTTATATCCTATCATGGTAAAACCTCGACCTCAAAAAACTCATTCTAACTTGAGATTTACCTACCTCACCTATTCCCAGCATTGCATAAAACATAATGAATAGTCTCTTATTGTAGTGCTTGTACTTAATTTTAGTGATTTAAAAGCACATTGATAAACCCTTTGAGGGCATTGGTGACTTGTTTCTCCTCCTGTAATCTTGCATAAGATCTTAAATTTCTCCACCCAAATGCTTCAATGTGGGTGTTTCAGAGTTTTATGGTTCTTTACTTTGCACCCATGGGTAGTATTCCTAAGAGTGGACACACAAGAAGATGGATTTGAATGATTCTGATGAATTTTACTCATCACATTCTTCTTTACTTGAATTTCTAATATTGGCTTCTTTATGACTTTATAACTTCAGGCCATCTGGGAAGAGAAGTGGTTATTTTTCCTTGAGGTTTGATGCAATTTGTCTTCAGGAAATAATAAATTTGTATCCACAGGCTCTGTAAAATATTATATGGGCAGCATTGTCTAAGGACTCAAATCTCCCTGTTTGAGAAGTCTTTAATGATTTGATTTACAGTTCTACCTCTTTATCTCACAGTATTTCCCAGAGGATTGACCAGAAACAAAAGTATCAAGCGCTTTGGTTTCCAGAAACCACATTTTTACTTTCTGTCAACACTCACACAGCCTTCAGATTCAATTAACATTCAGATGACTTCACTGTGTGTGACCTGCACACCTGCGATGTGCCAACCATGGTGGCAGGTGGATGGGACGTGAGTAAGTCAGGATTTGTAATGTGCTACAAAGATTTTCTGGGAAGTAAAAAGTGGTCCTGTCAATTCCATACATCAAAAATTCTATGATGCCTCATTGTCCTCCGAATATAATCTTTACACATTATCTCGCTGTCCAAATGCATTTCCACTCTCATCCTGACCTGGGTGCCTTAAATGTGGAGTTATATATTTGTTTTATTTTCCTTCTTCCTTCTCCTGCAAGTGTTGATTATCTCATTTTCATATATATTTTTTCTAGTCTAGATTTTAAATGTTTATCATCTATCATAATATATATATATTATATAACTATATATATATACATAACTATATATATATATAGTTATGATAGTGTAAAATATAGATTATTTTAAAAAGAAATCATACTTCAGCCACTTTTTAAATAATTCTTTATATCTGTGAGTGACTTGACGGGGATTTTGTCGTTGCACTTTTGCACCCCCACACAACTAATTGGCACACAACAAATGCTCCCCCAAAATGGTGGAATGAATAATGCAAGTTGAGATGATAGAAATGCTCACATAATGACTCTACAGATTAGTATGTCGTGTATGTGCCATTGAATGGAATGAACCAAACATTATAGAACATTACAGACTCTGGGACTAGTTCTTAGGTTGGGAACCTCAAGAAAAATGTTAAGGGAGGGATAAATACTGAGGTGGTCTTTGGACCATCCGGACTTTGATAGCAGTGGGATCAGTGTCCTCTCGCTTACAAACTCTGAAGGCAGCTAAGTTTTCTCTTCCTTGCCAGCTCTGAATCAGGGTAGTGGCTTCCAGGAGCATGGTGTTGAGAAGGATGCTGAGGTCCAGTCTGGGCCGGGCAGGATTGTCTTCATAGGTGCTGAGTAATTGACACAAACTGACTCACATTTATGTCACAGGATGGAATAGCTCTTTTTTAATAAAGAAATAGACTTTGGGCTAGTCCAAAGTCTACCTCTGGTAATATCAGGTGTGACAGGGAAGTTCTAAAGGAAAATGCCTACCTTTGTGATCCCTCAATTCTATCCTGACAGTTTATTTCTTTAGGTTTTTCCACTTCTAAGATGGGTCCTTATGGCCAAGCTACCCCACCTATGATTTCAGGGGCCAGGATAATATATTGAGGCCTTCTAGGTAAAATGAAAATCCCCAGGGTGGGCTGCATATGCTTTTGTACTTCTCAGGGTTTTGCATTAAATGATTATACATAATCATGGGTATTTACAGCCTCCTCTTTGAATCTAAGGTCTTGTAATAGTTTGCAAATTAAACTGTGGTGTCCTTTCTAAGTGATTTGACAGAGGTCTGGGGAGAGGAGCAAGGCAGCAGGCCAACAGAATGGTTTGTGCCGCTTTCTTGGGTGGAAGCCTGCCTCGTCCCTACTAGCATCAAGACACATCGTGCGTCCGGGCTGTCATAATATTTATTCACAACAGCTGGCGTGTGACAGAAAGTAAATTCTGTGCCTTCATTCAAATTAGACCCATGACTTGGTTTATTTGAACTGGTATAGAAAAAGAAAAATTTTTATACAAAATGACATCTGGGAAGAGATGTACTTGCTTTTCAAAACACTAATGGCATCATAAATTCATGGGTTTCTAGGATGACTGCAGATGTCTGAATGGGCAATAACACAAATAGAGAACATTGAAAGGTAGAATGGTTTCAAGGGGCATTGTACTCTGGCTTCTCAGGTATTTCCTACAAAGACCTAAACTACTGATTTTATCTCTTTAGTCAAGCCGGGGCTGAAGGGTACAGTGTGGCACGGTGAGTTTGATGTTGGAGCGATACCTGCCTCACCCCTGTGGTCACGGCCATCGGTGAGACCGTGGGCTTTGGGAAGCGGCTGCCTGGATGGTGAGGGTAGGAAGGGGACACCTCTCATCTCAGGCAGAGTTTCTACGTTACTGCCCCCAGCAGAAGTGTGGGCGTTTATAGACCGAGTTCTGCTGTGCAGGTTCCGGGGGCCGAGATGACCTGTGGTGGCCGCTTGACCTAGAAAAATAAAGTAGGAATATTTGACCTTTCTTATTCCAGAAACCTCCTTGGCAGTCTGGAAAAGCTTATGGACCACTTCTTAGAATATTTTAAAAAGTATAAAATATAATACATTGATTATAGAATTAAACTTTTTTGAGATAGTTGGCAAAAGAGGAAGCAATGACAAATATCTCACAGAAAAATATAAATGCTTCTTTATTAAAGCATCAGATGACAAGATCTAGTGGAATGTCTGGTGACGTTATTTCAAAATAGGGATAAACACAGATGATATTTTGAGGTATCTGCACTATCTGTAATGTGACATGAAGGTATGTGTGATTTTTTTTTTTTTTTATAACAGTGTCACAAATTCTCCAAGTTCTCCATGGTTTGTTGCCTGCGTTGATACTGCAGGAATTGTTAGATTCCAGTTAGAGTTTTGTGAAAATAAAGATCTGGGTTTTTCCCCCCATGTAAGTTCACAGAATCCCTGAGTTCTATAGACCTGCCCACCCCAGGTTCTGAATCGTTCATCTAACGGCAAATTGAGAAGCTATTTGGAAAGTAGACTTCATAGAACTTGATAAATGCTTAATTTCAAGGAATGAAGAAGAGGATGGGAGCAAGTGTAACTTTCCAGTTTCTGATCCAAGCTATCATCCCAGAATATCATCATTTCAGAGAAGAGCAGAAAGCAAGAGGTCCAAAATGTTTACTAAGAAGGAATTATTAAAGGAGAAAAATAAGGAAAAATGGAAGCCTACGGAGCATATTTCCAGAGAAGAGAGCGGTCAGCACTGCTGAAACGGCAAGTCAAACAAGCTCTGAGCAGGGACTGTTGCAGGAAGAATAAAGGTCTTGAGGGAATTTGACAACAGCGGCTCCTTTGGATGATGCACAAGGCTTCGGATCCCTGTGAGCCAGAAATGGTAGGAAATTGGAGCAAAGTTTTTAAGACATTGACTGGGAAGGGAAATAGGGAGAGAAAGGATGATTGCTGGAAGAGATTTGTTCACTAGGAATCTTTTATCCCAAGAAACAGAACCCCTAAATCGAAGTGGCATAAACACAAATGGAATTTTATTGTTCCATGTGGCTGAAATTAGGTGGTGACGTCATCTGAAAGTGAAGGGGACGTGGTGAGACTGTAGGTTTGAGGGGGCGTGGGGTGGGGGTGGGGAGTGGGCCCCAGGGCCGGGGGGGCCGGGAGGGGAGAGAAGCCTGGGAAAAGAATCACAGCTCCCGGAAGGAGATGTGGGGTGTGACTTCTCACTTACTGTTGCCTTTTGTGTCAAGGGACTTGGAGTCACTAGGCATTTGCTAATTTTTGAAACGATTCTGAATTTTATTCAAATTTGGTTCCAATTCTTTAATTACGAATTCTTTAATTTTGGTAGACCTAAAACTATTGCCAGGCCATCCCCATTGAGTTCATAATATCCTTTGGTATTAATGTCCGTTATTGCTGAATAATGAATTCCTACAAATTTAGCAGCTTGGGAACCACCCACTTCTATTATCTCACAGTTTGTGCGCGTCAGGAGTCGGGCAGAGGTTAGGTGGGTCCTCTGCTCAGGGTGGCCGGGCTGACAGCGGGGTGCTGGCTGGGGCTGCCTTCTCACGGGAGCCACGAGGTTTTCTTCCAAGCTCAGGACTGCAGCGTGGACTCCAGCTCCGGGCAGCTGCAGGGCTGGGCCCGGTTTTCTCACTGCCTGATGGGTGGGAGGCGCTCTCAGGCCATTGCTGTGTGGCTCTTTCCCACGGGGCAGCTTACCCTCCAAGGCCAGTGGGATAATCGGTCTCATGAGCCCCACAAAACGCCTGTTTGCTGGACTTGCCATCCCATGTTGCTGCCACTGCCACCCCGGTGGAAGAGAGGTGGAGCCGCGTGTGTACCTCGGAGGCCTTGTGCCTGTTTGTCACACATTGAGAGCTCAAGGATGCAACGGCCTAATCCAAAATGCCTTACAGGGCATTCGTTCCATGTAGCTCGGAAACAAAAAAAAAAAAAAAAAAAAAAAGTTTGGTTTTATCTTCTTTGAGCAACAAGGGAAAATCTAAATAGAATCTAAAATTCTATCTAGAATCCTAAAATTGAAAGTACACAGTATTTCTTCTACAAATGAGTAAAATGGGATCCGGAGAGGTGAAATGAAGGATCCCAGTTCGCCCAGCAATTTAGAGAGAAATAAAGAAATAAGCTAGACTAAGCTGGGCCTCCATATATACTGCTCTGGACAATAATGCAGACACTGGGGGTGCTTCTTACACATGAAATAGATTTTAAGCCTTTTGCTCCTCTCTTATTCATAACTCTTTTTAATTAGAACCAGGAATGGGATCACTTTAAAATGGAACATCAATTTTATTAAAGTTGAGTCTGATTTTATAGTATTTTGACTTTCTGAGATAGGAAGTTTGGAAAGAATTAAAAGCAGGAGGGAGAAAATATGGGTACGCTGGAAAATGCATAGAATTATAGAGATCATAATGTGGAAGCTCATACACTCTGCAGATGTGTTTTGCTTGGCAGAGAACTTTCCTAAATTGAATGTGATGCCTTTAGTAGGGGTGGGTGTCCTCCAAGCCCTCCCGATCCCACCACCTTTCCATTGTTTTGTATCTGGCCCATGTCACTCATGGATTGAACCTCCCTGGCGCCGGGTGGTATCTGAGTTTGCAAGCGCCAATCCAGAATCATCGAACACACCGTGGCCCCCGCATGCATAGGGCCTCGATGTGTGGCCGCTGCGCTGCGACTCGTCAAGTCACCACTGCATTTACACATTCACTCAGGGCTGCCGAGGAGTGCCAGCTTGGACAGACACGATGCCAGGTGCCTGGACAGAACTGACGGGGATTCCTTCCCTCACGGAGCTTGCCCTACACATAATGGATAATAGGCATAATGAGTAAATCATAGAATATTAGGAGGTGATAAGTCATATTGCAAAAGAGAGAGCACGGGGAGGGGGAGGAAAGGTTTTGCAATTTTAAATCAAATGGTCTGTGTAGACCTCATTGAGAAAATAACATGTGACTATTCGAGCGAAGACTTGGGGGAGGTGAGGGAGATGGTCCGTGAAATGAGAAAATGGATTGAGGACTCATCCCTGAGCATTGAAACATATTTTTATCTAGAATACTTTCTGCAGATAATGGCTTTTCTGTTCCTGGAAGAGTAGCAGGGGAGCGATGCCCGTCGCTCACAAGCTTAGAGTTGAGCCTCCTCGGTGTCGGGCTTTCTGGTATTGCAGGCGCCCTCGCATGAGGAGTCCGCTGGCCGCGTCTTCCTGGGGTTCCCGGGCCCCGGGCGACAGGACATGCAGACTTGCTTTCGTGGGGGGAAAGGGCGCTGAAGCTCTCCTTTAAGAGAAGGGTCTGCAGGCCCAAAGAGGCCGTGGGCACCGTTCCACTCGGGAGGCATCAATGGTTCTATTGTGCGAGGGCGCACGGCTTCCACGGAACGAGCTGGAGCTGAGCCACAGACAGAAAACAATTTCTGTCAAAGGTGGAAGAATGAAACATCGACAGCCCGTTGAATCCCGACTGCAGGCTCTGACCGGTGCAGCCAAGTCTAATTGAAGCCATCATTCCACTGCTGAGGGGAACCTTCTCTGGAGAAGCTGAGGTATGCATTATCAAAACAAACCCGATCCAGAACTCAGAATTTCAGAGTTTCGGCGTTTGCTGTGTTGGGAAAAAAGGCCTCCCCTTCAGACAGCTGTGCCGCTCGCAGACCCCTGGGCTTCCAGCCGGTATCTGATCTAGCATTTAACCCTGGAACACAGCGTCTGTACCCGGACCCGGTGGCCCAACTCTGAGATTCAAAGAGGTGCTTACAGTGTTCATGCTTCAGAGCAGGAGGCTATGAGAGCGGGCACCACTTCAAAAATGTTGATTTTGGAGAAGTAATCCTAAATAAAAGGCTTTTTGTTTCTGTCACTTAAGATGAAATGGCACTGTCCAGCCCTCGCTGACCCTAGGCTGACTTATCGCAAGGACTGTTCTGTGTGCATTTTCTCTCGGTTGTCAACACCAAAGCAAAGCATAAAGGAAGCCTTGTCACTCCTCGGGAATTCCCGGGATGTAACTCACTTTTGACTTTTCCAGGCATGTTAATGAGCCTTGGGTAATATTTTGGTAATTTCTATCTAACAAATTGCTTTCTTTGAATCTGGTGGTGGGTGGAAAAGGAGAATGGGGAAATGTCAGCTGAGTGAGGAGCTGTGTTGAGCATTAAATTGTTCTCACGTCTCTTTTGCAAATGAGTCATGGCCTTCATCCAGCAGTGTGAGGGAATCTCAGAAAGGGGGAGCCATTTCCAGCTGAATCCAAGAGGGATGAACTGATAGGTTAAGGCCAATGTGTTGGGTTGGGTTTTCCCCAAAGTAGATGCCGAGTTAAGTCTTCTATTGCAAATAATTTACTTGAGGAGGAAATAAGGACATGGGTCAGAGAAGCAACGGTGGCCAATAAAGGCAAGCTATCACTTGGGTGGCTAGCATTTACTCTGTCTGGGAGATTCTGGGAAATAATACAGCTAACCCGGTATTTTCTCTCCGCACACTAGATACATATTAATCCATTTATTCAACAAATATTTTTCAGGGTCACTAATGCCAAATGCTTTTCCAGACACAAGGGGGATACATTAGTGAGCAAAACAAAAACTTATGTCCTTAGGCAGCTTTCATCCTTTTTTTGGACAAAAGTAGGATAAGTAGATAAAGTTTAGTCTGTCCGAGATGGTAGTTTCTAGCTACATGAGGCCACTGAGCACTTGAAATGTGGCGGCTCCACATTGAGATATGCTGTGAGTACAGTGAGTTCTGGAGACATACTATTAACTATTATGTAAAATATCTTTTTTTTTTAAAGATTTTATTTATTTATTCATGAGAGACACAGTTTGTAGAGAGAGGCAGAGACACTGGCAGAGGGAGAAGCAGGCTCCATGCAGGGAGCCCAACGTGGGACTCGATCCCGGGTCTCCAGGATCATGCAATGGGCTGAAGGTGGGGCCAAACTGCTGAGCCACCCAGGCTGCCCTGTAAAATATCTTAGTACTTTTTTTGTTGGTAAAATGCTAATAATAAAGATATATGGCTGAAATATGTTACTAGAATTAAAAAATATCGCTATAGATAATGAATACCTCACTTGTTTAGGTTTTAAATGTGGCTATTAGAAGTTTTAAACTGACATATGTGTCTCACATTTTATTTTTATGGAATCTGGCTATTCAATGTGTGGCCTACATTCCAGCAGCATTAGCTTCAGCTGGAAGCTTGTTTCAAGTGCAGACTCTCTGGTCCCACCCAAATCTGCTGAATCAGAATCTTCAATTTAACAAGATCCTCAGGTAATTTGTAGGCATATTGATGTTTGAGAAGTATCAGTCTATAGTGTGCAATGGTTAGGTGGTAAGGTGAAGAACAAAGCAGGGGTAAAGGATATGACATCCAAGTGGTTTGTGGTTTTGGTTTACTCAATTTTAGATATGGAATCTAGAGAATGTCCTCCCTAGATGTAGGGTAAGTTCTCATAAATAAAATAATAATTAACTAAGATCTTAAGAAAGGGATGGAGCAGCCATGCAAATATATTTGGGACTAGGAAGGCAGGGGCAGGTTTTGAGCAAAGATATGACATGGTTTGACTGTTATTTCAGTAGGAATATTGTGGCCACAATGTTGTAAAGAGATTGTAGTGGGTCAAGAGTAAAAACAAGACATCCGACGATACTACAATAATCCCATCAAGAAATCAGGGTGGCTTGCAGTTGAGTGGGAGCAAAAGAGACAATGAAAAATGAACAGATCCATCGTTTATTTTGAAGGTAGATTCAGCAGCATTCTTAGTAATCAAAGATATCTCAAAATGTTTTGGCTGGAAAAAGCAGAAGAATTCAGTTGTAATTCTCTGAGAGTAGCGAAAAGAGCAGATTTAAGGGAAATATTAGAAGCTTGGTTTGAACAGGTGAAGACTGAGATGCTTACTGATGTTTAAGTGGAGTTCTGGTAAGCAGGTAGACATGAATCTGGGTTTCAAAGGAGGGACGTAGGAGATAGAAACCTGAAAGATTTTGCGTGTATTTACTTTCAGGAGTTTGGAAGAGATTAAGAACAGAGAGAAATGAGAAAGGTTAAGAACTAAACTCTGGGAAATTGAAATATTTGGATGCCACATGAAAGAGAAGAACCAGTAAGGAAGACTGAAGTGGGGTCTGAGAGGTCAGGAAAATCAGGTTAGTGTAGAGACCTAGAAATCTAGTGAAGGAAGTGTTTGGGGGAGGGAAAAGTTAGCAGGTAGATCATGTAAAATATTGATGGTCACAGAAGATGAGGAATGACAACAACTGTAGGGTTGTGTAGTGTGACTTGCTCGGGGATCCTAAGAGAGTTTTGTGGAGCGCCGGTGATCGCCAGACAGGATTTGATTTGAATGAGAGTGGTGAGAGGGAAATTGGTGGTAGTAAGTACAGTGAACCTTTTTTTTTTTTTTTTGCTATAAAATGTATGGCATTGTTGAATCACCATGTTGTATACCTGAAACCTATATAGCATTGCATGTCAACTCTACTTTAATAATAAATAAAAATAATAAAAAATAAAATGAAGGATGCAATTTTGATGGTAGCTGGAAGAGAAAAGTGGGGATCAAGCGAGGATTGGTGATTCTGGGAGAAAAAAACAGTATGCTTGGTGACAGTCCAGAAGAGGAAAAAGTTGATGATGTGAGGGAGAAGAAAGGGACCACGACTGGACTGATGTCCTTGAGTAGATGATAGGGCATGGGGTCTGGCGGACGCGCGGAGCAGCGCTACTGGCTGGGAATACAGACCATTCATGCAGGACGCATGCTAGCTGGGGGTGCGGGTGCAATGCTGGGGGCATGACGAAGGTCCTTTTGATTACTTCAAATTTCTCAGCAAGTAGGAAGCAAGCCTACCGTCGAGAGTGATAATGAAGGGGGAGCCGGCCTTGTGTGTTGAGAGGATGAAGGTATTACAAATGATGCAGAACAGTGGGAGAGAGAATGGGCCAAGGATGCGTAGCAGGATTATGGGACAGCATCGAGGACCCGTTGGAGGTTAATGATTGTGACAATGACTCAGAATTGTCAGCCAGAACCCTTTCTCAGTTTCCTTCACAGTCACAGGGTTTTACCTGGGCCCTTGGCTCCCCAGCCAACCTAGCGTTCACACTTCCTTTGTAGTTTTAGGTGGCTCTTTAGCGAAGTTCTTTTTATTTTCTTAAGATTTTCTTCTTTCTTTCTTTCCTTCCTTTCTTGTATTCTTCTTTCTTTCTTTCTTTCTTTCTTTCTTTCTTTCTTTCTTTCTTTCTTTCGAGAGCTCAAGTGTGGTGGGGAGAGGCAGAGGGAGAGAGAATCCTCAAGCAAACTCCCCACTGACCTCAGAAACTGAGGCGGGACTCAATCTCATGATCCGAGATCACAACCTGCGCCGAAATCAAGAGTCAGATGTTTAACCTCCTGGGCCACTCAGGTGTCCCCATTGTACTAAGTTCTAGAGAACAGACTATGAGAAGAACTACATAGCACGGCTAAGTCTGGGCCTGAAGCATTGGACAAGCCCCTTTTGTGCTCTTTTCCCCTGTCTTCTGACTGGACTGTTGACGAGAAGCTTCCCAGCGTTGTCCACACAGACAAAGAGAGAGGCAGAGACACAGGCAAGGGAGAAGCAGGCTCTCTGCAGGGAGCCGGACGTGGGACTCGATCCCGGGACCCCAGGACCCCGGGGTTACTCCCTGGGCTGAAGGCGGCGCTAAACCACTGAACCACCCGGGGCTGCCCTGAATAAGCCATCTTAAAAGGGATCTTACAACCTCCAGTGGAGCCTGTCTGGCTAGTTCTGGGTGCAGCAAAGACAAGCCGTCTCTGTCAAGCCATAACAGACCCATGAGTAAAATAAATGATAATTATTGTTTTAAGACACCAAGTTTGGGGGTGGTTATACAACAATAGAGAACTGAAACAGATTTAGTACGTAGGAGTGGAATACCTCCATAAAAATCCCGAACACGTTTGGCATTGGCTTTGAGACTGAGTAGCAGATAGAAGCTGGGAAGCTCTCAGCGGAGTCTTAAGAAGAGCCTAAGAGAGTCAAGGAGAATGTCGGAAGTGAGGGCTTGATGGCTGTGAGCAAAATGTCACTGGGAGCTGGAGGGAAGGACATCCTTGAGAGGTATTGGGTGGTGGAAGGCTCCGCGATACTGTCACCTGTAGGGGTAGGGAGAATACTAAACACACCTAATGAGTTCAAAGATTTAGATAAGGAGACCTCCAGGCCTGATTTTGACACTTTTCCTTCTTGTTGTCGATGACAAACTGCAAGAAGAGAGACACGAGCTAAAGGTCTGAGCTCTTAAATATAAGGAGCCAAGACTTCTCCAGCTTCTCCAGACCTCAAACAATTTTTCATGTAAGAAAGAACCTTAGGCTAAAGGTAAATCCAAGGTGGAGTTAAAAGGTCTTTTAAGCAAACATCATAAAAATCTAACTCCATACCTTTTAGAACCTTTCTGTGTGTCTCGAGGCCCCTAAGGATCTTAAGGGCTTGCCTGTCTTACAGATTTTCTCCACCCTAAACAACAGGATTTGTAAGAATCTTAAGGGTCTTGTCCAGCAGCAGCCTTAAAGGGACCTAGAGAAGGCTTATGCTTGTGCTGAAGAACTGTGTGGTTGTGGCTTTTGTCTTGGGGCAGAGAAAACCCCAAAAAGGTTGATGGAAAACCCACAGTGTCTTTTAAAGAGGATTTTCTAAAAGAAATACTTCCAGAGTGGATTAAAGAAATGCAGACATGCTACAAAATAAAAAGAGGCTTTTAAACCAAAACTCCTATTAATGGGGCTAAGAAAATCACCCAGCTTCAAACATGGGTTACTTTTAAACAGAAAAAGAAAGATGACCCAGGAAGCAGAGCCAAGAACTTTGGAGGAAAACCCCCAGGAATAAGATTCAGTGCTAATCAAGCCAGTGGCAACATATGCCGAGCTGGATTTCAGAATTACTAAGGCTTAGGGGCGGCTACGAACCTTCTACTTTACCAGTTTTGAACAGGGATGTCTACAGTGGTCATGCTAGGCCGGATGCAGCCCCGTATGCTGGGCGAGCGTGTAGGGACCTACCTTTGTCTTTGACTCGTAGGTTATTAGAGAACCGTCCCTGAGGACTGCAGCTGAGGAGTCTGGTGCACATCTGGATGTGATTTAGGAGACAGTGTTCTGAACCTCAAGCCTCAGCCTTATGCTGTGGGATGAGCTTGAGGTCTCGGGGGAGGCCGGGACTATGCTTTGTACATGGGAAGGATGTGAATTGTTGGCCACGTGAAGATTGCGACAAACTGCATGTGCTAAAGACTGGCTGGAAAACTCCCTCTCTTCCCACACGCTCCTATGGAACCTTCCTGCTCTTCCACTGGAGGTAAAGTCTGTCCCTGTTCCTTACACCTGCACATATTTGTGATTTGCTCCATCAGTAGAGGACCGTGCAGTGATGTCATACGACTTTGCAGAACAGGTCCTAAAAAAGCCGTATTGTTTTCTTGGGATGCTAGCTTTTATTTTTATTTACTTATTTATTTTTAAGATCTCATTTATTTATTTGAGAGAGAGCTCAAGTGGTGGGTGGGAGGGGCAGAAGGAGAGGGAGACGCAGACTCCCTGATGAGTAGGGAAGCCCGATGCAGGACTCTGGGGTCAGGCCTTGGTCCGAAGGCAGACACTCAACGGACTGAGCCCCCCAGGAGCCCCAGAATGCTGGCCTGTGGAACCAAGCACCATACAGCAAGGAAGGCCAAGAAGCCTGTGGGGAGTCCCACGTGACGGGAACTCGCCTGCCATGTGGGAGCCACACCGTGCGGACATACCTCAGCCCCCGGTGAGACTCCTTGTCTGATGCTTCATGGGACAGAGAAGAGACATTCCCGTCTCACTCTGCCCAAATCACAGATCGAATACAGCGATCATGGTTGCCTTAAGCCAGTAGGTTTTGAAATGGTTTGTTTTCCAGTAATAAATAGCTAAAACTTGATTATGACCCTATTCTCGCTGCCACTGGTGCCGTGTGTTCTTCTCCTGGAACCTTGGCTTTGTGCTTATTAAGAGTATACTTCGTCTTCTGTGTTTTTCATTTGTAGGCTATTGTATCTAGGTGTCTATTTTTTTTCTAAATCTTGCTTGGGATTCATCCGGACTCTTGAAACTACATTTTGAACTTCCACCAGAGCTGGAAAACCTCAGATATTCCTGTGCACCATCCTCTGTCCTCTCCATTGGGGACTCTGAATATTCATTTTTTTTTTTTTTACTCTCAATATTCAGATGTTAGTGAGCATTTGCTACTTATAAAAATCAAATACTAAGAGTTCCAGGAAAGAAGAGAGAATGGAGCACAGGCAATATGTCAACTGATAATGGCTTAAGCTTTTCCACATAGACTCAGGCCAATCTCCGTGTCTCCTCAGCTGTATCTAATATGCTCTTAAACCTGTCCATTGATGTTTTATTTCCAATTATATTTTCCATTTCTATCTAAAAGCTTTATTTGCTTCCCGACAAGTATGTATTGTAATTCTTTGTAGTTCCCTTTATTTTGCAGATATTTTCAAACTTGGCTTTTAATTTTTACTCTGAACTGTTGGTTATTGTTCATGGTTCTTTTTTCTTGAAGAATTAATTGTGGGAACTTTTTAAAGGTCTAGGCTGAAGGCAAGTTCTTCCACATAGGCTTTGCCAGGTCCCTGGGAGCCATCCCAATCTGCACACTCTTTAAACTAAATGCACTGCTTGAATTTGTTTTTGAAAAAAAAAAAATCTGCAAAAGTCAGCTTAACATTACCATTTCTTTTCCTTTCTTCCTTTTTCTTCTCTTTCCCTCTGCTTTGCTTATTGCCAAAGCAACACAGCAACTTTCCCTGCAGTCTTCAGTGAGGGAGGTGATAAATTTTCTTCCAGTTAATCCTTAAACCAAAAGTGGAACCCGTTGGGGTCTCAGCTTTATGAGGGGAAGGTTTGTTATTAGACCACCCACTTTGTCTCTATTCCACATGCCTGAATGAGAACTTAAAAATCACCTCTCAAATTCCTACTTTGGCAAATGCCCTCAGGCCAAAGGGGCGAAAGTATAGGCCTCCTGTTGCAGCTTCCAGCTTTCACTTAGATTTTGGCCTCAGACTTTCTTACTATCTTGCAGCTCATCAATGTTGTTTTTGTTTTGTTCTGGGTTTGGGGTTTTTTTGTTTGTTTGTTTGGTTTTTTTTTTTTTGGCTATTATTTTCACCAGCATTTTATTTTTCATGGGAAAACAGTCCTCCTCAGCCCACCATACTACCCGGAGTTCCCCTTGCCTGTGTGGCGCACTCAGGCCTTCTAAGCTCTTTCAGACACCATTTTGGTCCCTTGGGCCTTGTTCCATGTGAATTTTACAAACATGAATTCGAGCCAAAGGCCAGATTCGGAATATGAACTAAGATTCCCTCATCTTATTAGAGAGAGTAGGTGGGAACTGCTTCTCCATCACCATCTCATCACAGAGGGAATGGAGTTAGCAAAAATAATATTGGAAATGGAGGGGGTTTTTAGCAGAGTAACCAACATTATGATGACTTCTTTTACACACGTGGCACGTTTAATGAGAAAGGAGAATTTAAATGTCTTATGAAAGGTCTTCAATAGTCTTCAGCTTTTGATTAGGGATTAGAAACAGGTCCCCAACTGTGGCCATTTGTTGGCAGAAGGTTTCTAAATGCTATCTGGGGCAATTGTTTTCTTGTGGAAGGGTGGCTCCTTAAAACTATGAGTGGCTCGTTAGATGAATGTTATTTGTTAAATTTAAGCCCCATAAGAAACTGCTGGAGATGAGAAAACTCAACAATAACTTAAAATACTGTAAAGAAAATGAGATTTGCTTCAGAACGTAAGTGCTCAAAGACCACTTGAAGAAATATACGGGTACAATCGTTATCTTAGTTTTTTTCATGTTTTTCACAATCGTGCAGCTCATTCTGGAGCCAGCATTCATGATTTTGAGGACTTCCTATGTGCATTTTGCAGTCTTATGAAACACACATTTCCCAAGGGTGTAATTTCACAAGAAAAAAATAGTACCCACAAAATTGGGATTTACTAATAGATAAAAGAAATCCTATAATGACATTTGCAGAGAACCCTCAATTACCATGAACATAATTGTAGATGCTTTGGGCTGGGGACAGAGGGGACTGGGACCAGCTCTGCAAAGCATAGTCTTTTTCTTTTCCGAGTGCCTGCCACATCCACACTCCCCTTCCGAGCGAAGAAGCAACAGGCCATTTTGAATCCAGAGTCCACGCTTTAGGCCCTACAGCCCGTAGATCTGGCTACTGCTGATGGGACCAGAATCATGTCCGGGCATGAGAGGGGTGAGGGGTTGAGAAGGCGGAGAGAGTTCGGCTAAGTGGGGCCACTGGGCTCCTGCTGGTGCAATCGTTAAGGAGCCAGCCATAGCTCTTCGGAGAACTTTGAAAGTAAGATGAGAAAGACCGGGACAGAAAATGGAACAAAACAGAGCTCAAGAGATGTAGAGGGGAGGTAGGCCATGAGCAGAAAGCAGTGTGTCAGTAGAAGCTGCGGACAGGCCGGCCTCATGACGGGGAGAGGCAAGCAGGGAGGCAGCGAGCGGGGCCATGGGGGCGGAGAGCTGGGCAGACAGGGTCTGGGTGACGGTGCTGCGGGGGGGACGCGGTCTTGCTTCAGTTTCAGGGACACATTCAGGTCCTTCCTGCCGCTGCTATCACGACGTGCTCCTGTTTAGTTCCAATAAACTCTCAGGACTTTAAGAAAACGTGTGTCTATTTCTTTTTTTTTTTTTTTTAAGATTTATTTATTTGTTTATTCATGATAGACACAGAGAAAGAGAGAGAGAGAGGCAGAGACCCAGGCGGAGGGAGAAGCAGGCTCCACACAGGGAGCCCGACGTGGGACTCAATGCCGGGTCTCCAGGATCACGCCCTGGGCTGATGGGCAGCGCTAAACCACTGGGCCACCCGGGGATCCCCCGTGTGTCTGTTTCTTAATAATGAAAGGTATCGATCAAACCAGCTCTGCTGGAAAAATAGACGATGACCAAATGGGTTTTTTAATAAATTTGTCACGAGCACAGTAGTCAAGGTGGCGCAGCAAGTGTGTGTCCTTTGAGGCTCTTTCCTCTTCTCTTCAACTAAAAGCAACTAAACATACTTGTTATACGTGTCAATGAGCACTAATCATCAAAAGAGAAAAAATATCCAAGTGTTAGCCACAGTCAAAAATCAAGGGGTTACACGTGCCTGGTGAATTCTTGAACTCTGCGTCGGAAACTCTATGTTGGCTAATTGAATTTAAATTAAAAAAAAAAAAAAAGTCGCCTGGGGGATCTCTAGGCCCGAAGCTGAGCTGAACTCCAGTGACATGGGCCCGGGCACTGAGCTAAAACGGGATGAGGCCGTCGGTCCCGGGGAGGAAGTGGGCAGAGGTGCCGGGGTTCCCCTCCCGAGTGTTCCCGGAAAACGAGCCTCCCTGTGAGGCGGGGCGAACGGGACCGCTTTGCTGTTTGGGAGGCCGGGGAAGGGGGTGGGGGGCCGCAGCTCCGGGAGGGAGAGGCCGACTGGACGTGGGCCACGTCACCCTGGCCCGGGACGGGGCATAGTGTCCTCAGTGCCACCTTGGGACAAGGCCTTGGGTAGATGGGTAGAGGCGAAATGGCCTTAGAGGAAAGGGCGAGCCGGGAGCTGGAGAGAAAAGTGAAGCAGCCAGCGAGCTCCTAGTCCAACAGAAGCCACTGTGACTCGGGACTTGACATGACATCGCCTCTCCCCCATGGGTCGCGGCCTGCGGGAGCCCAGGTTTCAGACCTGCGGGCCCCGATCCTCGAGCCAATCCCTTAAAAGAGGTCGGGCAGGTTACCCTCTCCTTTGAACAGTGATTCCACAGTGTCGCACAGGACGCTATGCGGAGCTTGTCATGAGCTACCACACACGCGCTGCAGCAGGGACCGCAGGATCACCATTCGCAGCTAAAGGGCCAAAGAAACTTCCAGAAATTAGGAAACTCTCCGGGCCTTGGATTCAGACCAGAGACACCGTCCATGTGAAAGTCGTGCACATACAGGGCCGTGCCCTGGGGCCCACTCCCTGCACACTCCCTGCCCCCGTCCCAGGAGCCGCGCGAGGCCCACACCAGCCTGTCCGGCTGTCTGTCCCTCCGGAGCCTCCAGCACCGTCGCCGTGCCGCCCTCGGCCATGGGGGCTCCGAGGCACCGCAGGGCCTCCGGAGAAGGGCCGGGCCGGAGCTAGCATCCCAGGCTTTCACGGCCTGCGCTTCCGCCACACTCGGTCTGAGTCCAAACGTGCAGACCCCTGGCGCGTGCAGCCCACGCTCCGATCGTGTGGGCTCCACGTTGGCGACCCTGCTGCACGGGAAACTTCTCTAGGACGCCTCAGTGGTGCTTGCGGGGCCTTTGTGGTGGTTCCCGAGACCATGGAAGCCTCAAGGGGCCCGTGGGCACATGTGCAGCCGAGGGGCCTCCTGGCTTCAGCTCTCACGCTGTAGACAAGCGTCCTCGTGTGGTCTACTTAGTGCCACGGTTTTGGCTGTTGTCACCGCCTTTGCTCTCGTCGATGGCCTTTGGGCCCAGCACCACAGTGCTGTCTAGTGCTCCGACGGGCCAGGAGGCTGCGATGGGCCCGGTGGCGAAAACACCCGTGTTAGGGAAGCTTTGTTCCGCCACCAGCTTCAGGGCCATTGGCTGCGCCTGTGACACTAACAAGGCAGCAATAAATATTAAATCGGATGTCTTGGGATCCCTGGGTGGCACAGCGGTTTAGCGCCTGCCTTTGGCCCAGGGCGTGATCCTGGAGACCCGGGATCAAATCCCACATCGGGCTCCCGGTGCATGGAGCCTGCTTCTCCCTCTGCCTATGTCTCTGCGTGTGACTATCATAAATAAAAATAAATAAATAAATAAATAAATAAATAAATAAATAAATAAATAATAAAAAAATAAATAAATCGGATGTCTTTAAATGGACCTAAAACTAGGGTGTGGGTTGCAAATGTCATGACCAGAGGCTCACAGGGACCTGACTGCAGCTTTCCTACGAGCATCGGTTTGGCGTCACTAACTCCCTGTTCTTGGCGGCTTTACACAACAGAACTACTGCAAATTAAGAGAACTGACTGAAAAGGTAAAAATAGAGATGTGGTTAGAATAAAGAGGACCTTCCCCTCAATAAAGGTCCGGTAGGGCTTGTGACAATCGTGCAATTGGGGACAGTTGTTGCTGGGCAGGCCCGGCCCTTCCGTGAGCTGCAGGCCCTCCAGCATCCTTGGCGGCCACGGAATGCCAGGAGCATCTCCTCCCCCAGAGATCACCGGAACGAGTCCCTCCCTCCAGTTTCTGAAATCCCGCCCGGTGGGGACCCGCTTCTGCGGAGAAACGCTTTGGGGTGGTCTTTTTGTTCCAGTGACTGCCACACACCGAATCCTAATCTCCGCTCTGATGCCCAGAGTCTCTGATACCTGGTATATAAGCACCTTTCCTCCAGAAAAATCAGATTTCCTAGAAAGGTATTCTCGGGGTCAGCGGGCTTTTTGAGGATTTCTCCCCCCTTAGCTTCCAATCTGTATTCGGAGCAGCCGCTCTGTACTGCTGTGATGAGATGTGGGGTATCCCCAAAGGTTCTGGTCTTGTGGGGTCCTCCAGTCAAAAGTGATCCCTGGGCAGGGTCGAGCATCGAATGGAAGTTCAGGAGGTCTCAAAGTCAGAGCTCATTGAGTAATTTACTGTGACGTTTGCTTTCATATTTCAGTGTCCCCAACCTCCACTTTTGTCCTTTTTTTCCTCCAAATGGAGAAGGACTAAGAGCGTCCCGCGGGCCCCGCTAGGCCTTGCATTTATGCCAGGTCACGTGCCACCCTGCTCTCCTGTACGACAGTCCTCTCGACGCTGGGGGTTTGGGAGGTGCATAAAGAACACGCCTTTGTGAAGGACGCACGGTGGCACCGGGTCAGGCACCAGGGTGATGCGGACTCACCTCCTCCTTGAGAAACTTGCAGTTCTTTAAGGAAGAACATTTCCCGCGACGAGACGAGCGTGGGAGGCAGCCCCAAGGAGAGGTCCCCACTTCCCCGGAGGGAGCGAGGCGAGCTGATTCGCCAGGGAAGTGTAAGTGCCCCGCGTCGCTCGTGCCAGCTCACGGGAGGTCCAGGGGCATCTTTAAGTCACCTAAACTCTTCCAACGACTCTTCAGCCAGATTTGTCCCATCCACAAACTCAACAACTCTATCGTAACCGTGAGCTGTGTAGTCGGAGTCGCCGAACACTTTGCCTGCAACCCAGTAGGTTAGTAACAGGAATTCCCACGGGGCACATTTGGCACATTTGCTGGGTTTATTCAACATCTTTGTCGGAGGGAGGTCCAAGCTTACAGACCGTCTCGTTTGTGCTCATATCAAATATCACTGAAAGGTTAAATTTGGTGTTCAGTGACATTCAGCAGGCGACCTTTCCAAAGCTAAAACGGAAAATAATGGATGTGACATTTCTTCCAGGAAATCGCCACGAAGTCCCGTCTGGAGCCCTGAGAGGGCCCAGCCACTGGGACTCTATTGAGCCTGTGGCCGATTCCTTGCTACCGGACGGTTTGATTGGACGAAATGCCGGGAGACACCGTCCCTTCTGCTGACAAGAATTCAAAGGAGGAAGGAAGGAAGGAAGGAAGGAAGGAAGGAAGGAAGGAAGGAAGGAAGGAAGACAGAAAGAGAGAAAGAGAAAGGGAAGGAAGGAGGAGGGAAGGGAAGAGAGACAGTGTCAGAGAGAGAGGTGGCCGGACCCCAAGAGTGGCCCCGTCCTCACCGCTGGTGGAAAGGGGTGAACGCGACTGAACAGCTGATCCCTGTCTGGGAGACGGCGAGTCGGGGCAGCACAGCTGAGAGTAAAAGCAGACCCCAAATGCCACTTCCATCGCATACTAACTGCGCCATCGTGGGCGAGGACGCTGGGATCCCGCCTCGTGAACTGGAAAAGACTGGCTCGATGGGAGCCCCTAACCCATAGGACCGCCGCGGGGGTGTTCAGAAGAGTCGCAGCCTAATGCCTGCCTCACGGCCGTAATGAGGTCCGATCTCCTACGTCCCTCCACTCCGAGGGCAGTCGTGGCGTCAGACTCTGGCTTTGTGGGCAGAAACGCAGAAGGAGGAGCGGTGCGGCCCCATCTCGGATGAGACGCCTATTGCTGGTTTCAAGTGTGTTGGGGGGACTCGATGAGACAGAGGCCGGTTTCCACGGGCTGCCTGAACAGTCCCTGCAAGCCGGGTGCCTTCAGACTACAGAGGTGCATTGTGAAGACCTGGAGGCCAGAGATGAGAAATCCGGGCACCCCCCGCCCTCCGCTCTGCCCCAAGGTTCTCCAGAGACTCTGCTCTTTGCCTCTTGCAGCTTCTCGTGGCTTCAGGTGCTTCTCGGCTTGTGGCCCCATCACTCCAGTCCCCGCCCCCACGTCTATGTCCCTGTCCTCATCTCCACTTCTCTTCGGATTTAGGGTTGACTTGATAATTCAGGATGATCTCCTTTCCTCAAAATGATCAACCTAGTTACAAATGCAGACCCCTTACCCAAAAAAAGGTAACATTCACAGGTTTCTGGGATTAGGACCTGGATTATGGCTTTGGAGGGGGGGGACAACCATTACACATTCATTTGTGTGTTTTAGTCACAAAATACGTGGAGTGTAAGCAACATTTTTGTTTTCAGAGAATGAGCGGGGGCAGCCCCAGACAGTGAGGAATATATGCCGGTTCTAGGGATAAGGACAAGATGAGGTAGTTGGGCACATGGAGGACACGTGGAAACCGATACCAAGATTTGTAATCTACTTCGGCGTCCGTCACTTAGTAATGTTTTTTTTTTTTTTCCACTACTTACCTTTCCTGGTGTCACCTGTCTTTAAAATGAGACAAATTTGCTCTTGATACCAGGATGCTAGTACGGCCCGGCCCCTCGGTCAGGGCTCTGATCCCCGGGGCACATCCCACTCACAGAGAACGCAGCGTGAACACATAGATGCACCACCACACCACCCGTCTGCTGTCGGTCTTCCCCACGAAGCTCTGAGCAACCTGAGGAGGTTCTGGAATGCACCTACCCACACCCGGCACAGCTCCTGGTACACACGAGTCACTCAATAATTGCAGCATTAAAAAACATAAATGCTTCTCAAATGTATGCGCCTTAGTGATGTTGCTTTTGTGAGAAGTGCCACAGGCACACTATGAAATTTGTTGCTGCAGGAAGATGGACTTGGGGTGTTTAAGTTGTTAAAGAAACGAAAAACCAAATGAATGAATAACTAACCTGATTAAGCCACCCATTTTCTAAAAATTAATGATTTTTAAGGCACCATATTAATATAAGGCTACATGTCAAATGACATTTCTAAAATGCCTTCCATTTTCCCAAAGAGACCTCGTACACTTTTCTCCTAGGTACATTTGTCAAATGAGACCACTACTAATACCTGAAATAAAAAGGCTTGCTGGTGGCTATAGGAAGTGAGAGGCAGCTCAAGGACAGTCCCCTTCAGGGGTCGGTGACTTCCAGGGGCAGAAGTGGGTCCATGTCTTCCCCAGGAGTGTGGTTACTCAGGTGCCACTGCTCTCGAGTGGTGGGCACTTGGGAGTGTGGTTATTGGAAGAACCCATCCTTGGTTGGCTAAACGTTCTGAGAAGGGGGCGGGCGCGGATGGTGACTGCTGGATTGGCTACCACGTGTTTATGTTGGTCAGTTGAGTAGGTTTGAAAACGATTCTAATGGCTGCTTGTTATCACAACGACAGAAAAATCAGTCTTTCTTTAGGCTAGGGTGCTTCAAAAAATTCCCATTTTCTGCTTTTCAAGCTCATTTATTTATACATTCAACACATATTTATTGGATAAATTGCCTATTATGTTGGAAGCAAATTAAAGTGGATAGAACATTGTCTCTGATCTTACAGTCAAGTGAGGGAAACAGAGAGGTAAATAGAGAGTATGTTGTGATGATAAGAGCTAAGGGAGCTGAATCAAGTAGGCGATCAGGAGGCCACACTCCGATATGGAAGGAGGGGCTGCTAGTTTCTTTTTAAAAAAAATTTTTTGGGGGTGCTGCTAGTTTCTAGAGACGGGCAGGGCAGGCCTCACTGATCAGGACATTTGAGCACAGACCCGAAGGAAGTGAGAGTAGGAGCCCCCAGGGACTAGGGAGGGGAGCGTTCTGGACATAAACTTGCAAGTGCAAATGCCCCTGCCTCGTCTGGGTGAGTATCTGACATTTCTGAGAAACAGCAAAGATTCAGTCCCGCTGGATGTAACAGGCAGCGGGGAGAGGGCGGTGGTGGCTTTAGAAACGTGTGGAAGGGGTAGATCACGTGAGGCCTTGGTGGTCCTTGCAGGTGGACGTGAGGATTTCCATTTTTACTCTCAGCGAGATGGTGACACCATTAGAAGGTTCTGGGCAAAGGCAGGGTAGGTCTGACTTGGGTTGTTGAAAGTCACTGGCTGACGCCTTGAGGATATGCTGAAGGTTGGTGTTATGAGTTGAATTATGTCTCCCCCAGATATACCGAAGACCTAATCCCCAGTGTCTGTGAATGTGACCTTATTTGGAAATAGGGTCTTTGTGGACAATGTCTGCCTCGAGTAAAGATGATGCCATCAAATGGGGCCCTACGCCAATGTGACTGGTGCTTTGTGCAAAGAAGGCAACGTGGACGCAGACACAGGGAGAACTCCGTGCAAAGACAGAGGCAGAGACGGGAGCGACGCTTGAGGCTGCATCAGGGAAAGCCAAGGACTGCAGGCAACCCCCCCTGCTGGGAAGGGCGCAGAAGGGTGTCGTTCAGAGTCTCAGAGGGAGCTCGGCTCGGCCGACCCCTTGAGTTTTGGACTTTGAGCCTTCAGAACTGTAAACCAATACATTTCAATGGTTTCGAGCCATCGGTTGTGGCACCTTGTTCTGACGGCCATAGGGGACACATACAGCTGGCAGGGTCACGAGAGGGCAGGCCACTGAGCAGACGCACGCAGTCCACCCCAGGGGACGTGACGGCCCAAACCAGAGTGCTGGCAGCGGTGTTAGTGAGAGGTGGTCAGACTCCTGTGTATTTTGAAGGTAGAGCCAACAGGAGTTGCTGATGGAGGAGTGTGCAGTGTGAGAGGACGGGAGTCAAGGTCCACAGTAGCCACACTGTGGGAGGAGCCTCGGGGTCCATCGGCAGATGATGGATAGAGAAGCTGTGGTCTCTGTATACAACGGAATATTCCTCAGCCATTAGAAACGACAAATACCCACCATTTGCTTCGACGTGGATGGGCCTGGAGGGTATGATGCTGAGGGAAGTAAGTCAATCGGTGAAGGACAAACATTATATGGTCTCATTCGTTTGGGGAATATAAAAAATAGTGAAAGGGAATAAAGGGGAAAGGAGAGAAAATGAGTGAAAATATCAGAAAGGGAGACAGAACATGAGTGACTCCTAACTCTGGGAAATGAACTAGGGGTGGTGGAAGGGGAGGAGGGCGGGGGGTGGGGGTGAATAGGTGATGGGCACTGAGGGGGGCACTTGATGGGATGAGCACTGGGTGTTATTCTATATGTTGGCAAATTGAACACCAATAAAAAATAAATTTATTATTAAATTAAAAAAAATAAAATAAATTTATAAAAATTAATAAAAATGTAGTATAAAAAAAGAAATGTAATCCTAAATATTTATTTTTGATCTCATTAAAGGAATATTCTTGTTAAAAAAAAAAAAAAAGGACCATTCTGGCTTTTTGGTCTGAACAACTGGCTGTAGTCTAAAATAAATAAAATTGCAGAGGTAGCGGACAGGACTTCATTCAGGAATCTGGTTTTTAAGTTTGAGATGCTTCGTACACATCAGAATGGAGATGTCAAACCAAATCAGATGAGTGTGCCTGGAGAACAAAATCAGATATATGTATTCTCCAGAGGGGAGAATAAGGTTTTCCGTTGTTAGCATAGAGAAAGCACGGACTTAGTAAGATCTCTCAGGTGCAAATATATAAAGAAAACAAGAGTGAGCCCGCAGTCACCCTGTGAGGTAGGCAAGCACCACGTTTATAAATCAGCAAATGGAGACACACGCAAAAAACTAAAGGCCTTGTCCAAAGGGAAGTAATTAGAACGTCAGGTTTCAAATCAGTATTTCCTATTTCCAAATTCCTTCTTGTTTCTAACATGTGCAGTAAGACTTTCTGTAATAGGAAGAGTTTGATCAATAAAAACAGCGTAATGTAGGGAGTTGTTGACTCATTACGTGGTACACCTGAAAGTGAGGTGATGTGCGTCACCTATACTTCAATTAAAAAAAAACAAAAAACAAGAACTGGTTGTGATCTGTTCTCTTTCTCACTGTACACCTTTGAAAGATGCAATAACTAAAAATGCACTTAATTTTAATTGTTTTATGCACACATGGATTTTTCTTCTGACCTTCCACAGTTGCCAAGATTGTCACCCTCCACCGTATACTGGTTGTCAGACATAAGTTTGCACTTGAGATAATGTAAGTAAACTTCGTTAGTTACAGACTTAATTCTGGACTCCATTAAAATAAAATTATACGGGGAATCTCTGGGTGGCCCAACGGTTTGGCGCCTGCCTTTGGCCCAGGGTGTGATCCTGGAGACCCAGGATTGAGTCCCACATCGGGCTCCTGGCATGGAGCCTGCTTCTCCCTCTGCCTCTCTCTCTCTCTCTCTCTCTCTCTCTCTGTCTCTCATGAATAAATAAATAAAATAATAAAAATAAATAAAATAAAATTATTGAAAGTCTTATCGAGTGGCATCTTATTGATCCGTTTTGGGAATGGATAACTTCTGGTTGGCTCATTTTGTGTTGTCTTCTGCAACTGCTATCCTAAAATATTTTTGATTAGGTGCTCAGTGATGTTTTGCTACATCAAACACATTTCCTATTCCTGCCTGGCACAGTGATCGTGTAGCTTTTGAAGTTGCACACTACCATGGCATGATTTAAAAACAACCAGACAAACAACAAACCTTTCTTTCAAAAATGGAAAGACTGGGTTGCAAAAGCATAACTCCGTGAACATGAGATCGGAAGCAGATTTTACAAGTCACAATTTTAACCTCTTTTCTCTGGAGCCAAGTAGAGCTTCCCCTTAAGGAAGCGCGGGCCAAGAGGACTTTGGATGACCATACAGAGGCTATCTCCGGCTGCAGCAGGCTGGGCTGGGATTCCATTTGCTGGGTCCTATTCCCCACACGAGAGAACGGAGTTCAGAGAAAAGGAGGATAAAGCAATACCCATAACGGATAATCTCAAACATTTCATAACGACTTAGATTTATTTATTTATTTTATTTATGAATTTATTTTTTATTGGTGTTCAATTTGCCAACATATAGAATAACACCCAGTGCTCAACCCGTCCAGTGCCCCCCTCAGTGCCCATCACCCATTCACCCCATCCCCGCCCTCCTCCCCTTCCCCCACCCCTAGTTCGTTTCCCAGAGTTAGGAGTCTTTATGTTCTGTCTCCCTCCCTGATATTTCCCACACATTTTCTCTCCTTTCCCCTTTATTCCCTTTCACTTTTATATTCCCCAAATGAATGAGACCATAAAATGTTTGTCCTTCTCTGATTGACTTATTTCACTCAGCATAATACCCTCCAGTTCCATCCACATCGAAGCATATGGTGGGTATTTGTCGTTTCTAATGGCTGAGGAATATCCCCCTGTATACAGAGACCACAGCTTCTCTATCCATCATCTGTCGATGGACACCAAGGCTCCTTCCACAGTTAACAACTTAGATTTAGAGAAGACACAGAAGCAGGAAAGAAAGGAAGGAGGCAAATTTTCTGTAGGACGTGGCAGTAAAAGTGCTTCAGTGAACAGCATGACCAGAGCATGAGAAGCAAACTCTTGTCTTCACCACTTAGTACATGACTCCAGCGTCCCGTGCCTTAGTTTCCTCTTCTACAAAATAGGGATAAAAATAACAGGGCTTAAAAAAAAAAAAAAAAACAGGGCTTGTTTTGAGGATTGCATAGTAACACACATAAAGTGTTTTATAGAATGGTGCTTAGCACACGGTAGGAGCTAAATACTAGTTATTAGAGTTGTATTTTTTATTTTATTTTATTTTTTGAGTTGTATTCAAAAAAATAAAAAATAAAGTCCGAAAACTCTGGCTGAAGCCCTTGGTCTTCCAGTGGCCTATACACTCACACAAGTCACTGGATTTTTCCCACCTCAATTTCTTATTATAAAATGTGATCATGGGGCTTCTGGGTGGCCCAGTCGGTTAAGCATCTGCTTTTAGCTCAGGTCAGGACCCTGGGGTCCTCTCTCCCTCGAAAATAAGTAAATTAAATCTTTAAAAAAAAAATGAGATGAGGATATTTTGTCTGCTGACCTTACAGTGATGACGAGCACCAGAACTGAATGAGAACTGCAAGCGCCAGGGTCCAGAAAATGAGAATCGTTTGTCACAGACTCTCATCTCCGTGTCCCGTCTGTGTTACGGGTTCCTCAAATGCCTTGTCTGAACGCACCTTTGATCCCAATGCTGACATGCTTATTACTGTATTAATGGAAAGAGAGAGAGCAGCTTGTTTTGATATGGAAGGAAAAGAAAAAAAGATGCTATTAAAGACCAAATCTCAGAAGTCTAAAGAATGTGACCTAATACATCATTTTATATCAAACGAGAACTTCCTAAGATAATTAGCAAAAAGTATCCATTAATGGTATTTTCCTGGCACACTGACAAGGGTAACCAGCTTGCTTGTTTTAAGCGGTTGGATGGATCTTAAAAAATATTAAAATTAAACATTCCGAAAGAATCTAATAATTGTGAAACTTTTCCTTATGGCGACATTTTAAAATACAAAAACGGGACAGGAAATGTTCTTCATTAATTAGCGGATAATTGGGAATTAGAAGCCGTGATGCTTATTTTTAGTTCCATTAGAATTTTCTCCAGGCATTTTCTCCACTTAATGCCTCATTTAGTCTATCTTTTTGGGTTCTGTTGATTTTCAGCTCTTCCACCCACAACATAGAGCTATGAGGCTTGATTTCTAACAGTCCGCCTCAGGTTAGTGACAGAGAAAACCCAGTTTTGAGATTACTCGCACTGGGAAGAAACCGTTTTATTTGAACAAAGGAAGCATGCTTGAGAACCCAAATACAGGACATAGAATGACAAGCTTTTATGTATTTACGGTCTTAGCATTCAGGGGTATGTTCATCATATTTTTATATGTGATCTTTGCAATTTATTTATTTATTTTTTAAAGACTATTAATCTGAGAGAGAGAGAGAGAGAGAGAGAGAGAGAGAGAGAGAGAGAGAGAGAAAGCACACAAGTGGGGGGGGAGGCAGAAAGAAAAGCAGGGACCCCCCCTGTAAGACTCGATCTGAGTACCCTGAGATCATGACCTGAGCTAACTGACTGAGTCACCCAGGCTCCCCTGATCTTCGTAGTTTAAAGAATTTAATCATTTCATAAATCAGGTTACCAGTTCTTAGCAAAAAATTCCACATGCAAGTGTGAATTAGGAAGAGTAAACATCAGGGTTTTTTTCTATCATGTCAAACATCAGACGTGTCATATTTCTGCATCCATTTTCAATGCAATACCTTCTAAAAGGAGGACCTGAAGTAGATGACAGGCTGCTCAGTAGATGGTTCTCAAGGGTAAACTGTGATCTAAGTAAGTCGTCTTGGCCTCTGCCCATTTCTGTTTCTGGGTTGTTTCCCATTTTCTTCCTTGACTCTCTTTTGCCAAGTGGAACTTCCCTCTCAGCCTCTCCTCTCAGCTTTAGCAAAACATGGACTCAGGCAGGGATTTGCTTTCATTCAGTTTTTCTCTATGTGAACGGAAGCCAGTGAGTTACTTCTCATGCAGCTATTTGTATTTGAAATCCTTTCAATTCATACAGAAGAAAGTGATTGCTTCATGGAAACCTACTTTTACCTCTTTAACAGATGAAGGAAGCACATTTTTAAAAAGAAGAGTATCACTTTCGGTTCCTCAGTGATCATACATTTAACCTGAAGATGGGTCCTGTTGGCTGGAACAGGGGCAAGTAGTCTACTGAAAAATGCCCATAGGATAAGGAGAGGAGATGTGTGAAGAAACTTTGCCTTGGAGAAACAGACATGTTTTTGAGAAGTTGAAAAATCTTTGAGGAATCAGCATTATTTAGTTCTGGCTGCAACTTTCAAGCTTGGAAAGAACCAAGCTCTGCATTCTCACGAGTTACTTATTTTATTGAAAAAGTCATTATGTTTTACTCATATGCTCAGTCTTCCCAGAGACCAAAAATGGTGAGATTTAGATACTATTTAAATGAGAAACATTGAAGAATGAGAATAACCCTATAAACATAGACCATGTGTTTCTAAGGCACAGCCACTACTTCATTAATGAAATTGTTTCTAATAGTCAAACATGTTTCAATGGCAAAGGAAGACATTCCATATAGGGAATGATTGTTGTAAATCAAATATGAAATCTGAAGGACTTGCAAACCAGAACACGCAGGATCGAGTCCTCACGGCTAGTTTAACTCTGCCCCCTTGTGTGTGCATATTGCATTAAAATGAGGCCAGTAAGCTTCATAGGAAAAAAGACAGAACATATCACAAACTGCATGAAAATCATATTTAGGAATAGAATATCTCTCTACAGTCCTTAGATACAAACTTTACTTTTGCAGGAAAAATGATATCCTAAGGGCCCACTTGTGCAACAGACTAAAAATGGTGGACAAAATGACATGTGAATCTACACCCAGGTGACTCTTAGGATAACTCCCTGCTTTACCTCTAATTAAGACTGTACTTAATAAAAGGGAAAAGTATTTTTGACTTATAATTCCAACTTGTCAAAAGATTATTATTTTTCTTCTGATATATTCACTGCTGTTACTTTATTTTTCACTCGGGATAGTTACTTGAAACACCAAACAATTCAAATTCTTTTAAAGTCAGTTGACTTCTTACAGCAATAATATTAATGGTGTACTGAGGGGTTTGTGATATATGTAAAAATAAAATATACAACAATAATAGCACAAAGATGGAATATGGCATAAGTGGAGCTATACTGTTGTGAAATTCTTATATGGGAAGTTATAACATTAATTCAAGCTTGACTGGTAAGCTGAAGATGCATAATACAATCCCTGGAGCAATAATTAGAAACTGCTTCATATATATGTGAAGGTATCAATAAAAAGCCAATAGAGGAAATGGAATGGAATACTAAAAAGCACTTGATAAATCCAAGAGGAACTGAAGATGAGGATCAAAACACTAAAAAAACAACACAAATAGAAGGAATGACTAGAAGAAATATATCAAGATAATACCATTAAACACAACTCAATTAATTGTGTTAAATCTGAATATACTAAAAATTCTATGTAGAAGGCAGATTGGCAGACTAGATTTTATTTTATTTTATTTTTTTATTTTTTTAAATTTTATTTATTATTTATGATAGTCACACAGAGAGAGAGAGAGAGGTAGAGACATAGGCAGAGGGAGAAGCAGGCTCCATGCACCGGGAGCCCGACGTGGGATTCGATCCCGGGTCTCCAGGATCGCGCCCTGGGCCAAAGGCAGGCGCCAAACCGCTGTGCCACCCAGGGATCCCGGCAGACTAGATTTTAAAAAAGGGATACCCAACCACATGCTGTTTTTGAGATTCCCACCAAATATGAACAGATTGAAGAGAAAATGATACAACATGCAAATGCTAAGTATGAAAGGTTATGTACTGTATATCATCACACAAAGTAGACTTCAGGGCAAAATGTATTACTGAAGGTAAAGAGGGTAATTTCATAGTGATAAAAGGATGAATTCATTAAGAACATAAAACAATACCAGATGCATATCACCCGTGTTATAATAGAGCTTTAAAATTCATCAAGTAAAATTTCAGAATAAGAAGTAGAAAGGTCCACAATTAACAATTGAAGATATTAACACCACATTCTCAATAACAAAAGACTGTATATACAAATAAAGCATTCAAATTGATTAGAAAACTCTAACACCCAAAACACAATTATCTAGAACAATTACACCCAACAGCTGTAGAATATACAATTGTTTTCAAATAGACATGTAACAACTGTCAAGATAGACATTGTGACAGATCATAAAGAATATTTTGATAAATATCTAAGGATTTAAATATACAACATACTATTGTTAAGAGAATTAATTTAGGATTCAATAGCAAAATCCACAAAATCATCAAATATTGGAAAATAACAACACTTCTCCAATTCACTCATAGATTAAAGAAAAAGTCACAAGATGAATTAGAAAATACCTTGAATGAAATGATTCTTAAACACAACACATCAAAATTTATGAGATGCAGCCAAAGCACTGCTTAGAGGCAAAATCATGGCTATAAGTATTTCTATTTGAGAAACTATTACAAGCTTCCAAAAAGGAAAAAAACATTCTTAAAAACAAGAAATTAAACCAAAAGCTGTAGAAGTAATAAACATAAGTATAGATATAAACTAGAAAGAAAGGAAACAAATCAATAAATTTCATATGACAATAGTAATAATAAAAGTTGTAATCTTCTAGCTACATTCACCCTACACACACACACACACACACACACACACACCAAAACAAAACAAAACAAGGAGAAAACATAAATTACCAGTATCAGGAATGAAATGAAATCTTACCACTAATCCTAGAAGCAATGCAAAAATTGCTTTTTTTAAAGTATAAATAGTTTTGCACAAATAAATGCAACAACTGAGATAAAACAGCAAAGTTTCCAAAACAAATACAGGAAGAAATAGAAAATTTGATGGCCCTATGTTGATTAAGTAAATTGAATTTTTAATTTAAAATAATTCTAAAAAATTTCCCAAGCCTATATTATTTTTAATTAATTCTATCAAATGTCTAAGGAAAAGATAATTCTTATCTTACACAAATTATTTCAGAAATTAGAGAAAAAAGAACATTCTTCAACTTCTTTTATGAAGCCAGTGAATCAGCAATACCAAGTCCTGATACAGCATTACAGGGAAACAAAATTTTTAACCATCCTTGTCTTGAACTTAGACTCAAAAATTCTCAAAAATTTACAAGTCAAGTACAGCAATTTTATCAAATGAATGATTCATTATGGCCAAATGGTGTTTATCCCAGGAATGCAAGGTTGGTTTAACATGTGGAAAATTATTAAATGTAATTTAGCACATTAATGAATATAGAGAAAGGAAAAAATATTAAAATGTTAATACAGGGCAGCCCAGGTGGCTCAGTGGTTTAGCGCCGCTTTCCACCCAGGGTGTGATCCTAGAGACCCGGGATTGGGTCCTGCGTCGGGCTCCCTGCAAGGAGCCTGCTTCTCCCTCTGCCTGTGTCTCTGCCTGTCTCTCTCTCTCTCTCTGTCTCTCATAAATAAATGAATAAAAAAATTTAAAAAAAGTTAATGCATGCAATGAAAGTATTATAATTTTTTTAAAAAATTTGTATTTAAATTCAAGTTAGGTAATTTATGCTATATTATTATTAGGTAGAATTTAGTGATTCATCAGTTGCATATAACACCCGTGCTCATCACATCACATGCATGCCCTCCTTAATGTCTGTCACCCAGTTACCCCATCCCCTCACTTACCTCCCCTCTGGCAACCTTCTGTTTCCTAGAGTTAGGAGTCTCTTATGATTTGCCCCCCTCTCTGTTTTCATCTTATTTTATTTCCTTCCATTCCCCTATGTTTATCTCTGTTATTTCTTAAATTCCACATATGAGTTAAATCTTATGGTATTTGTTTTTCTCTGATTCACTTATTTCACTTAACACCCTCTGGTTCTATTCACATTGTTGCAAATGGCAAAATTTCATCCTTTCTGATGGCTGAGTAATATTCTATTGTATACATACCACATCTTCTTTATCCACTCATCTGTTGATGGACATCTGGACTGTTTCCATATTTTAACTATTGTGGACATTGCTGCTATAAACATTGGTAATATTACAAAATTTAACATACATTCATGATTAAAAAAAACAGTCAACAACAACAAAAACAGTCAACAAGGCAGGAAAGTATCTTAATTCAATAAAGCACACACATATGATGCCTACAGAAGACATTATACACTGTACATATACATAATATATGACACATATGCATTCTATGTAATTGTGAAAGAACAAGGGAAAATAAGTAAATTTACTGACTACAGTAGTTTCCAAAAAAAAAGAAAAAAAGGGGGGGCTCTCTACGATCACTCTTTATGCTCAAGCTGACAAGCTCCATCCACATGTTCAGGGCTTCTAAGTACATTTTCATCTCCCTGCTGTGAAATACAAGCAAACAACCAACTGAGCAGAAATCTGAGGAAGCCACTGAAGATACAGATTCACACAAGCAAACAGAAAATGAAAACAACTTGGAGAAACAGAAAATATAAAGGAAAACTTCCAAACCAACTTTAACATCAAAAGCCTTAGAGAGATGAGAGAATACGTTGCATCTATGAAACAAGAATAAAATCTTGTAAAACAAAAATGAAAACCAGGGGAAAAAATCAGAGGACAAATACCCATCTTGGGAACTGAAAACTAGACAGCAGAAACAAAAAGTATTTGAAAGAGTTAGAAGACGAGGTTGAGGGACTCTGATAGGAAGTAAAGAAAAAAAAGATGGATAATAGGACCAAAATGGTAAGGAATTTAGAGAACCTGTCAAAAAGATTAAACATTTGAGTAAGAGTAGTTCTAGAGAGAGAACAAAGCATGTATGTGGAAGAAATCATGAATACATAACAGAATATTTCAGAAGGTGAAAGGCACATCTTTCTTCAAATCTCACGCTACAAATTCCATGTAATTATCTTTAAGATTTTATTTATCTATTCATGAGAGACACAGAGAGAGAGAGAGAGAGAGAGAGAGAGAGAGAGGCAGAGACACAGGCAGAGGGAGAAGCAGGCTCCCTGCGGGGAGCCCGACGTGGGACTCGATCCCAGGATCCTGGAGTCACGCCCTGAGCCTAAGTCAGATGCTCAACTGCTGAGCCACCCAGGAGTCCCATGCCATGTGATTTTATCCATTTTTTTAAATGGCTTCTCTTCTATCAGCATAATACGGATTCTAACGCAAGCTTCTCCCTCGTGTACAGAGTTGCAGTTTTATTGCTAGCAGACCTCTTACACTGGAGGCATAATGGTAAAGTGACTAGATCTTCAAGGCAACTTTAAAGAAAATGGAGTAGTATCAGAAAGGGAGACAGAACATGGGAGACTCCTAACTCTGGGAAACGAACTAGGGGTGGTGGAAGGGGAGGAGGGCAGGGGGTGGGGGTGACTGGATGATGGGCACTGAGGGGGGCACTTGACGGGATGAGCACTGGGTGTTATTCTGTATGTTGGCAAGTTGAACACCAATAAAAAATAAATTTATTATTTAAAAAAAGAAAAAAAAAGAAAATGGAGTAGGATAGGTTAGAGCATTTGGGTAGAACTTCTAAGAAAGTCAGACTTGAGATTAATCTTCGAGCCTTATGTACTAGCTTCCTATTGCTGCTGTAACAAATTCCCACAAACGTAGTGTCCTAAAACACACGTTTGTTCCTACAGTCCTAAGGGTCTGACATCAAAGTCTCAGCAGGGCTGTGCTGCTTCTGCAGAAGGGAGAATCCATATCTGTGCCCTTTCCAGCTTCTAGAGGCTCCCTGCTGTCCCTGACTCACGCCTCCTTCCCTCTGCAAGGCCAGCGATCGCATTGCTCTGATCTCTGCTCCTGTCTGAACCTTTCTTTCTCTAACACGGCTGGCCCTGTCCCCCTTCACTAATTGTCCCATCTCAAAGTCATTCATTTAACCACCTCTGCAAAAGCCTGTCAGCCATGTCAGGCAACCGGGTCACAGCTCCAAGATTGGAGCCATCATTGGGTTTAGCAGAGCGGGGCAGAGTTGGGATTGCCAGACAGGGATCATCTTCTACACCATAAAAGGAGTATAGTACCTGTCAGGGCCTGAGGAGGAGGATGTCTGGCTACTTTCGAGTCTCAGGTTGAAAAGTACTAAGAGAATGGGGGGCTGGGAGGTGCAGTGGGGCAACCAGATCGTGAAACATCTTGGTTGCCAGGATCAGCATTATTTTGACCTTTCCGGTGTCAACAGGAGAATTTTGAGGTTTTTAAAGTATGGAATCAAAGGTCCTAGAGCTGTACAGAACCTTAGGGGAAATTCTAACCCCATTCCCTGCCTTCAAGGATGGAAAGTGTGATGAGACCACAAAAGTATAGCTGTTGTCTTACCTGAGGCAAAGGTCTGGAGTATTCAAAAGCCTTATCTTGTTACTTCATGAAGAATAATTCTGCTTTGGAAGTGGTAATACCAATGTTCTATGCGTTCCCTTGCAGACTCGTTGATTTATTATCGTTCCCTTTGGCCAAATGGAGAAGGGATGGAATGTGTCTTAGCTCTCCCGCCAATCAAACTTTTTGGAGTTACAGATGCCACTTTCACCGTAGGTGCCGTGACAGTCAACTAGCATGTGATATTTTAGCATTTCACGGGAGATACCACTGACCCTTTGAAATCCATCGGGATTCATTAGGGACCAGAGTTGCTAATTGAAGAATGGGAGCCTCTAATGTTTCTTCCACTGTGAGGCTGAGGAAATGCCAGTTTTAAAAGTAAGGTTATTGCCATATGCAGAACTTTCAGAGGGATTTTCACTCCCTTGCTGTTTGTTACACATTTTGATTCATACGAAGTGACATCCTTTCGGCATCGTGTGACACATGAAAGGTCGGCATACGGAAATGTAGAGGTCTTGTATCTTGAAATAAAGATGAGGGATCATATTGTTCTTAGGCCCTTGTGTTCTAATGAACAAAATGTAGTAGCAGGAAAAGTACCACCCGTAATTTTCAGCAGAGGCCATTTTTAATGAGCTCATGACAATGAATACTCTTCCGTCTACAGTTGACCCTTTTCACCACATCAGAGGGGTTGGGAGCAGAGGAACAATGAGCAGCCCTGGGGGTGTTTACTTACTGCCCCATACATCGTCCATAGCGATAGACTTTCTCTACTGGATGAGACAACTAGCCACTGTAGCATGGCTAGGAACGGGGCGGTGGGCGGGTGACAGGCCCACAGTAGAGATGCGTCATCCATTGGGGAAAATGATTAAATTAGTTCCTGAAGAGAATATCAGTGCATTATTTCTGTCTCCAAATTTGCTGTTCTTTTACCTTGTTTAAAGGTAGCCAACCCTAAAATCACTTTAAGATAGCGATAGTCATCCCGTAACATAGGGCAAATGCAAAGTTAGATGGAAACAGTTAGTCTTTATTTTTTTTTCTTTTCTCTCTCCCTTTCTCTCTCTCTCTTTCAAGTTTTCTACAAACTGAGGGTTGATGAAGGAAAGGTGGGTGGGGAGATGGGATAACTGGGTGATGGGCTTTAACAAAGGCATGTGATGGGATGGACACTGAGTATTAGGCTATATGTTGACAAAGTGAATTTAAATAAAGAAAAAAATGAAAAAATAAGATGGTTTATTTCAAAATTTGTTTTAAAAAATAGAAAGTTTTCTTGTTGACTCTTTGACTTTTCACTTGACTTGTTGGTCAAGCGGAGATCCTTTGGAGATTATTTTCTGTGTCACCTGAGAGGCAAGAGTCCCCTTGGAGCAATCAAGGATGTCAGTTGACACCTTTTGAAGTCAGAGCACGATTTCACTGCCTATAGATCACCGTGAAGGTTGAGGCTTATCAGCGAGGTTGGTGTGGTTTGGGTGTACAAGGTGTTCTTGTGGAGGCACAGCGGCAGCTTTTCAGTGTCAGTTCCAAGACCTAAAGGTTGTTAAGTCGCTGTGGGTCATGTCATCTTACCGTAAAAAGCCCAGACCCCTGGGGAAAGCCTTGGGCATAGAGGGTGGTACTAGTGAACAGGGCTTTGGTAATGTCCCTGGCAGTGGGGTTCCAGTGGCGTCTGTGTCTACAAACTCCGTAAATGCTCCTGTCACAGATTTCTGCATTACTGTCTTATCTCTAATTTTTTGTTTTCATGCTTATCTTATGTGAAAATCCATACTCCTTACACTGCACTATGGTTTCTATTTTTCATTGCCCTTATTATCTTCTAATGTACTATATCCTTTACTTCTTATCCTATTTTTAGATTGTTTATCTCGATTATAAGCTCCAGAAGGGCAAGGATCATTGTGTTGTTTTGTTTTTTTCAGTGCTGAAATTCATTGACTTTTACCTAGTCATCAAGGTAGGTAAGAAATGAATCTTTCTTAAATGAACAAATGAATGAAAGGAGCGAATTTTGTTCTTGATACATTTCAATAATACTCTAAAATAATTGTAACCTGACATTATGCACCACACACATGTCCTGCCACTGGAGGGCCCTAGGTAATAATGGAAAATCTCAACAACTTATCCATTAATATTTTATGTGGGGAGAATTCAGAACTTTAATTTGCTAGAGATCTCAAGCTCATCAAAGCTATGGGTAATGCATCTGGCAATTTCATATGTCTGCAATATTTACTTTTTAAATAAATATTTTATCCTTCCATTGAGTTCTTTAATTTTTCATTTGGAAGGCACAGTAATCATTGAGGAAGGGAAGTCACTATTCCTAAAGCAGCATAAAAGAATATGTGAGTGCTGTTGTTTCTAGAGTGTCCCTCGTGGATAGGCCTGTAGATGAGAATTTAGATGAAAGTAGGTCTTGGGGAAATGATCTCAGGAAGTCCTTCTAGGGGAAAGGGATGTGCAGTAGGGAAAGGAAACATGCCTTTATGGGTATGTTCTTGCTGAGGTAGACAGGCAATCCCACCGGGCTCCTCAGAGTGTGAATGGGCTGAGTCATCCCAACAACACAGTGAGAAACCACAAGTGTTCATCCCCCAACTTCCCTATGCCACTGGTTGAGGCATCGCTTTGTTTCTGGGGTATCCTTGCTCTTCCTTGTGCTGCACACATGCTGGTAAGCATGCACTGTGGACCAGAGAAAGCCTTCAGGCAGTCATAGGTTTTCTACAACATAACACCCAAAGTTTGTAAGGGGACGGTGAGAAATGGGAATATGGGAAAATGGGAATATGGGTCAGCATCTGCTGCTGTCATGTGCCATATAAATAAATAATGTTAGGTAATAAATAACCACAAATATAAGTAAACTCTAGAAATGGGGAATACCAGCCATTACTCAAGGAAGCTTCACTGGAGGGAATTTATTTTGAGCGGGGCTCTAGAGGACGGGTGCCAGCAGAACCTCAGTGAGACGGGGGCTTAACACTCTAGATGGAGGTAGTGAAAAGGTGAGTAAGCGTGTGTGGCAGTGACGGAGGAGCAGCCTGTGCCATATTGAGGAACAGGCTGGGGCTTGCTTGGTACTGAGTGAAGGCATATTGTAAATGAAACATAAATTATAAAATATGGTAACAATTACTGACATGTCTTAGGCACTTTTATACGCCTATTACTGTGCTGAGCACCTTATTTTCATTATCTTTTTTGTATAACATGCGTGAGACTTTATTGCATGCCGTTTTGGTATAAGAAAGTCCACGTTAGGAAAACTTTCTCCAAATCAATTTAAATGTGTTTGTATGATAAATGCAAGTTAAATAAGAAATGTGAATTAAGCCTGCACCTCCATTTCTAGCACAGAGTTCCTAAAATCTTTAGAATATTCCTAAGTAATAAAAGTGATAAAGGTGTCTTTTGTTCTGTTAGTGAGGTGGCTTTTGGACCCCACCTCACGATGGGGGTATTTGGAAGAGGAACCAACCATGTGATTAGAGAGTTGGAGCCTTCAGTCCCACTCCCCCTGACCTTCAGGAAGGGCAGAGGTTCTAGAGGTTGAATCAGTCACCAATGGCCAATGATTTTTTTTTAAAGATGTATTTACCTATTTTAGAGAGGGAAGAGGGGCTGAGGGGGAGAGAGAATCTCAAGCAGACTCCCCATTGAGCAAGGAGCCTGACTTGGGGGATCGGTCTTAAGACCCTGAGATCATAACCTGAGCCAAAATCAAGAGTCAGATGCTTAACTGATCCACTCAGGTGCCCTCTCCAATGGCCAATGATTTAATCAATCAAGAAGGCATAACTGAAGCTTCCATAAAAACCCAAAAGGACAAAATCTAGAGAACTTCCAGGTTGGTTGAAACCTGAAGATGCAGGAAGAATGGTGCTGGAGACAGCATGGAAGTTCCCCCTTTCCTTATGCTTTGCCCTGTGTGTGTCTTCCATTTGACTGTTCCTGAGTTATAACCTTTTTATAATAAACTGATAGTCTAGTAAGTAAAATGTTTCTCTGAGTTCTGAGAGATTCTCTAGCAAAGTAATCAAGCCTGAGGAGGGAGTCCTGGGAATCTTTGATTTATAGCCCATCGGTCAGAAGTGTAGGTAACAACTTGGACTTGTGATGGGGGCCTGGGGTCCAAAGACGGGGCTGTTGGAACCTCCAGTTTGTAGCTGGTTGGTCAGAAGCAGAGCTAACGATCTGGCTTGCCACTAGAATCTGAGGTGGGGGATGGGAGGTCTCGTAGGCCTGAACCCTTAGCCTATGGAATCTGATGCTATATCAGGTAGAGAGTGTCAGAACTGACCTAAATGGCAGGACACACACAGCTTCTGTCTGAGAATTTTTTTTTAAGATTTTATTTATTTATTCATGAGACACGCACACACAGAGGCAGAGACACAGGCAGAGGGAGAAGCAGGCTCCATGCAGGGAGCCCAACGTGGGACTCGATCCCGGGCCTCCAGGATCAGGCCCTGGGCCGAAGGCGGCGCTAAACCGCTGAGCCACCTGGGCTGCCCTGAGAATTTTTTGGAATTGGTACCAGAATACCCAGCTTAGTTCCCTGTTCCTGCTCATTCCGCTGATAAGAAATTCTCTCCTGGTTGTATTTACTGGGGGCCATTCCTCTCTTTCAGATCATACCTGTATCCAAGGCCAGAACATGCAGAGATAAGGCAACAGGACTTGAGTTCACTTGATATGCTTACTTTCTAATTTATGGGATGCTTTGAAGGCAAATGGCTATCAAGTGTGAGCATATGGGTCTTTGTGAAGGTAAAAGCACCTAACAGGTTTTCCTATTTAAGATTCTGAGGCTCCTTCAAGACACTTGGAGAAGCCAGGCCCTGGTCCCACTATTCATGAACCTGAAAGGTTCTGGTTAACCACCTTCTGAGTTTATCGAAGGGCTCTCAACATCTTTCATTTCTATGCCAGTCTCCTTATACCCCCTGAGATGCTGAGACCCTCCAGGGCCCTGGGATGTTAGGGATGCTTGGAAATTTTTGTTTTCATCTCTATGATTCAAAACCTTGAGGCAAGCAAATCAGAACTCAAAACACGACATCTGTTTAACTTCTTGGAATGAGAGAAGACTATTTTTACTCATTCCTCTTAGTACTCTATGTCTATGAGCAAAAACCTTAAACTGATATCTTAATTGATAATCTAGGCATATTTAATCAACACAATAATCCTATGAGATCATATTATAATGCCAATTATAGAGGAGGAAATGAGACTTAGTGGGGTTTTAGAAATACACTCAAGATTACGCTCTTAGTGGCGTTTCTCTACCTTCATGGTTGTAATACCTAAAAATTATGTATGCAGTCATTTAAACTTGATTTGCTCGTCGACTGCAGGCCTTTGCAAATTCTAGTGCTCTTGTGCAAGGTTACAAAAGTTTTTAATATTCTGATGCATTGAGGGAATGAAGACATGGAGACTTATGATGAGGCTGGTTTGGCAATCCACAGTGCGAGTAACGAAAACTAGGAGACATCAACGACAATTGACTCACCGATTACTTAGAGGAACAGAAGAGATGGAAGTTGAGAAGAAACCGAAGTTAGGTTTAAACATCTGTTCTCTGTATACTCCTGAATGTGTCATTGCAATATTTACATTTTTCCTTATATAATTATCACATAAAAGGCTACATGGAGCCATTAAAATCTAAGAATCCTGTCCTCATGTTCCCAGACCAATTTACTTAGAGTTACCATTGAATCTGAGCATTAAATCTTTCTGATGAGCTTTAAGGTCAACTTGCCAATGAGAAAAATCCTTTGGAACTTTAACTAATACTGTATTAAATACACAGAATACATTTTAGATGAGTTGGAATCAAAATTATTAAGATTATCCAGGTTGGAACATGATATGTTTTCCTATCTTTTCAATTTTTCTTTTATGAGCTTCCATAAAGCTTAAAATTTTTTCTTTATATCAAGCTTGCACATTTCCCATAAAGTTAATTCTACACATTTTATATGAACTGTCGTTAATATAAAGGGATTTGTCTTCTTCATATTATCGAATTGATTATCATGAATATAAAAGAGCTATTAATTTGTTATTTTTATCTTATATTGGACATATAATTCTTAATAGATCTTAGGGGCTCCAATAGTTTTCATTATTTTTCGAGCTTTCTGGATGAATAAATCATATTACTTGCAAATAATAATTACTTTCCAAGAATAATAGTTTTTTCCTCCTTTGCTTTAGTGAACTGGCAGGAAACACAGACAATGTTGAATAACAATGATAGTTAAGAGACTTTTAAACTTTTATAGCAAGTGGTATACGTCTGATGAAACCAGACTGCTAGTGATTTAATACTTCAAATCATTATTTTGGATTAGATTTGATAAAAGGCTATATTGTATTAATTCAACTAACCATAATTCCATGGCAAATTGCTTCTTTGAAAGGAAACTCATCATGAATGGGAAATGACCAAATTCCACAAGACACTAATGTCCTTATGAGGCAAGATCTTGGTACCTGAAATATCTAATATATGACATATGGTTGAATGGTTCATTTCCAGAGAATTTTTGGCTCACTCAAACATAGGTCTACTATTTTGAAAATGTCTCCTTTGGGTGAAGGGCAAAATGGGAAGTTTGTACTATTGAAAAAAGCAGTAAATAACATATAATTTTTTGTTAAAGGGATTTGGGAGTTTATTCACATTAGGTACTTATTTCAAGCATGGGTATATGATGGTTAGCTTTTATTCTTTGCCATGTACTCAAATAAAATGACATCATTAAAGATCATCTGAAAATAATTAGGATTGTGTCACTACTTGGATTCCAAGCGGGAACAAATAGGCACATTGGCAGGGAAAGTAATCAGAGGTAGTGCTGGGGAAACACTGAACATTGGAAGAGACAGATCTTTCAATACTGTCTGAAGTGGAGTCATGTGCCCAGGAGAGTTCGCTGGAGAACTGAGGCCAGTGGGGATTACTGACCCTGGCCAGGAGATTAAACAGGTGTCCAAAAAAAAAGGAGGGGGGTGGGAAGAAAAAAGTAAAGAAAAGAAACAGTTGGCTGTTGGGTTGGGACAGGCATCCCATGACACAAGAGAAGAAGGCGTCAAGACCAAACCACCAAGACCAAACCTCCAAAACTAATGTAAAATTGATAATTGGAACAATTTTGCTTGATGTCTTTTATTTATTTTGCCAAGCACATGTTTTAGTGGTGATCCTACAAGGTTATAAATACTTCAGAATGAGTGCTCAGGCGTTACTATCTGGTTGATTCTACTAGATCCTTAATTAAATCTTTTCCTTGATTTTGGATATGAACTCCTCAGTAGGTTAGTGGCAACTGAGAGTAGAGCTCTGGCTATGAGTCTACCCTGACACAATCTCTTGGCTAAGAAAACAAGGTGTTTTTTTCGAGAAAAATTGGCATGAGAAAGTAAAGATAAAAAGGGTGGAAGGATCCAATAGAACCAAAAACAAAAAAAAAGAATTACGTGCACACAGTTACTCAAGACGTAATAAATGAATGGAATGGAATTAATGATGGCACATGGCATACAATCCTGCCTTGCTTCACACTAAGCAGATATTCTCAAGTATTTCGATAGTGTCTGTGAAATTCACCATTTCCAATCTCTAGTATCAAATGCGTACCTCAAAGCTGGTCAATAAGAGGCTTGTTGAGTAGACATTGTATTCTATGCCGTCTATAAGTTTTTCCACTATTTTGGTCCTTGATAAGACATTTATTTGTTATGGACTAGCATTTCTTCCTATTTATTTTTGAGGAACTTTATTTTTAATTAATTCCTAGAACTTTCTAAAAAGTGTAGTAGCATTTCTTTAACTGATAGTGTGGTATTCATGCCAAAAAAATAAAGAATGGTATTAATTGTATTTAAATAAAAGTATAGAAAACTTTTTTTATCCAGAATATTAAAATTAGGATCCTCTGGTAAACCAATTATTTGGTTATTTGGGGATTATGTATTGACAATACATAGGCTGAACAAAAATAACACCATTTAGTCAATTTCTGATAGTCTACAAGGATCACGTCATTCCTTAAAATCCTTACTTTACAATAATAATCATTGTATGGCTTCCTGTATAAAATCCAGCTATTTGTCATTTGATTTAACTTTTATTTAAATTTTAGGCCACTATAACTTTCAATGTATAATTCTGAATTATATTTCAGGGGGTCAAGAAATGTCCTTGAAAGAAAGGTAATTCTTCAAGGCTTTACTGTAGAGGAGGTATATACACTGGAAGGTATATGCCCCGGGGAACTCTGTAGCACAGAGATCTTATTTATGATCAGGCCAGTAAGACCTATTTTAATTTTGGAGGGCAAAAGGCGAATGCTGCTTTGGGGAGAGTGGGCTCCCAGTGGCTGTGACCTTGAAAATCCTGCCAGCCTCATGGTACCTTAGAATGACATTTGCATGGGTCCAGTACAACTGAGCAAGAGACCAGATTCAATCTTCAAGATACTGAAGGCATATTATAGCAGAAATTAGCAGTGATTGTACAAGGTTCTAAACACTTTCCACATTCCAATAAACACCAGAGCTGAGAGAAAATATGTAATTAATGCCATAGCAGCTGCTGACTACTGCCAAACTCTGCCATCCACAAAAGAAGTCCCAACGCTGCTACACTATTATTACAGTCTCTGCTCTACGCAAATATTTTGTTTTCGATAAAAAGACCCATATGTAGCAAAAAGCTTACTTTTGAAAGTTCTCTGGTATGACTTTAGCAGCAATGTCAAAGGAAAAACCTTCAAGTATGAAGTCCCAAAGTATTTAGAAGAAAATTTTGTGCAAACAGCTTAGTGTTCCTGCTGTAGGTTGGACAGATGTGCCATATGAGTGACGCACCACTCCCAGCTTTTTTGAAGTGGGGCACTTATGGTTGAATTGTCCAACATCCCTTCCTTTTTTGAGGACAACTCAGCTATTTTAGAGGAACTGCTCACTCTGGTCAGTGATATATCCTGGCTGCCAAATTACCCTTCCTCTGCTAAAGATACAAAGGAGGATACTGATGCAAGCCTGGCTAGTCAGTCTTTCCTGTAGGATTTTCTAGTTGTGATGTAGAGAAGAGTAGCCCTTGCTCTCGGTGTGTCCGGGAGCTGCTAGCAGCCTTTGGGAGAAGCTAGTCTGCTGCAGGAGATAATAAAGCTGAGGGTCAGCATGAAGCAGAAAGCAGCTACAGGGTGACCCACAGTCCCTGCTACCCCCTATATGCAACCCTGTCTGGTCTGCCTCAACGGTAGGATCCAACCAATGACCCTTTTTATCTAAGCTGATTTGAACCATATCCTGACATACATACCCCCTTTCAAGAATAGAATGATGATAGCTTTTATTTACAGGTCTTGGGACATTTAACGAATCTCTCTGAACTGTTTCCGCATCTGTGAAATGAGAAGCACAGGGCCATTGGGAAAATTAAATGAGCTACTACGGATATATTGTGTATTTATTTGTTTATAGTCTGTCTCTTCCACTGGATAAATGAGGACAGGTACTGTGGTGATTTTGAAATATGACCCAAATTCTTTGCACCCAATTGAGAAATATGGCTTTATCTTATTCCCTTGAATCTGGGTCAGTTTGTGGCTGTTTCAACCAATAGAAAGCCATGTGTGTGTGCGTGCGTGCGTGTGTGAATAATTTATGCCCGATAATAAGTCATACATTTGCTTTTTGGTTTCTTTAACCAAATTTATCATGATGCTTTAGTTTTTCCATCCTTTTTAGATTTCCCAAACTTTTAAACGTACTAATTCGTCCAAATGAAAAACAAAGCAAAATGAAATCTATTTATTTATTCATTTATTTATGTCTTCTTATCCTGCAAAATTTTATTCATTGTCCTTCAAGTTTCTGTCAGGTGTCATGTCTTTCATGAAAACATATATATCATTTCATATACATCTGCCGGAAATTCTGGTAATAGATACCTTTAAGTATGATTGCTGGATCAAAAGGTTATGCACTTACATATTGACTCACTCTGCTATATTGCCCTCAAGAAAGGTTAGATCAATTTACATTCCCACAAAAATTATATAAGACTAATTGTTTGCATTCTTGCCAACATAAGCTATTATCAAATGAAAAAAGAAATTCCAGTTATGAGCAAGAATGATGTCATTGTAAAGTTCCATTTATCTGATTTTAGTTAGGAAATATTTTTGCCAGTGTTTTAATACATTTATCCGAAGTGCTAAAATTAGTTTGAGAAAAATATCAGCAAGAAATATTTCTTACCAACAAAATAATTGCCCCTTATTGAAGATATATAAGAATAAATTAAAAAATTTTAAGGTGTCTGGATACCTTGCAGAACCAATGGTTTTCAATTCATTGGAGTGATATTAGCTAAGCAGTAACACAACTGTTTGTTTTTTATCCAGTTTATATAATTAATGATAATTAGTAGATATAGGCACATAAAAATGAAATACAGGCACTAAACCACACATAGTAAGCTTTAGATCAGTTGAATTGACTCAGGAAATTTTTACTTGGCATAAACAGTGGCCACTAAAATAAAATTACAGTAGCATCAGCTCTAATCAATAAAATAGTTCTTAAACTATTTACCTCAGAAAACAAACTTACCCTAATTTTTTAAAGCTATGAACATTCTTTGAGAAGATAAACACATACACTCATGCACACACACAAGTGTACACAAGCGCATATGGATTATCACATAGAGTATAAAAGATATCCTTGATTAATAATCCTGAGTTGGTAGAAAATATACACTGGGTTGTTAATTATTCTTACTATGTTATTCTATTTGGCATTCCTGAGAAGTAAGAGACACGATTGCTTCATGGCCTACCCAAATTTATTACTTCTGCATTAATTTACCATTATGTATAGACTATTTTAGATGTGTAGAATGCTCAAACTTGGGACTCCCTAACACATAGACTGCATCCTGAGCAATAAAAAGAAGATTTTATTACCTATATGGAAAAGGTAGGCTGGCAAGAAAAGTTTCCAGAGCCAGGACCTAGATCAATGCAACATCTCTGGATCTTTCAGAGGAAGAGGACTTATCAAAGAAGATGGAAAGAGAAGACACTATTTTGGTAGAAACCAGGAAATTAAGGGAGTGTGATGTTATGAAGTTAAAAGAGAACATTTCATGAACAAAGGAGTGAGTCAACTGTGATGAATGTTGCTGAGATGTTAAGTCATGATGTTTGAATGTTAATGTTACAACGTCAAGAAATGAGGATGGATAACCAACCATTGGATTTGGAGCAGAGAATATTGATGATCTTGCCAAGAGCAGTGTCACTGACGTAGGGAAAATGATAGCTGTATTGCAGTGGATTGAGGGGGAGAATAGGAGATGAGGATTTAGAAACAGTGACAACAGACACATCCTTCAAGAAGTTTTGTTTAAAGGGGAGCAGATAAGTAGTGAGCAGAAATGGAGGTAGTTGGAAAGGCATGTAAAGAAGGAATCTGGTTTTTAGACTGGATATACCAGGGTTTGATTGTATACTGACAAGAATTATTCGGGAGCAAAAATTGATGGGGCAGAAATGAAGTGCTTGGGAAGGTGAGATGATGGGATCCATGGCATGGTGGAGGGACTGGCCTGGGACAGAAGTGGAGACGTTCCTTCCACGTAACATGAAAGAACACGAGTCCAGTACACCTCACGGAAAATTAGTACATTTGGAAGGAGGGGTGAGGAAGCTTCCATCTGTACATCATGAGGTACGGAAATCGGCTGAGAGGCATGGGTAGAGACAAATGGCAAAGGGTTTTCAGGGAGGAAGAACATGAGAAATATCCATTTTGGAAAGTGAGAAAATAAGCATCGAGGCAAATGTGGTAGGAATATGAATCATGATAAATTGCTTCTTGAGATTTGTGGTCATAAATTTAAAGGGAGTCCAGACAGTATAGTTTCGAAGGTTTCTTTAGTTAATATTCAGCTACTCAGGTTCAAGAAAGGGATCAGCAGAGTTTGGGTTTTTCTCCAGGTGAGTATGAATGGAAGGAGAGGGGTCAGGGGAGTTAAAACTATTTGCCGGAAAAAGATTATAATGAAGGACCATGGAGTTTAAGTTGGGTAAAAGGAGAGGTGAAGACACACAGATAGATGAATATGGATAGTGAAAAGGTTGAATGGTCTACAGGTCTTATATTTTGTTTAAAAGAATGAAATGATGGCATTAACTAATGAGCTGGAATAATAGAAAGTGGTTATTGCTGAGTAAGAAGCTCGAAACTGAGAATTTCAAGATAATGTGGTTACAAGAGATGATGAGGTCAGTAGAGGACCATGAGATCGTTAATGGAAGGTAGAGAATGACATCCTTGGAGGTGAGGCACTCAGAGGGCAAGGGGTCAAATGGTTGGGGAGCTTTATATGGATGTTGAGGCCAATGAGATGATGAAGTAGGAGTGAGACTAAGGCACTGATGCAGGTGCTGCGCCCACCGTCCGAGAACGAGGGGTGTGGTGGATGATGACCGAGGGGCAAGCTGGCAGCTTACCGGGGGTACAGACTTCGCAGGAAATGGGAGGCTTGCCGTAGGAGAAGGCAGGTGATTTGGGAGCAGCATGGGGGAGACTTTCCCTACCTCCAGGCCTTGGAAGACAAGAACATCCATGTTGAATAGTTTTTGTTGAAGGACACAAGGAGCCATGGAAGTACATCCACTGAAGAGGGTGGGAAGGAATCCGTATCGTCAGAGGGGCAAGAAGGTGAAGGAGATTTTCCGAGAAGTCAAAGGTCATAGAGGTCTGTGGATGCCAGAGAACCCAAAGGGCACGATTCAAGAGCCAAAAGTAGGGGAGTTTGGAAAGATGGGTTAGGGTCAGGAAGGTGGAGAGGCCAGGGGATAAAGGAGGACGTGGGAGGTTCAGGCTTCTTTGACTGATGAGACGCAGGCGGGTTTGGTCCGGAGACCTTGGGGGAAGGCAGGCAACGCATTCAACCTGGAAGGGCCGGTGCAGGACGGCCTGGGGGGTGCAGGCAAGGCTCCGCAGAGCCCTCAGCTCCCAGACAGCCGGGGATGTGAGATGCTGGGGTCCTCGCCTTCTGCATAACAGTCGCATCACAGGCCACGGATTGACTGACTTGGGGAAGCAGCTTTGAAGAGGTTGATACTCTTCCCTCCTTCTAGGTGTTTGCAGAACACCGGAGCATAAAGGTCATTGACAAATCTGGAGAAATCTGAACCTCTGAGAAGGCAGAGCTGCACTCGGTCCAGATCTCCACCTGGAGCCGTGTGCCCAGGTCCCCACCTCCAGGGCCAACTGGTGCAGTCTCGCTCCAGAGCCCTCTGTGTAGGACCGCGCTCTCAGAGGCCACTCCCCCATCCGAGGAAGCTTGGGCCTCTTCCATCAGGTTTACTTAGATCTTAATCTCTGTCGGATGAGGCTGCGTGTGTTTGGTCTGTGCTGGGGGCGGGCGTGGTAAATCACTCTTTGCTCAAGACCCGCAAGAGTCCGTGAGAGAGCGCGTGAAAAGGTCCACGCGAGCAGCCAGGAGCATATGTCTGGGTGGAGAACTGAGAGCAACATAAGAGCTGATCCCAATCTTAATTTGAATTAGGAGAAAGGCTTGGAGAAAGGCTTTCTGCCTTGCTGGCCTCAATCTTCTCACCTGCAAAATGAACAGGTGGGCCTCTCTCCAGTTCCAGCATCCTACGAATCGTCAAATAGGATTCCGACTGACAGCAGGTTGTGTTACGTCCTTCTTAGCAGAAAAGAGTGTCCCCGCTGGTGATAAAGGAAACAAAAGTCTAAAAGCGGTGTTATGGCGACTTCTGCTCATTGAGATGATAAAGGGAGAACAGGTGAGGGTCTGATGCTGTCGTGAGCGTAGCAACAGAGGCCCTCCCGAGGCGGCTGGTGAGGGGGTGAAGTGGCACGTAGACGGCAAAGCATCAGGAGGTGTAAAATACACGAGCTCCAAAGTCAATGTCTAGAGTGCTTGTTGATATTTCCTATAATAAATAAATACTGATTAATCACAAGGAAAGAAAAAACAGGCAGGGAGGAAATAGGGAAGGAAGGAAGGAAGGAAGGAAGGAAGGAAGGAAGGAAGGAAGGAAGGAAGGAAGGAAGGAAGAAGGAGGGAAGGAAGGAGGAAGGAAGGAAGGAAGGAAGGAAGGAAGGAAGGAAGGAAGGAAGAAGGAAGGATGGATGGAAGGAAAAAGGGAGGGAGGAAGGAAGAAGGATGTTATTTGGTTTTTGGTTTTGGGGTCATTTTAGCACCAGAGGAAATCAGGAGTTCAATTTTTAACAAGTTGGGCTTGGGATGGATATTAGATGTAAAAATGAAGTTATTTGAATAGATTTTTGGATACGAACGAATTAGATACACCCCATTCTTTAATTCCAGTCTTTCTTTTGCTTAACGACACGGCTTATAACTTGGAATGGGTTTGGAATTTGGTTTTGGATTCTGTAGCAGAACTGAAATTTGATAGTAGAGGCCGAGGCCCTGTGGGATTCAGTCTTCAAGTGGCAATATATTTTCTGGTCACGTCAGCATCCTTTATGTATTTAAGATTGATATATTTTGGCACAAATAAAAATTTTAATAACACGAACTGCCTGTTTGAGAGTCTGTACCTCTGTGGGCTTTCCTCTGGACGAAGTGCTTGTGCGTGGAAGGTGCCTGCAGGGAGGGACGGGCAGCGGGAGCCCGGGGTGCCCACTCTGCATGCACAGAGGCTGCGAACACAGCCACAGAGGGCCACCGAGGTGGCCAGAAGAGCGCCCACCAGGACTCCCCTCATTCACGCAAGGTGTTTATTCCGCGTGGGAAGGAGCAGGAGAGACAAATCCAATTGCCATCCTGCAGTGTTTTACGGGAAATGTGCCCCTTCCCCATTTCAAGTCAATCCTAAGAGACATTGTTTTCTTAAAATAAGAAAAAGAGCAGCATGTTGCTACGACGTAACCCCTGGCTGGTTATGTCACCAGGCGGAGAGAAATGAGGATGGTTTCATTTTGCAGCCTTAGCTCCTCCTGGACGTTTCCTTTCAGAAATCCCAGGGGCTGCAGCCTCCGAGGCAGCAGGTGCGGGAAGGTGCTGCTGGAGCCTGACGGAGTCTGCCGCGTGATTCGAGGGGAGTTTTGGGAAACTGAGCGCCTCACCCCTGAAACGTGGTGCGTTTTCATGAATAGGACACTTGTAGCCTGTGGGGCTGGGCAAAACGCTTGGTACTTTATGAGGGATTTTTAAAAAGTGAAAATTTACAATAAATAGTGAAGAAATGTTTCACTTGAGGCAGGTAAGTGCTACAAATATTTAAATAACATTTTGCTGTTTTTTTTTTTTTTTTTTTTTAGAGAGTATTGAATCATATTCAAACATTGACATAGTAATAGAAGACTGAGGCTCCTGCTTGTGTCAGGATTTTTTTTTTTTTTTTCTTTTGGTTGTGAGTGAAAGAAACTTGACTCAGAGGGTATTTATTTATTTATTTATTTATTTTAACTCAGAGTCTCTTAACCAGGGAGATGTGTTGGCTGACACACCACCAAGTCCAGGGTTGACAATACCAGGCCAGGCCAAAGCCAGGTGCTCACACGCAGATGCCTGGAACCCGCCTCTTGCTCTCTCTGCCCTGGCTGGGTTCTCAGAAAGCCCTTTCCTCCGTGGTGGACGACACAACCCTACAGGCTGTAGGCTCGCATCCTCTCAGCTAAGCAGCCTCAGAGGAGGGGGTCTGCTCAGGGTTCCAGCCCCCACGCTGGGTCTCATGGGCTGGGCCCAGCTCGGCTTGACTGCTGGGCCCTGAACCAATCTCTGAGGCCCAGGGTGGGAGTCTGGGGGCGGGTATGGTTGGGACAGTCCCGACCTGCACCGTGGGGGTGGAGCGGAGCATCCCGTTAGTCGGCTGGGGCTGCTATAACAAAATACCACAGGCGGGGCTCTTACACAGCAGAGATTTACTTTCTCTCGGTTCTGGATGCTGGAAGTCCAAGGCCAATGTGTCGGCAGGTTTCCTGTCCCCGGAGGCCTGGGCCTGCAGGCGGCTGCCCTCTTGCTACGCCCTCGCTTGCCTTTGCTCTGTGCGTGTGTCTCTGGTGTCTCTTCTTCCCACAAGGTGAATCCCTGACGTTTCTGGCGGGGCCTAGTCATGCAGGGACCTTTCCCACTATACATATGTATCCATTCAGCATGCTCCCTTTTCTTGTTAAAATTTTTATTTTAATTCAGTTAGTTAATATATGGTGCTCTATTAGCTTCGGGTATACAATATAGTGATTCATCAGTCTTATACATCACCTGGTGCTCATCACTCCTCAATCCCCACCACCTATTTCACCCTTGCCCCCATCCCATCCCCTCTGGTGACCATAAGTCTGTTCTCTATAATTAAGAGTCCGTTTCTTGGTTTGTCTCTTTCTCTAATTTTTTCTCCTTTGCTTTTCTGTTTTATTTCTTAAATTCTGCATTTGAGTGAAATCACATGTTGTTTGTCTTTCCCTGACTGACTTATTTTACTAAGCATTATATCTTCCAGCTCCATCCATGTCATTGTAAATGGCAAGATTTCATTCTTTTTTATGGGCTAAATAATATTCCATTTTATATATAAACATCTCTATATAACATATAATAATAATATAATTTTATACATATAGATATATTTCACATCTTCTTTATCCATTCATCCATCAATGCTCACTTGGGCTGCTTCCATAGTTTAGCTATTGTAAATAATGCTGCTATAAGCACAGGCTGCACGTCTCCCTCTAGATTAGTGTTCTTGTATTCTTTGGGTAAATGTCCAGCAGTGTGATTGCTGGATCACAAGGTAGCTCTACTTTTAATTTTTGGAGGAACCACCATACTGTTTTCCAGAGTTGCTGCACCAGTTTCCATTCCCACCAACAGTGCAAGAGGCCTCCCCTTTCCCCTCATCCTTACCAACACCTCTTGTTTCCTGTGTTGTTGACTTTAGCCATCTGACAGGTATGAAGTCATATCTCATCATGGTTTTGATTTGCATTTCCCTGTTTATGAGTGATGGTGAGCATCTTTTCATGTGTCAGCCATCTGTATATTTTTGGAAAAAATGTTATTCATGTCTTTTGCTCATTTCTTAATTGGATTGTCTTTTTTTGGTATTTTTATAAGTTCTTTATACATTTTGGATACTAGCCCTTTATCAGATATGTCATTTACAAAAACCCTTCTCCCAATCTGTAGGTTATCTTCTAGTTTTATTTGTTGTTTCCTTCACTGTGCAGAAGCTTTTTATTTTGGTGAAGGCTCAATAGTTTACTTTTGCCTTGGTTTCCCTTGCCTCAGGAGACATCTAGTAAGAAGTTGCTGTGGCTAGTGTCAGAGAAATTACTGCCTGTGCTCACTTTTAGGATTTTTTATGGTTTCAGGATGCACATTTGAGCACCTAGATAGAGCCTCTTAATCCCCTTACTACCATCTTATGTGGTAATTCCGGCATTTTGTCTTCGCTCAGTGGGGGCCATTGCTTCCTTTGTACTTGTGAGGGTCATCTTTCCTGCACGTTTGCCTCATCTCCTCTGGTCCTTGCCAGGTTGTAAAATACAGCATCTCAGGAGACCACTGCCATGTCCATCCTCTCTTTGTTCCCATCCTATTTCTCATAGTCACATTGGGCACCCTCAGAATCCATTCCCATACACACTCTTTCTAGCCCTTGACAATACCAACCAGCTAACTTTTCAGCTCCTTTAAGTATAGTCCTTGGGGCAGCTGCGTGTCTCAGATGGTTAAGCATCCAACTCTAGGTTTCGGCTCAGATCATGATCTCAGGGTTGTGAGATTGAGCACCAAGTTGGAGTCTGCTTGAGAGTCTCATGCTCTCTCTTCCACTGTCTAAAATAAATAAATAAATAAATAAATAAACAAATAAATAAAAAAACAAACAAACAAATAAACAAAGTCCTTTTCTTCCTTTACCAGTCTCAGGGCCTCCACAGTTAAGCTTTCCTGTGACTTAACACTATAAGCTGAATGGCCAGCATGTGAGGTAAGGTAGATTCTGAGTGGAAAACCTACTGATGGGAGAGGTCTTTGCATTATTTTTAGCGTGAGATCCAGGGCTAACTCATACTAGAGAACACCGGAGAATTCATATATATTCAGAAGGTCCAGAGAAGTCAAGAGAATCAGCTCTTTGGGAGCGTCCACCAGATGTATCCATCCCATGTGTTTGGCAACTGGAGCTCCCACCTTGCTTTACCAGGGTTTCCTTAGTTGGGAATTTAAAATGCTTTGAATTTCAGCTGTTTGAACTCTTAATTCCTGGCCTTGATCCTCCATATTCTCTGCTCTGCTGCTGCAGGAGATAAAAGCTTATTTGTAATAGGCCCTTAATGCCTGTTATGATCCTTTGGTTGTTGGTCGTATTTTTATAGAGCACCAATGCCACTTGACAATATCTATCTGATCTCAATATTTTGATCTATCTTTTCCATGAATCTGAAGGTTCTAATAAGCCTGATGCATGCACTGAATCCTCTCACGCCTTGTCTTCCAGCAGCAGATCATCCCAGCTTACAATTCCTGAAAGTTCAGCATTTGAACATCCCCTTGTGTCTAGGGCTATTTGTCCTCCACCGCCCATAAGGTTAGGATCCTTATTGCCATATGAGCAGTGAATGACTTACTTCCAAAATCTCACCTTCTCGACTGTTTTCTAGAACATTGTCAGTATAAATGCTCCAAGGCTGGGCTCTCTGAAAGTAGGCTCTGACATGAAAAATTTTTAGTGGGACTGATTCATATGAAAGGAAGAGAGAAGAGCTCACCTTGACAGTGGAAGAGCTATAATGCAGGCCAACAAAACGTGGCCCAAAGTGTAGGAATCTCTGGAGTTAATATTGCTCGTGGTAGGCTTAGCTGACCAAGCCCTCACACCTCTGCTTTGCTCAGTCACCAGATGTGTGGCTATAGCAGATGTACCCAAAATGATGTTGGACAAGACAGCTTTTTGTAGATAAGGTGGGCTCTGGGGTCGATAATAGCTGAAGACCATCTTCCAGTTGTATTCCCCACAATTGGATTGAAAGACCTTCCCTGAAAGGGGATCCGGGCAGTGCATCTTTGTCTCTATCAGAGATATTGTTCCGCAGGTCCCAAGAGGCTGTTCCTTTCTTTCAGGCCTCTACATCCTCCAGATGGCATGATTTTTACTTGTGTCTTCATGTTCATGGACTCTTCTGCTGTCTCCGATCTGCTGTTGACCCTATCTAGTAAATTTTGAATTTTTATTTATTAATTTCTCTATGCTAGAATTTCCTCTTCATTCTTCTTCATAATTTCCATTTCTTTGCTGAGAGTATTTGTTGACTCAATATCATGTCTTCTTCATTTCTTTGAATGTATTTTCTATTAAATTTTAAAACATACTTATAATTGGTGCTTTTGAGTTTTGTCTGCTAAGTCCAGTATCTGGGGCATTTTTACCTTTGACTCTGTTGGCTGCTTTTTTCTTGATTAGGACTCACACTTATCTTTTGCACTTTTTTTGCATAATTAGAAATTTTTGTTATATAGTTGATAATGTGAATGTTACCCTGTGGAACTTCAGAATCCAATATTGTCCCCTAAGAGCACGGATATTTGTTCTATTGGATGGATGAATTATTGATTGATTAACCTTGAACTTGGATAGGCTTAGCATTATGCTTTATTAGGAAAGATCTATAAAAAGAGAAAATGTGTTTTCCAAGGCTCTCTAATTTAGTGACTTAAACTTTAAACTCTCTCTCTTTGCAAATGGTGTTCAGGCTTGGTTTTTGGCCCTGTTATAGTGGGGTGGCCATTGGCATCCTTCTAGGACATGAACCTTAGGGCATGTGTAATCAGTTTAAGTAGAATTAGCTATATTCACAATGTAGTGAAAACATCAGCTACTACAACTTCCAAAACTTTTTGTTGCCCCAAAACAGAAACTGTAATTATTAAGCATTAACTCCCATTTCTCCTTCCTCTCATTTCTAGTAATTTCCTATCTCTATGAATTTGCCTATTCTTGGCACTTCATATAATACCAATTATACAGTATTTATTCTTTTATATCTGGCATATTTTGCTTAAATTTTTCAAAGTTCATCCATGTTATAGAATATATCAGAACGATATTTTTATGGCTGAATATTTCATCTGTTGATAGACACTGGATTGTTTCCACCTTTTGGTCATTGTAAATAATGCTGCAATGAACATTGGTGTACAATTACCTGTTTGAATCCCTGCTTTCAATTCCTTTGGGTATATACTTTGAAATGAAATTGGTAGGTCATATGGTAATTCTGTTTTTAGCTCTTTGATGAACCACCAAACTATTTCTCATAGCAGCTACATCACTGCGTATTCCCAGAGTACAGATTCTAATTTCTCCACATTCTTGCCAACATATGTATTTTGTTTGTTTTATAATAGCCACTCTAATGGGTGTGACATGATATCTTATTGTGGTTATTCTTTCAGCTCTTTAAATATATCATTCCACTTGTCTTCTGGCCTGTAAGATTTCTGCTGAGAGTCCACTGATAATGTAACTGAGGATTCCTGGTATGTGATCTTTCTCTTACTGCTTTCAAGATTCTGTTTGTTTTTAGACATTCAACAGTTTTAATAGAATGTATAATGTGGCTGTCTTTAGGTTTATACTCCATGGAGTTTGTTGAACTTTTTTGTGTATGTCCAAATACATCTTTAAATTTGCAAAGTTTCTGGCCATAATATATTTTCAAATAAATTCTCTGTCTCATTCTCTCTTCCTTTCAGAACTTCTCCCCTATAATACATATTTGTTTGTTTCTTGGGGACTTATCAATCCCTTAGGCTCTTTTCATTTTTCTTTACTATTTTTCCTTTTTACTATGTAGACTCGGTAGTTTGTTTGATTGATTGATTGATTTTTGTATATTTTTTATTGGAGTTCGATTTGCCAACATATAGCATAACACCCAGTGCTCCTCCCACCAAGTGCCCCCATCGGTGCCCATAATCCAGTCATCCTAACCCCCCGCCCACCTCCCTTTCCACTACCCCTGTTCATTTCCCAGAGTTAGAAGTCTCTCATGTTTTGTCACCCTCACTGATATTTCTCACCCATTTTCTCTCCTTTCCTCTTTATTTCCTTTCGCTATTTTTTATATTCCCCAAATAAATGAGACCATATAATGTTTGTCCTTCTTCAATTGACTTACTTCCCTCAGCATAATAACCAACAGTTCCATCCACGTCAAAGAAAATGGTGGGTATTTGTCATTTCTAATGGCTGAGTAATATCCCATTGTATACATAGACCACGGCTTCTCTATCCATCATCTTTCGATGGACACTGAGGCTCCTTCCACAGTTTGGCTACTGGGGACATTGCTGCTAGAAACATCGGGGTGCAGGTGTCCCGGCATCTCACTGCATCTGTATCTTTGGGGTAAATCCCCAGCAGTGCAATTGCTGGGTCGTAGGGCAGGTCTATTTTTAACTCTTTGAGGAACCTCCACACAGTTTTCCAGAGTGGCTGCACCAGTTCACATTCCCACCAACCGTGCAGAGGGTTCCCCTTTCTCCACATCCTCTCCAACATTTGTGGTTTCCCGTATTGTTAATTTTCCCCATTCTCACTGGTGTGAGGTGGTATCTCATGGTGGTTTTGATTTGTATTTCCCTGATGGCAAGTGACGCAGAGCATTTCCTCATGTGCTTGTTAGCCATGTCTATGTCTTCCTCTGTGAGATTTCTCTTCATGTCTTTTGCCCATTTCATGATTGAATTGTGTGTTTCTTTGGTGTTGAGTTTAATAAGTTCTTTATAGATCTTGGATACTAGCCCTTTATCTGATATGTCATTTGCAAATATCTTCTCCCATTCTGTAGGTTGCCTTCTAGTTTTGTGGATTGTTTCTCTTGTTGTGCAGAAGCTTCTAATCTTGATGAAGTCCCAATAGTTCATTTTTGCTTTTGTTTCTCTTGCCTTCGTGGATGTATCTTGAAAGAAGTTGCTGTGGCCAAGTTCAAAAAGGGTGTTGCCTGTGTTCTCCTCTAGGATTTGGATGGAATCTTGTCTCACATTTAGATCTTTCATCCATTTTGAGTTTATCTTTGTGCCTGATGCAAGAGAGTGGTCTAGTTTCATTCTTCTGCATTTGGATGTCCAGTTTCCCCAGCACCATTTATGAAGAGACTGTGTTTTTTCCAGTGGATGGTCTTTCCTGCTTTGTCGAATATTAGTTGGCCATAAAGTTGAGGGCCTACTTCTGGATTCTCTGTTCTGTTCCATTGATCTTTGTGTCTGTTTTTGTGCCAGGACCACACTGTCTTGATGACCACAGCTTTGTAGTACAACCTGAAATCTGGCATTGTGATGCCCTGGGCTCTTTCTTTTTTTAATATTCCCCTGGCTATTTGGGGTCTTTTCTGATTCCACACAAATCTTAAGATGATTTGTTCCAACTCTCTGAAGAAAGTCCATGGTATTTTGATAGGGATTGCATTAAATGTGTAAATTGCCCTGGGTAGCATTGACATCTTCACAATATTCATTCTTCCAATCCATGAGCATGGAATATTTTTTTCCATCTCTTTGTGTCTTCCTTCATTTCTTTCAGAAGTGTTCTGTAGTTTTTAGGGTACAGATCCTTTACTTCTTTGGTCAGGTTTATTCCTAGGTATCTTATGTTTTGGGTGCAATTGTAAATGGAATTGAAACCTTAATTTCTCTTTCTTCAGTCTCATTGTTAGTGTCTGGAAATGCCACTGACTTCTGGGCATTGGTTTTGTATCCTGCCACACTGCCGAATTGCTGTATGAGTTCTAGCAATATTGGGGTGGAGGCTTTTTGGGTTTTCTACGTATAGTATCATGTCATCTGCAAAGAGGGAGAGTCTGACGTCTTTGCAATTTGAATGCCTTTTATTTCTTTTTGTTGCCTGATTGCTGAGGCTGGGACTTCTAGTACTATGTTGAATAGCAGTGGTGGGAGTGGACATCCCAGTCGTGTTCCTAATCTTAGGGAAAAGGCTCCCAGTGTTTCCCCATTGAGAATGATATTTGCTGTGGCCTTTTCGTAGATGGTTTTTAAGATGTTGAGGAATGTTCCCTCTATCCCTACACTCTGAAGAGTTTTGATCAGGAATGGATGCTGTGTTTTGTCAAATGCTTTCTCTGCATCTATTGAGAGGATCATATGGTTCTTGTTTTTTCTTTTGCTGATATGATGAATCACAGTGATTGCTTTACGAGTGTTAAACCAGCCTTGCATCCCAGGGATAAATCCCACTTGGTCATAGTAAATAATCTTCTTAATGTATTGTTGGATCCTAGTATCTTGTTGAGAATGTTTGCATCTGTGTTCATCAGGGATATTGGTCTATAATTCTCCTTTTTGGTGGGGTCTTTGTCTGGTGTGGGAATTAAGGTGATGCTGGCCTCATAGAATGAGTTTGGAAGTACTCCATCTCTTTCTTTCTTTCCGAACAGCTTTAGTAGAATAGGTATAATTTCTTTTTTAAATGTTTGATAGAATTCCCCTGGGAAGCCATCTGGCCCTGGACTTAGCGTCTTGGGAAGTTTCTGGTGACTGCTTCAATTTCCTCCCTGGTTATCAGCCTGTTCAAGTTTTCTATTTCTTTCTGTTCCCGTTTTGGTAGTTTGTGGTTTTCCAGAAATGCGTCCATTTCTTCTAGATGGCCTAACTTATTGGCGTATAGCTGCTCATAATATGTTTTTAAAATCGTTTGTATTTCCTTGGTATTGGTTGTGATCTCTCCTTTTTCATTCATGAATTTATTAATTAGAGTCTTTTATCTTTTGTTTTTAATAAGGCTGGCTAATGGTTTATCTATCTTATTAATTCTTTCAAAGAACCAACTCCTGGTTTTGTTTATCTGTTCTACAGTTCTACTGGTCTCTATTTCATTGAGTTCTGCTCGAATCTTTATTAACTCTCTTCTTCTGCTTGGTGTAGGTTTTATTTGCTGTTCTTTCTCCAGTTCCTTTAGGGTGAGGTTAGGTTGTGTATTTAAGTTTTTTCCAATTTTTTTGAGGGATGCTTGTATTGCAATGTATTTCCCCCTCAGGACTGCTTTTGCTGTATCCCAAAGATTTTGAATGGTTGTATCTTCATTCTCATTAGTTTCCATGAATCTTTAATTCTTCTCTAATTTCCTGGTTGACACTTTCATCTTTTAGCAGGATGCTCTTTAACCTCCATGTGTTTGAATTTCTTCCAAATTTCTTCTTGTAATTGAGTTCAAGTTTCAAAGCATTCTGGTCTGAAAATATGTAGGGGACAATCCCAATTTTTTGGGGTAGGTTAAGACCTGATTTGTGACCCAGTATGTGGCTTATTCTGGAGAAAGTTCCATGTGCACTTGAGAAAAATGTGTATTCAGTTGCATTTGGATGTAGAGTTCTGTAAATATCTGAAATCATCTGGTCCAGTGTATCATTTAAAGCTCTTGTTTCTTTGGAGATGTTGTGCTTAGAAGACCTGTCATTTGCAAAAAGTACCATGTTGAAGTCTCCTACCATTAGTGTATTATTATCTAAGTATGTCTTTACTTTGGTTATTAATTGATTGATATACTTGGCAGCTCTCACATTCAGGGCATAAATATTCATGATTGTTAGGTCCTCTTGTTGGATAGATCCTTTAAGTAAGATATAGTGTCCCTCTTCATCTCTTACTACAGTCTTTGGGATAAACTTTAATTTATCTGATATGAGGATTACAACCCCTGCTTTCTTTTGAGGACCATTTGAATGGTAAATGTTTCTCCAACCTTTCATTTTCAGGCTGTAGGTATCCTTACATCTAAAATGAATCTCTTGTAGACAGCAAATAGATGGGTCTTGCTCTTTTATCCAGTCTGAAGCCCTGTGCCTTTTGATGGGATCATTAAGCCCATTCACGTTCAGAGTTACTATTAAAGGTATGAATTTAGTGTCATCATAATACCTATTCAGCCCCTGTTTTGTGGATTGTTTATTTGGGCTTCCTCTTTCTTTTACAGAGTCCCCCTTAATATTTCTTGCAGAACTGGTTTGGTGGTCACATATTCTTTCAGTTTCTGCCTATCTTGGAAGCTCTTTATCTCTCCTATTCTGAATGAGAGCCTTGCTGGATAGAGTATTCCTGGCTGCAGGTTCTTCTCATTTAGGACCCTAACTATATTCTGCCGGCCCTTTCTGGCTGCCAGGTCTCTGTGGAGAGGTCTGCTGTTATCCTAATACTTCTCCCCATTTAAGTTAGGGATCTCCTTTCTCTTGCTGCTTTAAGGATTTTCTCTTTACCTTTGGTATTTGCAAGTTTCACTATTAAATGTCGGGGTATCGAACAGTTTTTATTGATTTTAGGGGGGGACCTCTCTATCTCCTGGATCTGAATGCCTGTTTCCCTCCCCAAATTAAGGAAGTTCTCAGCTATTTGTTCAAATATGCTTTCTGGTCCTCTGTCCCTCTCAGCGCCCTGTGGAACTCCAATTAAATGTATATTTTTCCTTCTGAGGCTGTCATTTATTTCCCTTAACGTTTCCTCATGGTCTTTTGTTTTTCTCTTTTTGCCTCAGCTTCCTTCCTTGTCATCAACTCACTTGTTCTTCTACCTCATTAACCCTCGTCCTTAGGACCTCCAGTTTGGATTGCATCTCATTTCATTGATTTTTAATTTCGGCCTGATTAGATCTAAATTCTGCAGTCATGAAGTCTCTTGATTCCTTTATGCTTTCTTCCAGAGGCACCAGTAGCTTTATAATTGTGCTTCTGAATTGGCTTTCTGACATCGAATTGCAATCCAAATTCTGAAACTCTGTGGCAGAGAATACTGTTTCTGATTCTTTCTTTTGTGGTGAGTTCTTCTTTCTAGTCATTTTGCTCAGTCCAGAGTGGCTAAAAACGAGTTGTACTAGAAAAAGGAAGGAAAACAAAAACAAAAACAAAACAAAACAAGGCGGGGTATCCTCTGGTTCTATATACTGTACATCCCTCGACTTTCCCTGGAGCTTTCCAGGGCTGCTGGGTCCAGACCTTGCTCTTCCCCTGTCTTTCCAGCTGGTCTTCTGGGGGAGGGGCAGCTGTGCTGATTCTCAGGTGTGTGCACCTGGGGGAGCTGCCCCGCCCCCTGCCAGGTGCAGGGCTTAGTGTGACCTGTTTCCCCTGTGAGGTCTCTGTCCCCTGGCGGCCCTGCCCTGTCCCAGGCACAAGGTGACACCAGGAGGAGCCACACTGGCAGGGGCCAGCTCCCAGCCCTAGAGTCAGCTCCTGCAATAACTACCGCAGCTCCCGATCCGCAGGGGCCTGGGTGCTCCAGGGGTGGGGGGTGCTGACCTGCACAGCTCAGGGGCACCTGGAGGCAGGAGTGGCCTTGCTGTCCTGTGTCCTCCCACCTCTGCTTGTCCTGGGGGGAGCGCAAGATCCTGGGCTATGTGCCCTGGTGCCCTGAGATCCAGGGCCTGTGCTGCTGGAATTGGGCTCCTGGGTGGGCAGGCTCCTGAATGCAGCTCCCTCCCACCCCCACCCCCTACCCCCTACCCCCCATCCCTACCCCCACCCTGGAGCCACCACCTGAGCTGCTCCCGAGGCCCCCCGGCACTCCAGCCCTTTACCTGCTGGGCCCGGGGTGGGCGGCTCTCCTCCCAGCCCCTCCTCTCCTGGTGACCCCGGGAGCCTGGATCCCCGCTGCCCCTCTGTGGTTCTGCCCAGTTTCCCTGCTGAGCATCCTTCCCTCCGGGAAGAATCCAGGGTGGATTTTTAAAGTTCCCGCATCTTGGGGGGGCTCTCCTGTCCCCCAGGTCCCACCATCCCCCTTAGCCCGGCTCCTCGCAGGGCCCCTCCCCCACTGGATTCTTCTTTATTTTTTCCCCACCTTCTTACCTCCTTAGAAGTGCAAACTCTTCTCTCTGTAGCGATCCTGCTGTTCTCTCTTGAAATCTCAGGTCAAATTTGTAGGTTTTCAAGATGATTTGGAAGCTACCCAGGTAAGGTGGTGGGGACAGGTGACTTGGGGATCCTACTCCTCCACCATCTTGCCCCCCCAAGTAGTTTTAAATTAACTGTCTTTAAGTTCATTGACTCTTTCTTCTACCTGTCTAAATCTGTCATTGAACGCCTCTACTGAATTTTTCAATTCTTTAATTTCTGTTTGGTTCTTTATAGTATCTGTTGTTATTGTTGATATTCTCATCTTGTTTATATAACATTTTCCTGATTCCCTTTAGTTCTTTGTCCATGTTTTCCCTGTAGCCCTTTGGGAACATTTAAGGTACCTGTTTTAAAGTCTTTTTCAAGGAAGTCAAATGTGTGTGTTTCTTCAGAAATAGGTTTTAGAGATTCTTTTATTTCCTCTAATGGACCATGTTTTCCTCATTTGCTGTAAGCTGTATGATTTTCTTTTAATTGGATATTTGACAAAGCAGTCACCTCTCTCAGCTTTTGCAGACTGGCTCTGTGAAGAGAAGACCTTCACTAAAATTTTAGCATAAATACATAAGGTCTTCTTAAGCTTTTTCATATATACCTCTCCCCTTGGCTTGTGCATATATGTGTGCTTTTTTCCAGTTCTACCATATACATGGTTACTTTTTAAGTGTCTTGATTTCCCTTAGAGTTTTGCTACTGCTTCTTCTTGGTGCTCTAGTTGTTCTGTGTAATTTCTCAATCAGAAACCACTTACCAGGGACACCTTGGTGGCTCAGTGGTTGAGCTCATACCTTGGCTCAGAGAGTGACCCCGGGGTCCCGGGATCGAATCCCACATCGGGCTCCCTACTGGGAGCCTGCTTCTCCCTCTGCCTGTGTCTCTGCCTGTGTCTCTGTGTCTCTCATGAATAAACAAACAAACCACTTCCCGCAGGCATCAGTGGATTTTTAGTCTTCTTGACATTTTCACAAATTGTTCCTGATGCTTCCCATATCTTTCCTGAGATTAGGATCTCAACTTTTGAGCATCTGAACTCAAGATTAGGAGACTCAGAAAATAATCCCTCAGGCAGCCTGCAGACAGATGAGACTGTTACAAATTCACTCTGCTCTGTTCCCTCTGGTCTGTAGAAGGTAACTGGGGAGCAAGCCCCTGCTTCCTCGAAATGGTGCTATGCCTTGCCAAGTAGGGGATGGGACAGAGACAAGTAAAATACCGTGGAATTTCCTATTCTGAATATGGCTGTTTCTTGATTGAGTATTCTCTTGGTTTCCGTAAATTTTTAACTGATTTCCAGAGCTCCTTTGAAGTTATTTTAGTCCATTTCTGTTTATTTGATATGTGTAGGGGTGAATGAGAGCCTAAAGCTTCTTAGTCTACTATCTTGCTGACATTACCCCCTACCCATCACCTTTTAAGACATAATGGGGACTTGGACGAAAATATGTGCTATCTGAGAAGTGATGTGTGGTTTTGACAAAGTGAGCCCTCAGATGGGTTAAAAACTGCAAAGGATGTCCAGCACAATAGTAGGACACCGTGACTCCTTTTTTGAATTGCTAATATTCATCCTCATAGGAGACTCTGAGAACTGATTGTGTAGAGACAACAATTTCAAAAAGACTTTCTTTTGACTACATGCAGTCTTCTTAGAAGACTACATTTTAGGCATTATATTTTCCCAATTAACATTTATTTCAAACTTCCTGCCAAAGATGGAAAGATTAGACAAAGTTGGCTGCCATTGTAATTGTCCCCTTGACCTTTTTCTGAACACAGGAAGTAGGACCATCGGTTCAGATTTACGTCAATTTACAAACTAGAGTGGATTATCACCTACTAGGTATATTGCAGAGGAATTAACTTTTAATTGAGGTGACCCAGAAAAGGAAGCTGTTTCAGCAGAGGCCTTTTGCCCTGAGAAATTGGCTTTTAATGACCAATTTCCTTTCATGTCAAATCACTAGAGATGGTTAGGTTCAGGAATTTTTTTTTTTTTCCATCTCTGATGCTTTTATTCACCTCTGAGAAAGGATAGACACTAATTAAATTTGCTTTTGTGACAGGGAACTGAGAATGCCGTAAGTCTGCAAAAGAATGTCAGAAAAGGAAGACAACATTGTGTGCTGTTAACTAATGGAACATCTAAGCAATTAAGCTCTTGACCTTGAAGTTCCCTTATTATAGATTAGCTTTTTTCTGCTAGGACTTATAAAATGACTGGACCTTGGCTCATTAGAAATGGTAATCACTAATTACAGTGGTTACATGTCTTATGTTTCTCCTCCTTTTGGACAGTTGCTCTTCTCTTCCTCTTGGGTTCATGGATTCTGCAAAAATTGACACTTGTAAAGTGTCATTTGAAAATTGATAAGTTAATTTAAAACTTTTATTTCTGTTTTTATCCTTCCATTTTCTATTCTTTAAGGGAATTTGGTAAGAATGTGCCATGATAAACTCGTGGAACTATTTTCTTATATGATTTAAGGAAATCTCGCACTCTATTTTATGGTTACCACCTGTGTTGTGGGGCCAACATCAAATGATTCACCCTGATTAGGAAAGAAAAGGAGGGTTTATTGCATTTGAAACAGGCTAACCAACATGGGATTATTTAAATTCTAATCATGTTCCTATGCTGACTGCCTATGTGACCTAAAGAAAGTAAAGGGACATAAAAGAACAACCTGTCAGATGAAACACTGACACTTAAATATACTCCTGCTACTACAAAGACCCTTTCTAAAAGAAGTATTATATATAAATATATAAAGGGGAATCTTCCTTCCACATCCTGATTGAAATTTTCTTCTCACTAATACTTATTTTCTTAGATAAAAAGGGTGGCTAGAATAACAGGTAAAAGTAGTACAATGAATAATTTCTTTTTAATGAGCTTTTAAAATAGAAATTTTTAAATGGGTACATATTAGTCATAGGGAAGCACATTATGAGTCACAGAGTTTTCTTTGGAAATTTTTTTAAACTACTAAATGGATGAAAATAAATATTTTTTGCATCAGTCATGGCAATAGCAATCCAGGATTATAATCAGAATGCTCTTTGTTTGAAAGGAACCCTGAATGCATGCAGATGTTGGCAGATAGAAAGTGTTGGGAGTGTCGGTTTCAGGACAAACCATATTAACCTCACCCACCTCTTAAAGAGTTGTTTTATTTTGCTATCCCAGAGAGCAAACCTTTTCAGTGGTGAGTACAGTTATCACTGCAATAGCTAAACACGCAGGGAACACGTCAGAGTGAAAAAATAAATATCAATTTCCTTGCAGAAATCAGTAATATCGTCTATTCCATTTTGCAAAGGGAAGTCAGTGACCTCTAGCAGGGAGTGTTTCACTTCTGATTGTAACTACTTCTTTCTTTCAAACTTAAATTCTAAACTTTAGGTTTGAAAAAAGCAACACATGAGAAAATGAACCTGTGCTTCAGAGTTAGCTAGTGTCTTGGAACCCGGAGGCACAGAGCCCCAGAAGTGGCTCAGCCACGGCAGCATGGGCAGACCCACGCCGGAGTGGTCTTCTGGTGTCCTTGACCTCCTCCTCCTCCTCCTCTCCCCGGGCGGGTCCTGGGAATGCGGAATAAGGAAGACTCACAGTACCAGTGGTTCAAACACATGTGGGCTTCCCCAAAAAGGTTTTCGTAACACAACTCCCAAACCCTACCAAGTGCCCCGAGTGTGTCTGTTAAAGGAAGTTCATCTTTAATTGATAAACCTTCATACTTTTCTCCCAATACTCATCCATATACTCTAAGAATCTTTCCTGTTTCTTTCTTTGAAGATCAGTGCTTTCCCCCCTCTATTCAGAGAAGCACTTGTAGGAAAAGCAATGCTATTTTGCAGGTCCCAGGTGAGTTATTTTAAAACAAGAAGGCTGTGTGCAGGAAGCCCCCTGCTGGGAAACTTTACTTGGATGTTGCAAGGCCTTTGATCTCTCTCCTCCGAGCTGGGTATGAGGCGAGGCCGCTCCCAGCTCCTGCTGACCCAATTATGTTCTCAGCCATTGCACTATTTTGATACCTGTGGTTTCCTGGCCTCTGGAGGTAGTGCATTTGGCAGTGGGGAAGGTGAAGGAGCCGGCGGCTGATCAGGAAGTTTTGCTTGTGATGTGGGATTGAGATCCAGGAGTGAAGTCTGAAAAGTCTAGAAATTTCAGATCCAGCTTTCCCACCTCTTGTCTGGACAACCTAGGGAGCCTCCAATGCTACTAGCTTAGAGCCTGTTTTCTGAAGAAAATTCAAACTAAGGTTAGCAAAGCCCCACGGCTCAATGAAAGAGAACGGTTAAGTTAGTAATATTAAATGTATTTAAATAGTAATAAATAATTAAATGTATTTAAACCAAACTCTATTAATCAAGCCTTTGAAAAAAATTGCACCTGCAGGTTCATCTGTCAACCTCACTATCCACTGGTAAAACTCAAACCTATGTTAAGACTGTATCACCGCCATATAGTAGCTGGAGTTACCTGAACTCACACGAAATAGTGCCAGGAGATACTATTTTTTACCGTGAGTGAAGCGCTGTCCTCAGTTCTTGTTTGTAGGCGGTTCACTTGGAGCGCGCTTTCTCAGGGTCGCAAACTCGGGAAGTTAAAAGGGGCCAACTGGGCGCAGAAATCTTGCCTAAGAGAAAAGGAGGAGAATTTTTAGCTACTTCCAGTGGATGCCAATGACTAGACGGTGAGATGGCCACCTGACATCAGGAGGAATGACATCTTGGAGATGGAGAGAGGCAGCTCCTCTTCGCTTTCACACGTGCGAGTCAAGTAATATTCCCAGACTATTCAAAATAATGTTCTCTCCCTCGGCGGTGATTTCCAGAAACCATAACTCTTTAGCTATCTTCTAAACACATTCATGGCTCTGTTGATTTTGCGACTTTGAACATTCATCCACACACAAAAAAATGTGTGCCAAGGAGAGCTGGGAACCCTCCAGATGGTTATGTAGTATAATATGGAAAGAAGAATGCATGCGAAACTACTTGTTAAACATGTATTATATGGCTTAGGGAAAGTTGGTAGCAAGATTTTATTTACCCAGCTAATTTAAGGGTTTTTTTTTTTCAGCTATAACAAAGAATGCTTGATTATTTAGCTTCATTCTTAGGATTTCTAATATTGATTTATTTTTATATTTGAGTGCGGCTAACACACAATGTTACATTAGTTTCAGATGCACAACATGGTGATCCCACAAGTTCAAACATTGCTCTGTGCCCACCACAAGTGTAGCTCCCATCTGCCACCATGCAACACTTACGATATCATTGACTATACTCCTTATGCGGTGCCCGTTATTCCCGTGGCTCATTCACTCCACAGCTGAAGCCGCATCTCCCACTTTTCTTCACCCATTTTGCCGAGCTCCTCACCACCCCCTCCCCGGCAATCGTCAGTTTGTTCTCTGTGTTCACAGGTCTGATTCTGCTTTTTGTTTGTTTATTCACTTGTTTATAGATTCTACATATGAGTGAGATCCCTTGGTATCTGTCTGTTTCAGTCTGACCTATTTCCTTGAGCATAATACCCTCCAGGTCCATCCATGTTGTTGCAAATGACATGACCTCATCCCTTTCATGACTGCATAATCTTCCTACACACACACACACACACACACACACACACGTCATTTCTCCCTTCTCCATTGGTCTCTTTATAAACTCCTAGGTGGCTTCCATATCTTGGTTATTACAAATAATGATGCAAACATAAGGGTGCATGTGTCTTTTGGAATTAGTGTTTTCAGGATTCTCGATAGTGGAATTAGTGGATCATATGGTACATGTGGTATTTCTGTTCTTAATGTTTTGAGGAACCCCTAGAATGTTTTCCACAGCAGCTGCACCAATTTGTACTCCCAACAGTACATGAGGATTCTTCTTCCCCTACACCCTCACCAACACTTACTTCTTATCTTTTTGATTTTAGCCCTTCTGGTAGGTGTAAAGTGATATTTCATTGTGGTTTTTTGATTTGCATTTCCCTGGTGATTAGTGATGTTGAGCATCTTTTCATGTGTCTGTTGGCCATCTGTCCATCTCCTTTGGGAAAATGTCTATTTAGGATCTCTGCCTACTTTTTAATTGGTTTGTTTGGAGGTTTGGGTTTTTTTTTTAATTGAAGATTTTTAACATTTATTTGAGAGAAAGAGAGCACAAATTAGGGGGAGGGGCAGAGGGAGAGGGAGAAGCAGACCTCCTGCTGAGTAGGGAGCCCAATTCAGGGCTCAGTCCCAGGACCCTGGGATCATGACCTGAGCTGCAGGCAGATGCTTAACCAATTGAGCCACCCAGGTGCCCCTGGGTTGTATGGTTTTTTTCATGTCAAGTTATATCTAGTATCATTTTTTAAATGGTCTTTGATTCCCTCAATACTCTGTATATCTACTCAATCAATTGTTCTTTCATTCATTCATTCATTCATTCATTCATTCATTCAATTTTCAAGTATTCATCAAACATGCCCTTGGATAGAACAAACATCATCCCATCCCTGCTATTAAGAGATTACAGCAAAATCTTGTAAGTTTGCTGATGAGTGATTTACTGTAATTCATATATGAATAACATAAAAGGGTTTGAAATACTCACTTAATAGCAGAAGAATTAGCATAGCAAATCAAGGAGGAAAATGAAAGGGCAGATGAGTCCTAAAGTGTGTGCACCAGCATGGAAGGCTTTTGAAAGCATCCCCCCTGACGCCCGCCATATTCTTATTTTGAATTCCCCAAAGCAACTGGAGTATGGTGGGTAGTCAACTGATGCTTGTTGAATGAACTCCACACAATAAAATGTTAAAAGGCAATAGACCATAAACTGCTGTCCCATAGGCTTGTTGTTGGGACATATCGAATTCAGAATGTTTTGACAGAAGGTTAAGCTCTGTATGATTCTTCTGTTTTCACCCTCCATCTATTTTCAGCTATTTTCATTACATTACCCACATCTCTCAAGAGTTCAATTCTTTCTGCTTTTGTTTCATTGTTCTGGACAGGTTTTTACACGTTACAAATGCTCAGCAGAGTGTTTTTTTAATTCACTGTTTTTCAAGTAAGATTAATTTTCACATTTCCCATAGGCTCAGTCTTTAATCTTCTATATTATATGAATAGGAAAATATAGCAACAATGGGTAAATGAAGTTTTGAATTTCAAGACTTGGAGCCAAGTTGATGGTACAACAGAAGGGAAAAATCTCTCTATCTTTCATAAACACCAGTAATGTGCTTTGCGACTATCTGTAGGAAACCCTACAAATACACCAAAACCCAACGATTGAAGAAGTTAGGGAATCTATGAACAAGTAAGCAGAGAAAACCAAGCTCTACCATTCTCAGTGGATTTGTTGAATCTGTATTTCCTTCAGTCTTGAACCCACATTTTTCCTCTATTCTTCCTCAAAGAAGGATATATATATTTTTAATTTTATAAGATAAAGCTGCTTATGTCCTCAACTCTGTGCTGATTGTGACTTGGCAAAAATATCATCTGTAGTTCTTTGGAGAAGGTTCTTGAAATCCATTTTTAAAAGCCAATCAATTGACATCCTAGGAAAAGCAATTCTTTTTAGAGTACTTAGAGTGGCCTTAGGGATTTTACTTATTTTATTTCCACTGTGTACATCTCAATCCAAAAGGCTTAAACTTAGTTATCTAGACAGGAGAAAATACTTAAGGGATTTTCTTAAGTATTTTCTTTTGTTAATGCTAAGTAGAGAAAATAGAAGGTGGTCAGTCTTTTGACTGTAGAATAAGCTCTAAGGTAGGAGAAAATTGTCTAAGGAGTTCGGTAAATTTAGAAAAGTTAAATAGGAGCTGGGCCAGAGTTGTCAGCATGGTCTTAAAATGGGACACTCTGAACTCTGAGCTTTGACGCATGTTAGAGATGCTTCTGTTTCTAAGAAGGCTTTTTTTTTTTTTTTTGGCACGATCTTTTATGTCATTCTGCCACTTTTTCTCCTTGCCTTCATGAGCACGCACCTCATCTGGTCTCCCATACTTTATAGCTACTGGCTTCTATTATTGCTCCTTTCTTTCACTCACAAATTCCTCAAAACTGTCTGCTTCCTCATCCTCTGTTCACTCTCAATCCATTACAGTCTGACTTCTGCTTTCACTTTTCTACCAACACATTAATTCTGGGGCGGGGGGGGGGGCGACTAACAAAAACCAGAAAGAAGTTTTTAAAAAGGTTTGTATTTTATTTCTCTTTAAAATATATCTTAGTGGCTAAATAGCTTTAAGTTTTGAACACGTGCCTACCCACTCATGTCAGGTCAAAGAGAAAATGGTTTTTCAATTTTTCCTCTGGAAAAAAAAAAAACAGCTCTGCAAAACAGAGAGAGTTCCAGGCCTTGGACTCCCTCTGTCCCAGAAATTCAGCAGTAGTATTGCAGAAAAACAACACAATTTTACAGAAGAATCTTAGCCTTTTTGGTAAAGCTTGGAAGAGAGACAGTAGGAAGTGATAATCCAGTGGTACGTTCTGAGACCCCATCTTTCTTGGCATTTCTTCATTTTCCCACACCCTTGCCTCCATCTCTGCCTGACAGCCCCTCCCATCCCTCCTCATCCACCTGGTGAGGCCTGTGGCTCTCCACCTGCTTCTTCTCAGCTTACCTGGTCTCATTTCACCCTCAGGGATGGAATCCTCCAGAATCTGGTGTCAGGTATGTCTCTGCAGTAGCACATGCACTCTCACGCCTCAACTACCCCCAGAGAGCCCCCCCACCCCATTCTTTTCATGCCTGGTCTTTCCTCTGAGCTCAAGGCCCATATTCCCATTTTCCCAAAGCAAATTTTAATTTCCTTATCCCTCCGGTACCTTATACTTAAAAGCTTCTAACTAAGTCTTTTACTGCCCCTCCTCCTTCCTTCCCCAAATGTGTGTCTCCACATACATACACTGCCCTGGAAAATGGAACCATTTTACCTTATGTCGTCAGTCTCCTTCTCCTTCTCCTTCTCTTTCTTCTTCTCCTTCTCCTTCTCCTCCTTCTTCTTCATCTTCATCTTCGTCTTCTTCTTCGGAAAATGAAACCATTTTACCTTATGTCGTCAGTCCTTCTTCTTCTTCTTCTTCTTCTTCTTCTTCTTCTTCTTCTTCTTCTTCTTCTTCTTCAGAGAGAGCATGAGAATGAATAGGGGCAGGGGAAGGGAAAGGGAGAGAAGATCTCAAGTAGGCTCCACACCCTGTGCAGAGCCCTGCCTGGTGCTTGATCCCACCACCCTGAACTCATGACTTGAGCTGAAACCAAGAGTCAGTTGCTCAACCGACTGCACCACCCAGGTGCCCCTTAATGTCTTCTTTCATATCTTCATTCTCCACGTCAATGTTCCCCAAATTGCTTGGCAGATCTGCTTCTTAAATAGCTTCTTGGTCCATGTTCTCTTATCCATATGACTACTCACCACCTGTCATCAGGCCATTGAAATTGTTTCTTGGGACGCCTGGGTGGCTCGGAGATTGAGTGTCTGCCTTTGGTTCAGATGGTGATCCCAGGTCCTGGGATCCAGTCCCCCATCGGGCTCCCGGTGAGGAGCCTGCTTCTCCCTCTGCCTGTGTCTCTGCCTCTCTCTCTCTGTGTCTCTCATGAATAATAAATAAGATTAAAAAAAAAGAAATTGTCTCTTATGTGTGCCCCTCTCTCTAGCTTTTTTCTTCTCCAAACCTCCTCCAAATTGGTAACAGCCTTATCTCTTAGAATGGAAATAGTATTACCACCATGTCTAAAAATCTGAGTGGCTTTTAGTCACCTAAAAACTTAAGATAAAGTAAAAACTTTCTTTTAGCTTGTCATACAAGAACTTTCAGCACTGACTCCAGTCTGTGTGGCCAGCTTTGTCTTCTGTAAGCTCTTCATCTGCATCAGGCACCAGGCCAAGATTATTTTTAACTCTTTGCCTTCCACTTAGAAAGATCTCATTTTTCTCAGTCTGATTAAAACCTACCTGTCCAACAAGACCTAGTGTGGCTTAGTATTGCCCTCTCTCGGTTTTCTTTCATTCTAAAGATATGGTCCATACCTCATACCTCTTTTTAACACTGTAGGAGATGCTGAGATATCTCATTTGTAATCACAAGAACACTGGATTTACAATCAATTCATCTGGCATAGATTCCAGGCTTGACCACTAACCTGTTGTGTGATCATGCATAAGACAAATAACTTCTCTTTAAAAGAGATTTAATCACCTAGTAAGTGTGAAGAATGAATGGGGAAAAGTGTTTGTGCAAGTATTTCATAGAATCATAGCATTTTGTAAGTAGGCTGTTGCTTGCTGTCCATGACAACTTTTATTTATGTGGCCAACTCTCTTTCTAAGCATGAACAGTTATTTTAGTTTTATACAGTGGCAGAAAAAAATGTTTATGTCATTTATATTTAGCATTTGTTGCTGGTGTTTGTATACTTGACTCTTTTTTGCTTATTTAATTGTATGTTCTTAGGGCTGGACACAATGTTATACTCACTATTGCAAGCCCTATGCTGCCTAGAATATATCAGAGGCTCATTTACTCGTTAGTGCATTGAATATTTAACTCTATATTAAATTATTATAATTAATGAATATTAGAACTACTGCATGTCTGTATTCTTTAAGTCAGTGATCTCAACTGGGTATGATTTTTGTCCCCTGGTTGACATTTGGTAATATCTGAGAGTATTTTTCATTTTCATAATTATGGGTTTTCAGGGAGAATGTTATGGCATTCAGTGGGCTGAGACCAGGGATGCTGCTCAACATCCTACAACAAAGAATTATCCAGCCTAGATGCCAACAGTGAGGAGACTGAGAAATTCTCCTTTAAACCACATATATATGAATACCTACTGGGGCCACTATAAGGTTGTAGTACTACTACTACTAGGAAGAAATATGAAATTAGGTCCTTAAATAGGTCCCACATCTCATCAGAAAAACAACTCTGACATCTTAGGGGATTTCTGAAAGCTTTGCTTTGAGAATTTTTCTAGGATTTTTTATTTACCCTAGCGTGAATTTTTATTATCCTCATAGCTCATCTCAGCTTACAGCGTAAATTCAATAGAGTAATATTTCACTCGCTTTTAAAAAATTTGGTTTAATATCATAAAAATGGCAACCAGATCCCAACTTTGCATATATTTTTAAAAAGTGGTGTCAATGTTTTCAATAGCCATGTTTAACTTTTGGAAATATAATCATAGAATAAAATGTCCCCATGGGTGTATTTAATTTTTTTACTATTCAAATATTACTTTGCAATTGAGGAATTAAACGTAAAGGGCATACCGAGGGTAAAGAAGTAGGGAATAATACTCTTTATTTTTACTTAAGACCAAAGATATCCATTTACTCCTTCATCAATCTTAGGCGAGCTATGGTAATGGGAAGAAGTGGCAGGATGGTTAGTTTGGGAATCTGAGAAGAAACTGTGGCAAAAGACTCTTTTAGATTTGAAAAAGGATTTGCCCCCATTCTCCTTCTTCTCCATCACCTTCCTCCTCGGTGGTTAAGCGTGTGGCGCAGCCTACAAGGCAGCCGGATCCTTCACTTGGGCAACAGCAGTGCAGGCCAGGACTGTGCAGTTTTCTGCCTAAGGAGGTGGTTTTTCACTTTCTCTCTCTTAGTTTGACAAAAGGCATAATGTTTCTAGTTCTCTTTCTTTTAAAACAAATGAGGAAAATAATAATAATACTTATCCTTCATGAGTGAAATGACTGGTTTGAGGATCACATTTGGTTATGTGTGTGGCTTTCTGAAAGCTAACACATCATAAAAGTGATATGAATTATTACATGGAGTATCCACTTGAATTCTGAGGTGAGAAACACAGCCAGAAGTCTCCTCTTTTTCTGATAATATGGCAGGAAGTGCACATTTTCCTTCTGGAGGATCCCGGGAGCTGCTGCGTTGAGCCACTGTCCTTGAAGGTGGAGCAAGTTGTTTGTGAGAAAAGTTGATAGAAAGTGTGCTAACCCCCCTTTTTCTGAACTTCAAAAATCAGACTCTAATTACAGATATCTTTTCCAGATTTAACCACCACTAATTTAACCAGAAACATATGTGTGTAACAAAAGAACTCGTAAAAGGAACATTTGAGGTTTCACATGGATTTCTGCAAAAGACAAACACAGTAAAATCACAGAATTGGCTGATGGACACTCTGCTATACGAAAGCTATAAAGGTTTTATTGAATCCTTGGGACTTGTAATATCCATTCATCCTTTAAGAGAAACTAAAGGTCTTAATCCACAGAGGATCTTTCCACTGCTTACCAGAGAAGCAAATCCTTCCACCTTGAATGGCATGGTCCAGAGCTTTCTGGAACCTCGTGTGATTTGTACTTCTGATCTCCGTCCAGCCCTCTATCAGATGTGCTACGGAGAGGTGTTAGCCCTGTCGCTTAGCATATAACTTGAAACTACACTGAGCACTTAGAGTGGGAGTTACTGCAGTATGTCTCTGAACAGAAAATTGCCCATTTTGCAACACTTATCCTGGAACGATACCCCATAATGCCAAGAATACTAAATAGACATTCACCAAATAACCGAAGTCCAAGAGACTCACGATCGAGGTGAATGTGCTCAGAACAAGACACCTAGAGACCCCTTATGAACCCAGAGGGCTGACAAGTGGAGACGCGGTCCAAAGCCCTATGTAGCTCTCTTTCCAGTTTCCTAAAAGAATAAGCAGATAAGCCACTGGTGAGATGAAAGTGGTTTTAAAAAATTTCCCAGTATCTCAATCTGTGAATTCCAGATTTATGGGAATATATGTGTGCGTGAGAGTGGGAAAGGATTATGACTTAGGCTGCTTCGTATGTCTGAAATTCACGTGTTTGTTCATTCATTCACTTAGTCATTCCATAGATATATCTTAAGCCATCTACTACTTACCAAGTATTGTTATAAATAAACAAGTAAGGCCGAAAAACAAAAACCAAAAACAAAAAAACAAAAAAACAAAGCCCTATGGAAAAGCTCTGGATGCTTTAGAGTGACGCTGAGAAAAATTATTGAATAAATTAAATTCAATGAATGCTTCCGTGATGCGGCCTACGAAACATCCCTCTCTCCTTTGTCTCTCCTCATAAACCTCTCAGAGAAATCTTTGAGAACGAAGCAGACCGATCTCCTAGGCCATGGGTCGTAGAGGCCATCACCCAGCTAAGATGCATAGGCAACGTGTGTGGTGATGTTCCACTTCCTGGAAATGCGGGCCACGGTCATGACAACCGCCTTCTGGGTGTCGAAACACTGGAATTGAGAAACAGAGAGAAGACAGAGGTGGAGTCTATCGGCCACGTAGATGCCTCAGTGTTTTGTGAGCGACAGGGGCCCAGAAGACGCCCATCCTTGGTCCCGACCCAACCGCTTCTTCCGAGCATATAGAGAAGGTACAGACTCTGGTTCGAGGCCCTGGGACGGATTCCTGTGCTCCTTGGCCCTCAACTTCTGCTATCGGGTAGTGGCAGCACGTGCAATTGCGGAGGCTCATCTCTAATAATCACTGGATTATCTGGCAAATATCTGTGCTGCTTGTTCTGTGAGATACTAGCATCATTTCTGGGCTAAAAAGTTTCAGTGAAAATTAATTAAGAAGAAATGTCTGGGTAAAGCTGGCAAAGTAATTTAGGATCACACATGTTTTTCCAACGTCTGTAAAAATAAATCTTAAAAAGTAAAAAAAAAAAAAAAATAGCTGGGATTTACTAGTAGCAATCAAACCAGGAAAAACATGTAACTTTATGGTAAAAATTTCTAAAAGTAGTAAGCAGGGAAAGAACTACACGTAGCTCTGCATGCGTTTAAGCAACAGCCAGACCAACAGCCATAAGCAGTAACAACAACAACAACAAATGGTTATCAACAAAATCTTATGAAATTGTATCAATGTAGGGATCTTTGGTGTCCTTTCGTTAGAGATCTGAACCAATGGGACAGGAGGAAAGCAGCGGACAGCTGATACGGGAGACCCTTCCCCCGACCAAGGAAGGAATAAACTGAGGCTTCAAGGGGGAGGTTGCAGCAAAGAACAGCTGATAAACCGGAGTTTACGGGAACCCGCTCCCAGCCAAAGCCTCGGGACTGCCCGGACCCCGCCCTTTACCCATCTTATGTCCTACTTGGTTTTCGCAGCACCCTCTCTGCCCTGGCCGCACTTGCTGCCTTGAAACTACAGGGGTAGGGGCGCCGGGGGGCTCAGCGGGTGAGCGCCTGCCTTGGGCCCAGGGCGTGACCCCGGGGTCCCGGGATCGAGTCCTGCATTGGGCTCCCTGCAGGGAGCCTGCTCCTCCCTCTGCCTGGGTGTCTCTCTCTCTGAGTCTCATGAATAAATAAATAAAATCCTAAAATAAAACAAACCAACGAAACCACGAGAGTATGGGATGGCCCCATGATCTCTGTGCCCATTCTTCTTTCTGCCCAGAAGTCTATATAATTTTCCTGCTCAATTTTTCCTTAGCAATCACTACCTTCAAATATATTACATAAACCACTTTTAGTTTCTTTGTGTCCCCAACTATGCATGTGCCCTGAGGCATGCTCAACTTCCCAGTTCCTACTGGGCTGGCTGCCCCGCTTGTGCCCAGGCCCAGGCCCAGGCCCAGGCCTGGCGGAGAGCCTCCCTGCCTCCCTGCCTCCCTGCCCCGTGCGGCTTCACAGCGACAATATTCATTTATAACACGTAGTTGACACAGCTCCTAATACTGTGTCCATAGTTTTGACTTTCAGTCTCTAGTTTTGCAGCTCATGCTTTTGGGGAAGGGGAGCCAGCGTGCACCCGTGGGGAGGCCGGCTGGGGCAGGGGCTGAGGGAGAACCTTAGGGGGCCTCCACCCCCAGTGTGCAGCGGGCTGGGGGCTGCACGTCACCACGATGCTGAGATACCCACCTAGGCCCGAACCAGGGCCACTGGCTTAATGCACTGAGCCCCCCGCCCCCCTGGGGCCCTTCGCTTTTCTTACCTAGCCTTGGGGTCAAGGTAACATAAACCTCATCGAATAAGAGGAGCATTCTTTAATTTTCTTTGGAAGAGTTTATTTTTTTAAATATTGGATTGTTTTCTTGTTGAATGTTTGACAGAACTTGGTTTCTTCTAGGCCTGGTGGTACTTTGTCAGGTGTATTTCTTACTATTAATTCAATTTATATAAAGCTTCTGAAGCTACTCAGGCTTGCTTTCTTTTTTTCATGATTCCAGTTTGATAAGTTATATTTTCCAATTTGTATATTTTTTATCAAGTATTCAGTTATATAAGCCAATATATGTCATATTTTGTATATATATATTTTAAAGATTTTATTTATTTATTCATGAGAGACACAGAGAGAGAGAGAGAGAGAGAGAGAGGCAGAGACCCAGGCAGAGGGAGGAGCAGGCTCCATGCAGGGAGCCCGACGTGGGACTCGATCCCGGGACCCTGGGCTGCCCCTATATTTTCTATATTTTAAACTGTACCGTGCAGTCACTACATGTCACCTTTTATTTGAACTGTTTATTTGTAACCGTTTTTCAAATACGGAGGCAGAGTTATGTTAATTTTATGTCTCGTGTTAATTTCCAATTTAATCCCATCCTTGTCTAAGAATGTGATCCGTGAGAAATTGACATTCATTAGCCCTTAATTTATGGCCAAATATGTGGTTAGTTTTCATAAAACTTCTGTGTGTCCTTGAGAAGTGTGTGCATCCTCCAATAGAGGCTGCCCTTTCATTCAGGTATTTTCTTTTTTTCTTTTTTCTTTCTTTTTTTTTTTTTTTTTTTTTTTTTTTTTTTTTTTTTTGCTGTTTCCTTGTATTGTTCAATTCTTCTGTATCTGGATTCAGTTTTGTCTATTTTATCTGTGAATTACTGAGACATCTGTTTAATTCTCCCACCTTGCTGGTGTCATACTGTCCATGTGAGTTCCTCAGTGTTTGTATATTTGTTGAGCTTAGGTAACTAAGTACGTACAATCGTAAATGTATATTTATCTCACATCTTTGTGGCAAATCTTTCTCCCCAGTTGTGCTTTTTGGCATCAAGTCTATGTTGTCTGTTACTAATACAGCCGTACTGATGTTCTTTTCCTTGGTTTTCCCTGATGTCTCTTTTTCCTACTCCTGGACCTCAACTGTCTGTGTCTTTATGCCTTAAGTTTGTTTATTAAAACACAGACATTTTGTTTTTTTCTTTTCTTGCCTTTTCAATTGATTTATTTTTTTATTCACTTTTTTCTCTTTATTTTCCTGGAGATTATATGCTGTATTATATCATTTATATCATTTTAGTGATTACCTTAAAATACAACATGAATAATTGATTTAACACAGTCTAACGAAAAAAAAAACAGTCTAAGGTTAATCATGATCTGTATTCTCTTCCCACATAATGCAAGGAACTTAGAATAATTTTAAACCAACCAAGTCTCTTAAAAGTTATTCTTATCCAATGAAGTATTTCAATCTCTTAAAATTGCTAAAATCAAATGTTATTACTGTTTGCAACCATCAGTATTTTTTTTAGATCTAACCATGTGTTTGTCATTTTCTTTGCTCTCTTCTCCTAAATGGATCTCCATTTTCCCTTCAGAGATAATTTTATTTGTTCATGATGTACTTCTCTTACTCTACCGTATGCTCTTGTATATTCTCTTGGTTTTGCCTTTTGGTTTGAAAATAACTTTATTTTTGTTTTCCTTCTTGAATGATAGATTAGTCATGTATGAAATTCTTAGTTAATGATTGTTTGCTCACAGCATTTTGAAAATGCAAACCACTTTGTTCTAACTTCTCTTGTTGCCATTGAGAAGTCAGCTGCCTGTCTAATTATTGTTCCTTGGTGACTAATCTCCTTTTTCTCTCTGACTCTTTTTTATGATCGTCTCATGATCGACATACGCAATCATTCACTATCATAAGTGCCTTGCTTTATAACGAGCTTAAATTTTTATATGTTAAAAGGATCATTTCTTTAGTCTTATTCTTGTGAGAATTGCATGTGGTTATTCACTATTCTTTTATTAAGTATTTCATTTAATTCATGTTTATTGAATATGTTCTACATGCTTGGAATTTTTCTAGGTATCACAAACAGTAGAGCAAACAAAACAGAGGAGACCGTGTTTTAATACAGCTTGTCTTCTACTTTAGATGATTAAGGCCTGCTGCATTCTTTCATTGGCTTTAAAAATATTGAGATCAGGGACGCCTGGGTGACTCAGTGGTTGAGCATCTGCCTTCGGCTCAGGGCGTGACCCCGGGGTCCTGGGATCGAGTGCCACTTCAGGCTTCTCACAGGGAGCCTCCTTCTCCTTCTGCCTGTGTATCTGCCTTTCTCTTTGTGTCTCTCACGAATCAATAAATAAAATCCTTAAAAAAATACTGAGATTATTTGCAACTTTTCTTATGTGGTTAATCGTCCACCCTTTAATTCTTATTTTTCTCCTTTGGCTCCTTAACGTCTACTCTGCAATCCTAAATCTGTCAAAGTATGCTAATGATGAGTTTAAAAACCCATCCTCTAAAAATCAGGATTTAGGGAATCTCATATGTAAATATTCGCTTTAATTTTAGAGATATAGAGAAGCATCCAGAGTGAAATTCAAGGTACCAGGGCCTGACCCTTAATCAAGTTTCAATAGCAGAATGATCTTGAACAAATTCCTAAGCCATTCTAGGTTCCAATTTCCTAAATTTTAAAATAAAGTGGTTTCAATGATTCTTTGGGTTCTTCTAGTTCTACTACTTTGTTTTTCAAAGCAGGATAAAGTGAATGCCTTGGTGATGAGTCCTGAAATTCATCCCCTCCTATTCTGTTGTCAAGATGAAGAGTGCTTCTTGTATAACATTTGTATCAAGAACGACCTCACCTGTAAGGACAGAGAACCAAGTTGGTGGCTTAACTGTAGTGGGCTGGCCTATCCGCTCACATGACAGATAAATTCAGAGTTGGGTTAGCTGTTAACATGTCACCAAGAGCCTGGCCTCCTTCTACCTCTTTCCTCTGCCATCATTTTAAGATGCACTTATTTTCACTGTTGCGAGATGGCAGCTGTGCCTCAGAGCATTGCAGCTCCGATGCAAATGGCAAAAGGGGGAAGGAGGAAGAAGATGAAGAGGCAAATGGGCCACGAAGTCTTTCCTTTTTAAAATCTTTCTTGGAAATTCCCTCAGTTGGCTTCATGAACATGTAATTGCCTAGAACTATGTCACATGGTTATTTCTACTAGTAGCCATGAAAAGTCGAGTATTTTCGGCCTTCCCAGGCGGGGAAGCTAACATATTTAAATCCTAAATAGTCATTACCCATCTCGCCCTTGTGTAAAAAAGAATAAGGACTTGAGCATAAGGAACCATGGGCTAAGGAAAAACATCCAATTATAATAAAAGCACGCACAACAAAATTCAACGAGGAGATGTAAAGAGTAGCTGAAAGTATGCTTTTGAATGAAATCTCTGTTTCCTTTGCTCTATATTTGAATCATGCCAGATGTTCTCTTGAAAGAAAAAGCAAGGTGCCTTTCCTTCTCTTTTTTCCTATATATGTATATACATATGTATTTTTATATGTGTGTGTATATATATATATATATTCTTATAATTAAGAGAGAGATTGAGATTGATTCAATAGGAGTTTAATGCAGTAACTTTGTGTTCTCAAGCTACAATGCCACTTACAATAATCACACAGCTTTTAATTACACAAAATGGAATACATGTTGTCAATAAATCAAGTTTACTCTGTGGACTGCTTTTTGCATGGGTTCAAGTGGCTATAAATAAATTCTCCACAATATATATAATATATATATAATGCCTCTCTAGTGTACTTGGCTCTTTATGCTTAATATTTAAGGTATAACAATAGTCTGGCTGCTTACTGCTTCAAATATGATGTGATGTAAAAATATATATATATGTATATATATAATATTGTATATACATTATATTATATATAGTATATATATTATCATATATATACAATAAACATACATATATATATATATACACACACACACACACACACAGTGTGATGTAATGAAAAGTGTATGAGATTAAGGACCACCACGCCTGGATTCCAGTGTTTGCGTCTATGAATCGCATCAACTTTATTATCTCCCCAAATAAGGAAGAGATCCTACCCATACCACAAAATTATTGTAAGAATTGATGTGAATACGTTCATCACAAAACTGTGCATACTTACAGAAAACTAACATTTAGCATTCTATCCATCTGATGAAGAAATAGGCAAAAAATATCATTACTTTATAATATGTTCATTACAAAATGAAAAAAAAACAAAAAACAAAAAACAAAATGGAAAGGTATATACAATGGTGAAAGAGCATTTATAAAGAGTGCCTAAATCTGTGTCAGAAAATAGGAAGAGCTGCTCCTGAACTGAGACTTTTAAAAACCTATAACGTCTTCTAGGAGGATAAGATGTGCGAGAGAATTCTGGGAAGAACGGGAGGAGCCAAGAACTACTGTTAGCTCAGAATTGCCAAAGGCAATATATAAGAAGTATGGTGGATAGGTGGACAAGTAAACAAAGGCCAGATCATAGAGAGCCTCACATGCCTAATTAAGGAGGCACATTTTATTATGTGGGACATAGGGAGAATCAGAAAATTTTGTGGAAGGTACAGAACAGCGACTACAAGCAAAGAAAGAGAGAGTGAATGATCCTATCACATCATGCAGGATGGGCCGCAAGAGGCTGCGAAGCCAGCGCCCAGACCGTCGTAGTTGTCCTACATGAGACGATAAAACCTGTATCGTGAATATGTCTGTGAGTGGTTGGTGGGTGGGAGATGGATTTAGGAAGAAAATTAACTAGATATTTTGATTAATGATAAAGAGGAAGAGAAGAAATGGATTGATGTTCAGAGTTTTGGCTTAAGATGAGTGAGCGGGTGTTAGTTCTCTAAGCGAATTTAGGAGATAATGACAGAATTAGAGGAGTCAAGGGTAAGGTCCGAAACATACTGAATTGGAAATGCAGACAAGGGAGCAGAGGGGGGTGCAAGTTCGAAGTCAAGACGTTTAGACAGCCGTTAACTATCTTTTCATTCACTCAGTTTCTTAACACTCATTAAACACCTATGAGCCAGATACTGGGCTGGGCGGAGGGAATGTGAGCTGCGAAGACGTGGGTCCCTCGACGACTTTATTGCCTCATAAGAAAACGGTCATATAAAAGCTGAATGAAACCGTCATAAATGTGAAGATAAAAGTAAACTCAGAACGTGGGGCTAATAAAGGAATTCAATTCTTGGAGGAAAAGATTGAAAGAGGGGCCCATTGTTTGAGACCCGCATGAGAGGAACTGGCGAGCCCACAGACATCACAGGAATCGCACATGGAAACACGTAGACGCGGGAAGAATTGAGGTGTGAACCTGGGAGTCACCAAGAAGTGGGACAAAGGGGAGGCGGGCAGAGGGGCACTAAAGAGCGGGGCCTTCGGTGTAAGAAAGACCAGGATGTGAGTTCCAGCTCTGCTGGGTCAGATGAACCACCTTGTAAGACATAGTCAACCTCTTTAAGGAGATTTTGTCATCCGGGGTACGGGTGTGGTGCTAGTAGGTCTGCCTCAAAGGGGTATTGAAGGAATTAGGGATACAATGTCTGAAGGCTGCAGAGCACTTAGCATTTTATGTTCAAAAAAAATGAAAAATGTTTTCAATCTTCAGTGAAGTTGGACAAGGAGAGTTGAAGGATGAGGATACAGGCACCAAGACCGTCTGGTGTCTGGTGGGAAGCAAGAGGGAAGAGGGTTGGGGGTCCCGAGGGGCGGCCGCTGCAGCGAGGTGGGCCTAATGGGGAGCGAGCCGGGCTGGGGGACAGGCAGGTTCCCAGGCCCCGGGGCTGCATCGCCATCGCGTGAAAGGCCAGTGGGGGGTGAAGAATTGCAGAGGACAAGGGATACTTTCCTGAAGGCCTTTTTATGTTCTCTGAAGAGAAAGGAGGCAGCCTGAGGGAGACGAGATGGTCGGGGGTACCAGGCGGTGCTGTCCCTCTGGGGTGGGAGAGACAGGCTTCCCTGCGGATAGAGGAGAACTGGTGCCGGGGACACGGGGAGGGGACAGGACACCAGGAAGCCCGAGGCTGCGGGGACCTGGGGCCCAAGCGCTGGGGCTGCACGAGCTTGGGGACCCCAGGCCCGGGCGCACGACCCTCCGAGATGGGCGGCCGCTGCCCCGGGTCACGCGCTGCCTGGGGAGCCAAGCGGCCCCCCAGGGGTCAGCGGCCCCGGCTCGGGTCACGGAAGGTCAGCCACCCAAGCGCCAGGCCACAGGGAGTCATCGGGCCGCAGCCTCGGCCCCGCTCAGGGCTCGCACGGGGACGCGGCAGGGGGACCCTCCCGGGCTGCACCCCTCCATCGCCGCCTCCCCGGCACACACACCCGGGCACACACACCTGGGCACACGCACCCTGGGTACACGCACACCCAGGTGCATGCACGCCCAGCACACGCACCCCTGGCACACACACACCTGGCACACGCACCCCTGGCACATGCAAGCCCAGGTGCATGCACGCACAGGCACACGCATGCACAGGCACAGGCACACCCAACACATGCACCCCTGGCACACGCACACCAAGGCACACACACGCCCAGGCACACGCACACCTAGCACATGCATGCCCAGACACATGCACGCCCAGGCACAGGCACACCCGGGCACATGCACGCCCAGGCACATGCATGCCCTGGTGCATACACGCCCAAGCACAGGCACGCCCAGGCACTCCCGCACATGTTCACAGGATGTCCTCTCCAAGCACGTCAGGCATCGCCCTCCCTTACCGCTGCTCCACTTTGCTCCCCTCCATTCCTTGGTGCCAAGGCCTGAAGGTAGGATGGACAGAGGCGAGTGGTATGAACTAGAAAGAAAAAGGAAAGCTCAATCCGGCCTCATCCTTTCTCCCCCCGTACCCCGCCCTCAGACTTGATGAAAAGGATGGCAGTTTCCTACATTACAAAAGTGAGTTACATTCCACTAATGTTATAATCTTGCTGGCCCCATCTTTAACCTGGCAAGCCTGGAAAACATGGAAAGTTTACATACTGAATAAAGACTTTCAGATTAGCTCATGTTTTATTTGGAAAATGCACGACTCTGCCTGGAGATAATACAGTAATGCAGTTCCTTTATGGTGTGCAGGGAATATTGTGACATTTCCTAAACATAATAGCGTCGTGGTTTCTCGGGATGGAAAGTGTCTAGAGGAAACCTGAAAAAAAAAGTTGTTTTGTAAACTCAACAGAAACTTGAGATAAAAATGTCATTTTTGGCTCTAACTGCAGTAATGGCTTAAGAAAGTACCACATTTATATTTTTAAAAGATTTAAGAATGAGGTATTTAACCATCTGCATATTGAATTATATCTGTAGCTTTTTAGTAAGAAATGTTCAGTTTTAACATATTTCTGGTATTTTCTTTCTGTGGTTAATTACCATTGCCTCTTTATTGTGGTAGACTTTCAAGGAGGACTGCCACATATCAGTGAGGGTATGAGTGATGCCCAGGTCACACGACCAAGGTTCTCCGAAACCTTTGTGCAGGAGGGATTTCAGGTGTCCCCTCACTGTTACACCCTCGGTAACTGGTCCAATGCCTGACTTACCCGGAAGGCTCTTAAATTACTTGTAAAATGAATAAATGGGAGGTGTGTCTAAGAGACATTAATTTGCATATAATCATTTTGTTGCTTTTTAAAGCTTTGTTTTGTCTTCATCAGATTATTTGGATGATCACTGGGTGCTTACCTCTAGATGCACTCGATTCCACATTGTGGTGTCTTCAGCAAATTTTTGAGTGTCTGTTTCCGTAGCTCTTCCGTGTTAGACCGATTGGTTCCCATTGTTTCCACTAGTTGCTGACGTCCTTCAACACTGGCGTAGACCTGGCCAGGATGTATTTTGTAGCAAATTCAACGGTTGGTTGGGACGGAGGGGGCGGGGGGGGGGGGGGGCTTTAGTCGCCGCTATTACTTTCCCAACTTCTGGTCTTCGGAACACTAATACGACTCAAGATGTTAATAGAGATCTGCCAAAAAAAAGTTTATGGTGGCCAAGTAAGTTTAGGAAATATAGGGTTTGGAGACCATACGTCTGGGAGAATCTCAATGTGTATTAGTTTATTAAGGGCTCTGAAATGTCTTTCGGTAAAAGAAATCTGTTCAATGTCTTCTAGTCAAGCATTTCCCTCCCCGCCCTTTTTTAAATCGTGGGATCTATTTCAAACGGTATTAAGTGTTCCACGCAAGTGGCCTAGAAAATGCTGCCCTGCTCTGCATTTATATTATTGTGCTAATTCCTGGTATATTCTAAGTCAAACTGAGCAATTATGAAAAAGAAATTTGGACATCAATTTTCTTTCTGCTGATTATTAGAGTTCTTTTTATTTCTTTAAAATATACCATAACCTCTAAAGTATGTGAAAATATATGAATGGTTAAATGACCTAACAGAGTCTTCGGTTTCCAATGTATATTTTTCTAAGCCAAAAAAGATACTCTTTGGAAAGTAAGGAAACAGATGCAGCCACCCACTTTAGTGACCAGTTTCATTTTGTCTGTGATAAATTGAAAATCCCTCGCGGTACACTGCACTGCCTTCATAGAGAACTCATTCGACTTTGAACGTGAAATCTTCAACCCTCTGGTATTGGCAGAAAATTGTGTCTTGACATGCTTACATGCCCCAGAATATGAAACATTTTGGAGATTAGAGAGAATTTGATATTGTCTGTGTCAACATGGTATAGACTGTGCTTTATAAGTAACTAAAATTCTGTTTCTATTAGGTTCACATACATTGCTCCACTCTTGGGGAAAGAAATATGTGTAGTAAACATGTGAACAGAGCTGTTGAGAATTGACAGGCCTTCTTTGATTTGTTTCAAACTCTAAATGTACTCTGTATTCCTAAAGAGCGTAATGCACCCAAATCTTAAAGGTTAAGCAGCTAAACTGCAAAACCGAATAATATATATGATTGGGAATTCAATGTCTCATGTTTTATCCACACTTCTCTCTGAGATGTGTTCTGGGACATTAGTAAAACTATTCTAGGTCTCAGCGTTTTTATGGAAATAAGAATAACACAGGGCAGGATATAGACATCTAAGCCTGACTGTGTCTTCTTCAAGAGTAAGGAAAAAAAAATCATTTAACAGTATAAGGTCTGGAACTAACCTATGCAGCTTGATTCCCTAAGTTCTGGAGAAACCAAATTTATGAGATCATGGATTCTAATGTCTCTAGAGTGACGATGAAATAGACTCTGAAGAAAAGCATCAAAATGGACCAAAGGACAAGGAAAATCAGGCATGATGACACTGATAAGATTTCCTGCTCAATCCTGAGAAAAGCACTGAAAGACATAGAACTGCATATGCTGTAGGAACACGAGTGTATCCAGTGTCACTATTTTACAAAAGAGCATAAAAAACACTATACAGGATAGAGCTTCTCAGACCATTTAGATTTAGATGATGTGAAACATGAGTTATTTGTGGGAATCCAGAGTTCCTTAGACTATTGTGATTCCAAGGTAGTCATCTGAATCGTATGGAATAGCTTCTCCGGTCAGCAGAAATAATAGAAATAATTACACACACACACACACACACACACACACACACACACACAATCTTTGGCAGAAAATCTTTATTGGATCACAAAATTGAAATGGCGGGCCTGGATTGCTAAGTCTCTTCCAGCTCAGTTTCTGCTCCTCAGTCACCCTCCTACCTTGTACATCCCTGCCCCCCACCCCCAGTCCATATAAATGGGACCCTTTAAGACTTTAACAGTAAGTCTTTAACAGAGAAACACCTTTCAATTAGTAATATTTTTTGTTGATAGGATCACAAAGTTTCTATTCTTAGATTATTTCTCCAAAACAGACATTTGGTGCTTCTGGAATGATCTGGTTGCAGAGAAAGCCTTTTTGCATGAAAATTTACCTGTTAGTGTGGGCGGAGATGACCATCTGTGTTTCCCATAACATTACATTTTCATGTGAATACAGGAAGACTTCCTCAAAATCTCTTGCTGCGGGTTTGGGGCTATGGAACTGGCCAATGTAATGTGCGTGGATGTGACATTTGCTATTCCCAGGTCTGGTGCTTAAAAACATCCTATGAGGGCAGCTCTACCAAATGCATGAGTTATTTGTGTGGATACTAAGTATACTTAAAATTAAGTATTCTTGCCTGAATTGTACAAGCTTTTCATGTCTCTGGGATACAATTCTCAGAACCAACTAGCCAGAGCTGCTCAAACTCCATCATACTTTGGGTGAACGAAGGACTAGACATTTGTGTATGATATCACAGACGTGGAGGGTTATCTGTTGCAACAGCCAGCATTATTACTCTCACTAATAAACCCAGACAATAATCAAATAAGGTAGCCGTCAAGTACTTCCACCAATTTTGGCAGAATGTTTTCCTGTTGGCTGATCTCATTAATAATGGGACAAAATGTTCACAGGTCCCTCAAACACTTAACCAATACTCAAGGAATGTGGTATCACATGGACACAGACATTAATAGAATAAACACGTAAAAGGGCATGGGATGTTATTTTGTTTACCTTAATGGAAGCCTATTCATAGCCAGATTTTTAGTTCAGTGTGAAACAAGTTCTTTTTGGTCTTTGGCCTCAGGGATCTTGCAAATGCACATTCTGGTTGATACCTGGGAATTGTGTTCCAGAGAGATGAGGATGTCGTACAATTCAGGCAAGAATACGTAACTGTAAGTATACGTACTGTTTACTAATGAATACTCAGCTCTGTCTCATGCTTCCATTTCCCTCAGCCTCACGTAGAGTTAATCTATATGGGGATCCCTGGGTGGCGCAGCGGTTTGGCGCCTGCCTTTGGCCCAGGGCGCGATCCTGGAGACCCGGGATCGAGTCCCACATCGGGCATCCCGGTGCATGGAGCCTGCTTATCCCTCTGCCTATGTCTCTGCCTCTCTCTCTCTCTCTATCATAAATAAATGAAAAAAATTGAAAAAAAAAAAACAAACATTTTAATCTATATGTCACATTCTGTTGAGAGATGGAAAAATGTTAATTGTAATCACTAGGGGTTACCAAAAATATAATTTTCCTGCCAAATAAATAATGACTGGCTGTGACCTTAATATTGATGAGGAATCACTTAGTCTTTGAGAGCCTCTGTATTTTCAATTGTAGCATGGCGATACCAAGGCCTGCCCGGCCTCCTTGACCTGGGTGCTTTAAGTTACCAATGAGATAATCCGCATGAAAGAGCTTTACAGAGTGTTATACCAACGTATGTTATCATTAACTTAGGGTTCTTAGAGAGTCTCCAACGAACGTTGAAAAAGCACAGATGTGCCCGTCCTGCATTTAATAGACGTGGAGACCCTACAGAGGGGCTGCAGGAAGGGGGAGCACCAGAAGCTCTCGCCCCAGTGCTCGCTCCTTAGCACGGAGAGGTTGGGAATCGTCCTTCCTTACAGCCCTGGGGGTGGGCTACTGTGGGTGTTCTAACCTCAGAGAATAAGATGCTATTTCTCCTCTAGATTAATTAGTCCTTTAAGATGAAAATAGGCAGACTTCACTGGAGGGGCTTTCAAAACAGGGAAGAAAAAGCCTCCCAGATACAGACAGAAATCATGTGATGCAGATCATAAAATTTCTCCAGAGCTGGATTTAATTAGAAATTGCTGGAACTATTTGGCATGCAAACAGCTGCTGTCAGGGCTGCGCGGCATTTCCCGGCCTTGGAACAGCTGTATGTAGTTTTTCTTTCTCCTTCCAACTAGACCTATGTAGAAAGCCTGTTATGTGCTGGCAAGGGCTCGGAGTTATTCTCATGAGCTAATCACATCAGCTTAGATGATACATGAAAACGATTTGAGTATTTTATATCTAAACAGTCCTTTATCTTTTTCTGTTGTTGTTGTTGAAATTTCTCAGAATGTTTTCAGTGTGAGCTCGTGAAGTTTTTTAGAGGGAAAATATTCCTAACGTCCCTGGAAGCTCCAGCAGTACTGCAGTGGGTTCGCCACAACTCGAGCAGGTACAGTTTCAAGGCCCTGGATGCGTATGTGAGCTGGAGGCGCTGCTCAGCTCAAGCGTTCAGAATGTGCCACGGACTGGGGCACCTGGCTGGCTCAGTCGGGTGAGCTGCCCACTCTTGGTTTGGGCTGTGGTCATGATCTCAGGGTCAGGGGATCATTCCGTGCAAGGGGCTCCACAGCCACATCTGGCTCTGCACTCGGGGAAGAGTCTGCTGGAGACTCCCTCCCCCTCCCTCTCTCTGCTCACTCTCTCTCAAATAAATAAATTAATGAAGTCTTTTTTTTTTAAGATTTATTTATTTATTTATTCATGATAGACATATTTATAGAGAGAGGCAGAGACACAGGAGGAGGGAGAAGCAGGCTCCATGCAGGGAGCCCAATGAGGGACTCGATCCCAGGACTCCAGGATCACGCCCTGGGCCAACGGCAGGTGCTAAACTGCTGAGCCACCCAGGGATCCCCAAGTCTTCTTTTTTTAAAGAGAGTGTCCCTGATTAAAATGAGGTAGAGGGACAAGGGGCCTTTAAACTTTGTAGTAGAAGATTAGACACCTAGAGGGATAATGCTTCTCGCTCCGGTCAGCCACCATGTGACGTGGGTTCTGGTGGGCACAAGGAGAAGAGGAAGACAGTTCTGTGTGGCCCATCCCCTCTACCCAGGGAAATGAATCCCAAACACATACTTCACTGGTGATCAAGAATGTCACACAGTCATATACACAGGAGTACAGGGTGTGTGTGTGTGGCTGACTCTCTCTACGGGCACGGTTCTGACTCTGGCAATGCAAATCCTCTGCCCCAAACAACTGTAAAGCTCTGCAAAATGGTCACAACCAGCCACATGAGGTGGCTCTAGAATCTGATCAAAGGCGTGCAGCAAATTGACAAGGATCAATTGACAAAATCTACCGTAACTTGATTAAGAACTCTGTGAGTCTGTGGCCTCATTCTCGGGGCTGTTGCAAACTCGTCCGTCTCCAGGGTGGTGGTTCATGGAGGGCAGGCAGGGCAGCCATCAGACTCACCAGCTTAACTGTTCCTGCAGAAAGCAGTTCACCTGAGGTGGAACGTTGTTGTTAGAGGAGCAGCTCAGGGGCAAGCCTACAGAGAAGGCCAGCAGCTCTGCTCACCTGAGAGCGTGACCCCATGCCAGTCAAACAACATGCAGGTAGGCCAGCCAGGGATTTAGAAGGAATTTCCAGAATGTAAGATAGCCTTGGGAGCTTGCTAAGTGCTGCTGTATCCCAGGTGGGCTGGAGCTGTGTGCACACATGGCGCAGATGCAAGCGGTCCTCACTGTGCCGCACATCCTGGGAGATGGAAGCCACCTCACCAAGGTGCTTGCTCATACCACCAAGGACGTGGGCCTACGTCCCGCAGGAGGCAGGGAGATGCCACTTTGGTTCTGGATGAATCACTCTTGCAGCCATGTGGAACCAGAATTTGAACCAATTCTTTGAATTGTGGTCCTTTGTCCTCCAGTGATAGAAGTGCCTCAGAATCATCAATGGGAGCCCTGAGAAATGCAGATTCCTGGATACCAGGCCAAACACACTGAGTCAGAAGACTCCAAGGCAAGACCCGAGGAATTGACATTTTTGTAAAAATGACAGTTGATGATGAGCACTCTGAACCTCGAGACCTAGAAACAGAGTGTTGATCTGGGTGGAAAAAAAAAAAAGTCTGAATGAGGAAGAAGAAAACATTTGGAGGGTTTTTTTTTTTTAATAGAAGGGAAACATCCTGGTAGTGTAGCTGTTTCAACTATGAAATATGAAGTACGCCTTTTGGCAACTGAAGCTTCCCTGTTGAATGGTACAACATCACAGCTTATTTGGATGTAATTATGAAATACGTGTGCATCACACCAATTGCAATCATTAGGGGTTGGAAGTGTTTATTTATTGAGCTACAAGTGTTAAGATATCTAGTAATTCAGGCAAAGTTTTAAAAGTGGGAATTATCAGCTCTCACTTCTTCCAAATGAAGTCTATAAATATTTCAGCTCAAATATTTTCATGACTACTGTCTTTTTACTTCCATTCATCGCACTTTTACTTGACAGTATTTTTTTTACAGTATTTTTATAAGACAAAACATGTCTAAATTTTCTCTCTGATTCTTTTGAATGTTTTACTACATGTACATGCTGTAAGATCATAGGCCTTCTCAATTTTGCTCAATCATGATACGGAATTTATATTTATCTAAAATGAGAATTCCACCAAATATACATTTATCTAAAATCGCAATGCTACTTGGAAAATCCAATATCAAGTTATTCGAAAATTCAACTATAAAATGTCAAAAGTAACCCAATGCATTAGTTTCCTATTGCTGCTGTAAAAAGTTAGCAAAAACTTATTCCCTTAAAACAGCATAAATTTATTATCTTAAAGTTTTGAAGTTCAGATCTTCAATGCCAGTTTTATGGGGCTACAATGAAATGTTGGCAGGGCTGTGTTCCTCCTGGAGACTCTAGAGAAGCACCTTTTCCAGCTTCTAGAGTCTATCCACTTCCTTGGCTGGTGACCTTCTTCCATTTTCAAAGTTAGCAATAGCCGGTTGATCTCTTTCATAGGGAATCACTCTGACACTGATTCTAAGGAAGAGGCCTCCGAGATCCACCGTGAAGGATCTTTGTGACTACACTTCACCACCTGGATAATCAAGAATAATCTCTGTGTTTTAAGGTCAGCTTGTTAACAACCTTAATTTCACTTTGCTATATTCACAGGTTCTGGGGATTAGGACATGCACATCTTTGGCAGGCTATTATTTTTCCTATTACACCCCAAATGCTCTATTTGAAAAGGAGATTTTACTTGTAGGAAAGGGTTAGCAAAAAAAGTTGGGATATTGGTGGCCAATTTAGAGATTTAAATGCACACTACGGTGAGAACACTACTCATCACACATGTGTATCCTACATTAGTAGATAAGACCATAGCAGAAGTTGAAAGGAAGTAGAGATCTACTAAACAATTTTTGGTACACATATTAGGGGCACCTGGGTGGCTCAGTTGGTTAAGGGCCACGTCAGGCTTCCTGCTCAGTGGGGAGTCTGCTTCTCCCTCTCCCTCTGCCCCCCACTCATGCTCAATCATACTCTCTCTCTCAAACAAATAAAGTCTTTGAAAAAATAAATAGCAATGATAAAATATAATTAAAATATGAAAACTCAAGGCAATGCTAAACTGTGTAAGATGTCAGACAATAGGTATAAAACGGGAATGTCACAGGCAAACCAGGACTTATAATCAACTTGCACACGGGATAGGTACTGTTCTTACTCTCTCCCTCCCCATTTTGCAATGGAAAATCAAGCCTTGGGCATGGGTTGGGGGTGGGTGGGCAAGAAACTCAACCAAGTTCACATATCCAGTAAGAAGAGCTTATAAGTTTAGTCCTAAAGCTAGTGTTTTATTTTTTTAGAGAGACAGAGATCACGAGTGGGGAGTGGGCAGAGGGCGAGGGAGAGAAAATCTTAGGCAGGATCCATGCTCAGTGCTGAGCCTGACGGGGCGCTTGATCTCATGACTCTGAGATCATGACCCAAACTGAAATTAAGAGTCGGGTGCTTAACCGACTCTTAACCGAGCCACCCAGGAGCCCCTAGAGCTAGTGTTTTAAATCACCGTGAATTCCACCTGTCATTTGGAGGAAGACTGAGGAAAGCAGCAGGAAACATTTTCAGAAACGGCCACAGTAATGTTGCCCATCCATGTGCTATGCCTACTCCCGCTGAGAGGCAGGATCTCTGTTCTATCTATTTGAATCTGGGCAGACCTGCGACTGGACCTCTAAACCTCTAAATCAAAAAAGTCAATACAGAGTTTTGTATCTTGAGATTCTGTGCCTCAGAATCCAGCTACTTTGTGAGGAAGCACAAAGCTGCCTCAAGGAGAGGCCCTGCCAGCTGGCACCAACCTGCCAGGTATGCGAGAGAGCTGCCTTACATGTGGTTAGTGCAGCCCCAGGTGAGCCGTTCCAGGTGATACCCCTTGGAGCAGGGCCCCATGCAGATTTGGTAGCAAAATAATTAATTGTGGCTATTTTCAGCTTCTAAATTTTGAGGTGCATTTGACACAATAATAGTTAACTGAAATAGGGCAACTCCAAGTTTCTAAATTCAAGTGATTGGCTCTTTTATGTCACTTCTATAAATGATGTTTTCTGGCAACTTGGTGTGGTGGTGGGAAGAAGGCAAGCCTTGTCATCTGATGCAGTGGGTTTGGAACGGGTGATCTCCCTCCACTGGAGAATTTACTGTAGGTTCTAACAGTAGAAACCTGTGAAGCCTGAGTTCAGGGACTTGGTGTTTCCACCTTTGGTGCCTCTGGCAGGTTGATACAGAGACACACACAAGACTATTCATTCATGCACTAGAACAGTGCTTTTCATCTCTATTGTACATCGGACTCACCTGGAGGATTTTTAAAAATACTGATAACTGGGCTTCCCCAATTCTCCCAATATTCTGAAGACATTGGTTTTGTGTGGCACTTGGGTATTACTATTTTTGAAAGATTGCAATGTTTACCCATGTGTGCACACCTCTAGATGAGATGGACAAGATGGAGAGCAGTGCCTAGATTCCAAAATGAAGAAAAGAGGAAATAAGGATTAAATGACAAGAATAAAGAAAAAGTGACTTGGAGCCTTGGAGGAGCTATGGAATCCAACCTCCCGAGGAGACAGCAGGGCTGGGCTGGTGTGTATTTGTATGACTCAAGTTGGTTTTCTTATAGGGACCTCTGATAGTCTTTGGGATAACTCTCCAAAATCTAGTTATCCTCTCCTTTTTTTTTTTTTTTTTTTAGTTATCCTCTCCTTTGGACTCATAAAGATTGGATTCTGTCCCTATCATGCCTTGGGGGACCATGACAATATCACTGGCCATTGAGATGTGCACAGGGGCATTACTTACAAATTCAAGGTCCTCCAAAATGTTCTTTCTCTCTGATGTAGAAATGAGTAACATTGGGAAGCCACATGCAGAAGAATGAAACTAAACCATTCTCTGACACCAGACACAGAGATAAACTCAAAATTGTTGAAAGACCTAAATGTGAGACAAGAATCCATCAAAATCCTAGAGGAGAACACAGGCAACACCCTTTTTGAACTTGGCCACAGTAACTTCTTGCAAGATACATCCATGAAGACAAAAGAAACAAAAGCAAAAATGAACTATTGGGACTTCATCAAGATAAGAAGCTTCTGCACAGCAAGAGAAATAATCCACAAAACTAGAAGGCAACCTACAGAATGGGAGAAGGTATTTGCAAATGATGAAGCAGATAAAGGGCTAGTTTCCAAGATCTATAAAGAACTTATTAAACTCAACACCAAAGAAACAAACAATCCCATCATGAAATGGGCAAAAGACATGAAGAGAAATCTCACAGAGGAAGGCCTAGACATGGCCAACACGTACATGAGAAAATGCTCTGCATCACTTGCCATCAGGGAAATACAAATCAAAACCACAATGAGATCCCACCTCACCCCAGTGAGAATGGGGAAAATTAACAATACAGGAAACCACAAATGTTGGAGAGGATGTGGAGAAAGGGGAACCCTCCTGCACTGTTGGTGGGAATGTGAACTGGTGCAGCCACTCTGGAAAACTGTGTGGAGGTTCCTCAAAGGGTTAAAAATAGACCTGCCCTACGACCCAGCAATTGCCCTGCTGGGGATTCACCCCAAAGATACAGATGCAGTGAAACGCCGGGACACCTGCACCCCGATGTTTCTAGCAGCAATGTCCGCAATAGCCAAACTGTGGAAGGAGCCTCGGTGTCCATCGACAGATGATGGATAGAGAAGCTGTGGTCTATGTATACACTGGAATATTCCTCAGCCAGTAGAAACGATGAATACCCACCATTTGCTTCGACGTGGATGGAACTGGAGGGTATGATGCTGAGTGAAATAAATCAATTGGAGAAGGACAAACATCATATGGTCTCATTCATTTGGGGAATATAAAAAATAGTGAAAGGGAATAAAGGGGAAAGGAGAGAAGATATGTGGGAAATATCAGTGAGGGAGACAGAGCATGAGAGACTCCTAACTCTGGGAAACGAACTAGGGGTGGTGGAAGGGGAGGAGGGCGGGGGGTGGGGGTGAATGGGTGACGGGCACTGAGGGGGGCACTTGGCGGGATGAACACTGGGTGTTATGCTATATGTTGGCAAATTTAACTCCAAGAAAAAATAATAAAATTTAAAAAATTAAAAAAATAAATGAGCAACATTTGGAATGTGGCTGTTCCATAAGCGTAGACCACTGAGAGGGTGTGCAAAATAGAGCACTACTACAGTCTCTGATAGGCCCTTTTTTTGCTTTGGACCACCAAGGTTTTGAATTGTTTGTTACTGCAGCATCTACCCTATCATGTCCTGACTAATACATGATCTGAGCAAGATGAGCATGCATCTCTTTGCAGAAGGTGAGGAAGCATAATTCCTACCTTCCTGAAGTTAAATCTTGCCCCGGATTCTCTCATTGGAAAGAAGAGGATGAAAAATAGATTTTTCAGCTCGTGCTTCATGAATCAAAGCAACGCGCTTTGACGTCAAGTCAGAGAACTAAATATTTTATTTTATTTAGAACCCAGTATATGGAAAGCTGGCAGCTTTCCCCTAAGAGTAAATTGAATATGATGCCAAGTTCACACTCATGAAATTAATTGACTTCTCTACTTTCAACATAAGATATCAAACCCTTCCACATTAGTGACCCGTGTAAAACAGACCTTAGCACATGGACGGTGGTTTTCAAGAGGTCTTCTATTAAATGAACTACTCACTATAAGTTTACCAGGGTGCGGAGGGATGGAAAAACACACATGTACTTAAAATAGCATTTTTGTGTATTTCTTACCTAAAGCTTTTTTTTTTTTTTTTTTTAACTTTTTGGTATTCAGAAGCCGACATTAGTGACAGTATTTAATCACAGACTTCTTCCTAGAGCCGGAGCATAGGAGAAGCTAGTTCCTATAAAAATAAAGTCTACATGTAAAAACTCCACTTTTTGTGTATTTTGATTAATTTACTGGACTTTTTGATGATCTTCTTTGCTATGTAAATCTTTAAGGTCACCTTTAACTTCAGTCTGGTTCCTGTAAGTCATCATTTTCCTTCTCATGGACCCTAACGATCATCTTATACCCATTTTCTGTCCATCTCTTTTCTGGGGGTTTCACACTCCTAAGAGCAACTGCACAGCCACAGCAGAATACAATATTTTACAGTACCAACCTTTGTATTTTTCACATCGTATTTCTTTATTTCTTAGCCCCACCCCCACATTACATTTAAAAAGATGCGGCCCATAGACGGGGCTCAGAGCAAAAAAAGACCTGTGATGTCTGGCATTTAGTGGTTGGGTTAAGTAAACACAAGTGGCACAGTATTGAGACCAAATGTTTGAACAGAAGCAGGAAGAAAAGTGGAGCTTCCTTCTTCAAACCTACAAAACTATAAAGGGTACCTCTGATCAGAGGGAAGAAGAAAGGAGGAAAGCTTTAAATATTTATCTATCATCTATCTATCATCTATCAATTATCTATCAATTATCTATCTATCATCTATTTTTAGAGAGAGGAAGAAAAGGGAAGGGGCAGAGGGAGGGAATCTCCAGCAGACTCCCTGCTGAGAGCAGAGATCCACTGGGGACTAGATCTCACCACCCTGAGATCACGACCTGAGGGAAATCAAAAGTCAGCCCCTTAACCGGCTGAGCCACCCAGGCATCCAAAGGAGGAGTGTTAAATATAACTATAACTAAAATATTAGTGAATTAATAGAAAATCTGAGGTATGGTAAAACCAACAGATTAGGAGAAAACAGCCACTGAAAAGATAGTCTATTACTCACAGTTCCCAAGGAGAAGGGCCACACCACACCATGGGGTCAGTAGGGAGGCAGAGGGAGTAGAAGAAAACAGGGTACAAACATTTCCTGCAGTTTCTGCATGGAAGAACGGGTAAGGCAGGGTACAGAGGGTCTGGATTGGGTAGCTGGAATGACTTTCTTGGGCTCTGAGGCCTAGGGGAAGCTCCAAGTTGTCTAGTGCTTGGCCGTTGGACGATTAGGGCAGGTGGACAGAGGCTGGGCTCTGGGCTCTGGATTGGTTGGTTTGTATCTGGGAGGCACACCTGCTCGTGAGTTGCTTCCCGTCTCTAGCTATTGGCTGACGCCGGCGGCGGAGGGGGGAGCTCCTGTAGGGTCAGCAGGCCCAGTTATCAAAGCATCAGAATACAGAAAATTAAAGACACTGCTGTGACAAGGGGGGATTTGCTCCCTTGGTCTTGGTACCAGGAAGATGTAAGACGGCCATCTGGGGCCCCGAACAACAAGGCCTATATAATTGCCCCCGAATTTAGCAGCTTAAACCAACAAAGATGTATTATCTCATAGTTCCTGTGGGTCAGGATCTAAACTCACTTAAACTGGGCCCTCTGCTCAGACCTCTCAGAAGGCTCCCATCGCGGTGTTGGTCCAGGCTGCAGTTTCCTCGCGTCCTGACCCGGAGTGATTTGCTCCTAACCTCACTCCCGTGACTGCTGGAAGGGTTCGGTTCCCTGGGGCTAGTGGACCGAGGACCTCAAGTCTTTGCTGCTTGCTCCGGGCCGTGTGGGCTCTTCCGCTGGCGGCTCACGCACGGCGTCTGGCTTCCACGCGAGGGAGTGAGCACCGCGGCCGTCAGCATCCACCTGCCAGCTGGCCCCAGAACTGGCGCCCGTCATCTCCGCTGTACCGCATGCACCAGAAGCAAGCTCCTGGTCCAGGCCGCCGTCAGGGGGCATGACGTCGGTGTGCCTGCCACACGGACGAGAGGTCAGCTTTGTGGCCTTGTGTCCGGGAAGCAGCCGGGCCCTAGAGAAGAATGTCAGCATCTCTGAATGGAAGTGTGGCCGACTTGGAGGGACGCCACTCCCCAGACGTGGCAGGCAGGCGGCGGGCAGTCTCGGCCCCGGACCCGCTGCCCGCACAGCTAGATCGTGTAATTTAAGGGTCAGAGCCCTTCCCCCTCTTCCTACACCGTCCCTGCAGCACCTTTGTGGTGACCTGGACTGGGAGGCGGTTACCAGGGTGACCGCATACGCACACCAGGGTACATTCGAGAGTACTGAGAATCACCTGGAATAACCAGCATGAGCCGGGTCATCCCAGGAGAACCAGAGCTCAGAGCCCCCCAGATTCACCCTAGGGAAGGGGCATCTGTTTCCTGCATCCTGATACAGGGAGGTTCCAAACGGAAACTTAGCTGGGACGCGGAAAATAAAGACCCTGGGGCTGCAAGTCAGTCTGCTACAGAAGTCATTTCCCTTGCAGGGGTCTAGAGCTGGGTCCCCCGGGCGGAAATATTTGTTGGGAGGAGAGGGGAACGCTGTCAAGGGACGTCGCAAACGTGGCAATAGTCGCACGGTCTGTACTCGCACCAGCTGCTGGAGAGGGTCCCCACCCCGTCATGCAGGAGCATGGAGAGTCCTGGATCACGCAGCCCCGGGAGCGTGTTTCTCCCACTTGTACCTGAAAGTGGAATTAGGGCAGGACGGGACCCCGGAGGAGCCCCCCGGCAGCGCGGTCCTGCGGAGCACGAGGCCGCTGCTGTCCCCGCCTGTCACCACTGCTTAGCCGGGGACTCTGGCTCCAAGGCCCTCCCTCGGCCTCTTCCTGAAAGGAGAGACGTCTCCGCGCCAGGTGCAAATAGTGAGTTTCTGCCCACGCAGATGAAAACAGAATATCTTTTGTTTGCATGTGTGTGTTTCGAAGACTTTCAAGGTGTCCAGTCCGTAAGAGCAAACAGATGGCGGATTAAGCATCGGGGTGCTGGCGTCTCCCCATCACGAATGTGATCACATTTCCATTAGCAACCGGTCTCCGCGCCGCTGCGAGCGAGGACACCTCCTTGGGCACGAAGCAAATCCTGGTTAGCAGCTGCCTGATGTCACGCTTTGCGGGGACTTGTACGCTCTCGGGCTCTAGACAACAGACCCCTGTATTTTATATTTTAAAAAGTCAAGGATTATCATTTACAATAAACTAATCGGTTGACGATTCAAATGACTTTTGGAGCCTAGATTTGATCTTCACCTTTTTTTTTTCCCTAAAGCAAAGTGTGAGTAGCATATCCATTGTCTTTTTTTCCCCCTCAATAAATACCCATTTTCTCCTAAAATCTCCTGTATCTTCTATTGTTTCTTTGCAGAAAGATGATATATTGATAACATTTCCTGGGCGATTTGTGAGTCTCCACTACAACCGACATTAATAGGCCTTTTTTTTTTTTTTTTCCCAATTATCACTACGCTTTTATAGGTATTCCATTCCACAGGTCCTTGTGGACACAATTTTTGACCAGCACTAAATCTATGGCATTTGCATAATAGAAGCCTTGTGTCTTTAGAACACTTAACCATCTTGGGGATTTTCAGTATCTGTTACAAAGATCCTGAGAAGGGAATAATGCCAAGAGTTTTTTAATGTGGTTTTTGAATAATAAGATTTATGGAGGGGTGAGGTGTATTTTTTTTTAAAGATATCAATTCTTTCCTATCAATGAGATGTATAAAAGCTGGATGTTCAGTGTGATCTCTCATAAAGTATTATGAACATAAACCAGGTATAACATTATTTTCTGTACCTGACAGCATAATCGGTACCAGGAGTAGTTTCAGGAAACAGATCCTCAAAATGTGTTTCTGGGATTCAGTAACTCTTACTGTTGGATGGGGGCTTGGATAACCTCGTCGCACGCTGGTCGTCCGTGGCATGTGGCCGCGTCCCGGCGCCACACAGCCCAGCGGGAACGCGGGATGAAGGGCAGGTGCAGGGCAGGCCCTGGGGGAGCTGGTGTCTACAGCATTTAGTCACTACGGCAGCTCGAATAATTGCAAGGATGGTGGCCTCCCCTGGTAGGACGGAGTGGAGCGTTGTTCCAACCTGTTCACCCTCACCCTCCAACCTACCATTGGAGACGCTATTGGCCAGGAAGGCCTGGGGCGCCCAGCTGCTGGGAACCAGTGTGGTTCGGCCAACCGTGTTTGGAAGATGCAACCATCAGGGAACTTTGATCAAAGAAAACGATCTACCACTCCCAAGTCCTGGAGGGCCCAGGACACACCCAAGGGCCACACAAAGAGGGAGGGAGCAGGGAGCACAGACCGGGCTCTGCCTTTGTTGAGGTCGAGGGTCAGGGTGTCTATATTATAATCACAGGTTCACTCAATTGGCAAATTAAAACTTTAGAAGAGGAATTGAGGCACGGGAAGAGAAAAGCGGGGCCACTCAAGTGGTCGCTTAGGTCACCCGGGGCGTTTGGGGGAGGAGGGGCCAAGGCAAAGTGAGAGAGTGAAGCTTAAGAAGCCGCCAGCCCCAGCGCGGAGCCCATACTGGGCTCGATCTCACAACCCTGAGACCCTGACCTGAGCCAAAATCAAGGGTCGACGCCTTCACGAAGCGAGCCACCCAGGCGACCCATCCAGGGCTTCGTAAAAGGGGGGTCTCGTGGGGGTGGCCGCCGGGTTGCTTACGTAGCTGCTTTACTAACAGCGGAGTCATCCAGCAGGTAAAGCGTCTTTGACAATTAAACGAGTGAATGTCAGACACTGAAGCCCCAGTGTCCCGCGGGGCGGGAGGCGCCTCCCGTCCTCCCAGCCCTGACTTGGGGCTGACCATGGGCGGGAGCAAATGAGACGTGAGCAGATGCATGAAGCAGATGGTGCGTGTTTCTCCCTCGGTGTCCCCGAGGCCCCCTTAGAACAGCTTCTCTCTGCTCGCCTGGTTCTCAGCCTGGTTCCCAGCCCAGTTCCCCTAGGAGACAGGGACAGGCCCGTCCTCACCTGAGGACGCATCCAGCCGAACCTCAGCTCCCAGCTAAGCCACTTCTGCAATCTCCACGCCTCCGACCAAGCAGAGCAAATGCTGTGTTGGATGTTGGAAGCCACGCGGCCGGGGTGGCCCTCACACGGCCCAGCTGACACCTGCCTGCGGCGCCGGGCTTCCTGCTGACGCGCTTCATGAGAGGGACCCACCTAAGGACTCACAGATCCAGAGCCACGGGGCTCCAATGACAGCTTTCGCGTTGTCCCTTATCTCCTAGGCCCCGGGCACGTGGGGCGGGGGGGTGCCTACAGCATGGGAGGCAGGTTGCCAGGGTTTCCGGGATGCAGGGCCCTTTCAGTGCTGCAAACAGCCTCATTCCGTGAAATAGGGCCTCTTGGGGGGAAGAGCTGGGGGGTGAGGGGACGGTGAGGGCCGCGCTCCGGCCTCTGCCTGCCCCCGAGAGCCGCGGGGCCTGCAGCTCCTCTGCACCCCAGGACTAGGCCTGCGTCCCTCAGCCCGGCCGCCTCCCCACACGTAGACCCCTCTGAGGCCCTCGGCCAGGGCTTTGGTTACAGGCGGCGAGAGAAGAAGGCCCCGTCCACGCGGGTGTGCAAGTCCCACTGAGTGGCGAAGGCTCCCGAAGGCCCCGGGCATCTCCACGCACCCCTTGGGCTGGGTCCCCGTGTCAGCACCTGCCAGCTGTGGGATGCAGCCGGTCCCTGCTGAATCTTTGTTCCCATGGGAAGAACCGCTGGACTCTGCAGGCTTTTCCAAAGATCTGGTTTAAAGAAGTGGTTAAAGCCTCGGTGGGTCACCGAGGTCCAGGGAAAGCCTCTGAAAGGGCTCAGTATGTGCTGGGGAGAAGCCCTAACCCGGGGGACCTGCTCCTACTGGCCGCCCACCCCCAGCCCCAGGCGCACCTGCAGACGCCGCTGGGCCCGTGTGCCCCTCCTCCGGGGGCTCAGGGCTCACAGGAAGGCTCTGTCCTCTCACTTCTCGGCACTGCTCCCGGGCCCTTGTGGCTCCCAGCCTGTAACCAGGGGCAGGAGGCAGCCGGGAAAGGGAGGTTGAGTCAGACCGTGCATGAGCCCGTGAGCCCTGTCACGGGCCAGACGCCTACTCCACCGGGAGCTGGTGGAACGTTTTCATCAGTGGCGTGAGAGTCAGACTTGCATTTTAGAAAAACGTTTCTGGCAGTGGGGAAGGTGCCGGAGTGACGGGGCTGACACGTGGCGAGGATGGCGTTAGGACAACCGGGCGGAAGGCATCGTTTGGTGCTGGATCTGGAGCAGACAGACAGGCCGCAAGGATATCGGGGGCGGGGGCCCGAGCTAGAGCCTGCGTGACACCCTAGACACTCCTCGGTGGCCGCCGCGGGCCTGTCCTCCCAGCAGCACGCCTGAGGGTCCAGGTAGGGGGAGGCATCTGAGTGGGAAACCGCCTTCTAGAGCGGAAATTTGGGGAATCCCTTGGTGGCTCAGGGGTTTGGCACCTGCCTTAGGCCCAGGGCGTGATCCTGGAGTCCCGGGATCGAGTCCCACGTCGGGCTCCCTGCATGGAGCCTGCTTCTCCCTCTGCCTGTGCCTCTGCCTCTCTCTGTCTATCATGAATAAATAAATCTTTAAAAAACAAATAAATAAATAAAATGGAACTTGCGGTTTCCCTAAGTGCCCCACTCCGCTGCCCAATCGCACGACACCGTCCGTTGGACCTCCTGTTGCCTCCTGACCTGCATCACACAGCAAGAGACACCATTCCCTTCAGGTTCTGCTGTTTAGCCCTTTCGCCTGTGAAATACCACTTGGCACATATGAAGAAGAAGCACGTTTTCTGTTAAATTCACAAAAAGAGCAAAAAACGCAAGTAATTCACCCTTAATTTCTGAATCCTAAGATGCGCGTAAGGGAATCTCTCAGAACAACGCTTCTGTCAGTGTAAACACTAACTGTAACCCGCTGTTCAAAAGCAGCAACGGAGACGCCCTGCCGCGGCCCACAGGAGGGTGATCCTGCCGCCGCCAGTCGCTCCTTGGTGGTGTCGCCTCTTCGTCTTGCTCACTCCCGTCTCTCGGAGCCCCTCACGTGGCACAGCGCCTTGGAGCCACTTTGTCTCTGCTGACGGAGAAGCTGGCTGATTCACAAGTCGTTGAATGAAGCCGGTACGATCTTTAAAGTTTACTCGGTTGCATTCTGTTCTTCAAGGACACCAAGAGAACAACGGAAAAGTGAAAATCCACTTTGGCTACGCTGTCCGTCTTGCACATGAACAGCGGTGTAGAAATTGCCGTGGTTCATAGATCGTCTCCATATGGTGTCAGATCCTTCGTCCTGTCTACCAATCTGCAAATAATTTGCTCCCATGATGCCAAGTTGTAAATGCATAAAATGTGGGAAGTTTACCCAAATACACCGAATTTATGCCCTTTTCTGAGATGACACTCATGGCTCATCTAATATTGTAGAAATACACGTACAGATCGATATGAGATTGTGTAAGAGGCGAAAAAAATGAACATTGCTCAGCAGAAATGATGATGGTGCTTATTTACACTTCCTAGCTCCCCCACGCCATTGTGGTGATAACGAGGAATGTACATACTTAAAATCCGAAGCAAGGAACGGGTGAAAAAGTAAAAAGACTTTTTACTCAGAGGAGGTCATGCTCATAAGTCCTACTGTGGGGCAAAGATCTTCCTGATGCTAACAAGTGCCTGGTGGGAAACTGGGGGAAGACCAAGCTTCTATTTGTATGAATAAAATCTCCATATGGCTTCAAGAAGTGTGTGTGTGTGTGTGTGTTTAAAGTAGCTCGCTCTTTCCCACGATAATGGGAAGAAGATCATGCTCTAAGAATTTCAGTTTACAAGAGCTGTGCAGCTGGGGTGTAAGAAAGCTTTTACTCACATTAGATATATATTTCTTTTTTTTTCTTTTTTTTAGATCTATATTTCATGTATATGTGTGTGTGCATGTATATATATGAAGTAAATATTGAAAAAAAATAAGTCAAGGGAGAAATAAAATTAGGTGAAATAAAACCCAAAGGTATGTTCTGTTATGATAAAAGTTTGGTGACGTCTCGACAACTTACTTTTAAGACTTAAGAACTTTACTTTGACAAAATGCCGTTTCTTCGTCCCTTGCCATTCTGTCTGTGTAGACGGGAGGTGCAACAGAGTCCCCCCTCCGGACACGGTGCACGCTGTCCATCGTTCCTCGCCGTCCTGCATGCTCATTCCAGGCCCCTTAACCCCTTAAGAGGTCCGGCTGTGACTGTCCTGATGGGATAGAATCCAGAAGGGACACACATCTTGGCAGTGGGGTTGAGAGCTGGGTAGGGCAAGGGAAGCACTTGTCTGGGGTGCTCTGGAGGGTTGCGTAGTGGCCCCCCGAAAGATGTGTCCAAGTCTTTTTTTTTTAAAGATTTTATTTATTTATTCATGAAAGACACACACAGAGAGAGAAAGAGAAAGAGAGAGAGAAACCCAGGCAGAGGGAGACGCAGGCTCCATGCAGGGAGCCCGACGTGGGACTCGATCCCGGGACTCCAGGATCACGCCCCAGGCTGAAGGCAGGTGCTAAATCGCTGAGCCACCCAGGGATCCCCGACATGTCCAAGTCTTAATCCCTGGAGCTTGAGTCTAATCTTATTTGGATAAAGGATATTTGTAAAAGTCTGTAAGTCCCTCCGGATGAAATCATCTTGGATTTGGGGTGGGCCCTGAATCCAGTGCCACGTGTCTTTCCCAGAGGAATTTTAGACACGAGGCCACGTGAACACAGAGCTGCAGATTGCGGTGATGCGGCCACAAGCCAAGGAGCACCTGGAGCCGCCAGAAACCGGAGGAAGCGTGGAAGGATCCTCTCGAGGGTCTCAGCAGATGGCCCTGTCAACACCATGATTTCAGACTTCTGGCCTCCAGAGCAGCCAGAGAATAAGCGTGTATTGTTTTAAGCTGCCCGGTTTGTGGCACTTTGGTGGAGCAGCCCTAGGAAACTAGTGCAGTTGCGAGATTTAAAAGGATGCCAGAAAACTCGGTAATCAAAATAAACTATATTTTGAGGCAATTCTTTCAAAAATCAAAGTGACTGCAAAGAACAAAAGAATTTATGATGATCAAAATATTAACATTTTACATGAAGGTGATGCCTGAGGCGATGGCAGGGATGCGTCTGTGAGTACCGTGGGTGGACTGAACCCAGTAGGTTAATAGATTGGTGTCTTTGGAATAAAAAATACATAATTATTAATGCTTTTTTTTTTCACCAGAAGCCAAACTGTCCATGGGGGAACAACGAAAACTGTAGCTGCACCCAGTTTCTTATCTATGGTCCAGACCAGTTGACCCCGTTCCTTCAGTTGTACGTCTCTCAAAGAGACGGGTGTATGGATGTACTGTGGAGATTAGGGACATTTCCATGTAATCTCAGGTTTCCTAAGAAGGACCGGCTCCAGCAACTGCCTGCCTGCCCACCTGTGAATCCGGCTTTAGTTCCATGCGCCTTGTCCACCTCATCCTTGCCTTCTCAAGCTCCGAGCCCAGGAGCGGAACTGAGTCTACACTGATGGACGACCTTCCATGGAAACCAGGTGTCCAGGCTCTTCTCTCATATTCTATTTGGGGTCACAAATCTGTCTCCCTGGTCCTCGCATATCATCAAGGGATCTCACTCAGGGATGATAGGTAGTGACTGGGGACAGCCGCGGTCCAGTAGCATGGAATGTCCTTACCGTTGGTGAGACTTATCATGTCTATTGGTTGAAGGTCAAATCCCTCATGGTCTCACCTCTGTCAGCCCGAGTAAAGAGAGCTAGTGATGTTCGTACTGCCCACAAGCTCCTGGCTTCGGGATGAATTCAATAAAGCCTCCAAAGAAGTGAAATTATCTAGCAATGACCCCCAAATCCCTGTGGGCAGCAGGCATATAAGAAAGCAGGAGAAAGGCTTACATGGCGGCTCTTCCTGGGGCTTGCGTATCCTTATTTCTCCTTAGGACTCTTTCCACAGCCAGGAGGTCAATTCCTTCCCTTTGATTACTGAAATCATGCCGAAGGTCTCCCATGGGCTGCTTTCCCTGTGGCCGCGACAGGCAGGAGACAGATCTGAACGGCCTCTAGGACTCGTGTTGACTTCAAGCCAAGTCACAGAAAGGAACGAGGGACAGGGATCTTCCTTCATGTTCCCATAGCCAGTGACTCCTGCAACAACTTTTTCTATAGTGCAGCCACAGGAATTTCACTAGAGATTTTATGACATTTTATGACAGTCGTTTCTTTTTTTTTTTTTAAGATTTATTTATTTATTTATTTTTTATTTATTTATTTATTTATTTATTTATTTATTTATTTATTTATTTATGATAGAGAGAGAGAGAGAGAGAGGCAGAGACACAGGAGGCGGGAGAAGCAGGCTCCATGCAGGGAGCCCAACGTGGGACTCAATCCCGGGTCTCCAGGATCATGCCCTGGGTCAATGTCAGGTGCCAAACCGCTGAGCCACCAGGGGATCCCCTATGACAGTCGTTTCTTAATGGATGGTGCACACATTTCAGTTATGAGGGTGTCGTATTAAAATGTACGCAGACAATAGTAGGACATGCGGGAACTGATCTCAACTTCCCTTGCTATAAAGTTGAACCTCTAAGTATTTGGAAATTGCTCTTCCTGGGGTGGATGTGACTTGAGCTGAGAAGTGGATGCAGCTCAGATGGTCCGGGTCGAGCAGGGCCACGGCGGTGCGGCCCTGAGTGAGTGTGTGGGGTGGTGGGAGCTGGGCCGCGTGCGCGGGAAGTGTCATGGTGTCCGTGTTTCTGCACAGTGTGGGGTTCACTTTCATCTTTCTCCCCAGGCAGGAAGTGATTCTTTCTGCCAAAAGAGTTTAAAAACCCATCCTATCACCACAGCCTGTGGAAGACTGATGATTCTATAGAGAGAACACAGCTGCCAGAGAGAGAGAGAGAGAGAGAGAGAGAACTGGTTTCCACAAAAAGGCTCAATGAAGCTGCTGGCAGACACAGAACCTCGAGATCAGAGAGAAATGCGTGAGAAAACGCAGCCAGAGCTAAGATTTTGCATAGAATCTTGGATGAAAGCAGAGCCTTCCATTGGATCAGCTGGCAAAGATTCAGGCTTTAAACGATATACTTTGAATATATGTTGGAATATATTTACTAAGATTTAGTAACACACTCTCCACGCTAGCTGTGGCCATCCCATCCCATCCCATGTGTGACAAGAACGTCCCAGGGCACTTCGAATCGGGTCCAGATTCAACCAACACTATTTTTTTTTTTTTAGCTGTGATAACAGTTATACTACGTGCCATTATGAAGAGGAACTATGAGTTCTGAAGACTTGAAAATATATTCTGAAGTAGCTAGGTATGTATTTCAGATCTTAAACTTAGTAGCTTATAATATCATTTATTATTATTTTTTAAATGAATTTAATTCTATGTGGAGGCTCCATTATACCAGATTGTGGACACTTAATCTCAGACAATTCAAGTTTATCTCACCACCACCTCTACTTCCGTTTCCCCAAACATATGTCTACATACTGAGGGGATTGGGTTGTGTTTTTCACTAGATGGGGGGTGGTGTGTGTGGAACAGCTTCCCACTTATGTCACTGCCCCAGTATCTGCTCTGTACTATTGTCCTGCATAGTCCTTGGACGTACTGCTAACTCAGCATTGCCCCTCTCTCTGTTTTTATCGGGGCCATTCTAGGTATGCTACAGCACTGGACATCCTCTGAGAGGCTACCTCCGGGCCCCCCCTTAGGAATATCTCAGCTGTTCATGCTCCACCCTGAGCCGTGGACATCCCAGGTTTACTAGGGCCTCATCTTCTTAGATGCTCCTATGGCCACTGTTAGTTCCCACAGGGTCTTGCCACCTGCTCAGACCTCTCTGGGAGTAGCCATGTGATCCTTCTCTGTTCCCGACAACTGGGGAATTAAGAGATAGACAGAGTCCACGCTCCTCCTTACAGATCCACAAGCATCTCATTGCTGTTCCTTTAGGTTTCCTATCCCCAAGGATTCAGAAGATATTTTTTTAGTTGTAGTAGGAAGGGAGAGCATAGAGCATAAAATGTACTTACCTGCAATGGATATTTTCTCAAATTTTACTATTTGTGTCTTTGAATATGGAGCTTCTGAATCCAGGACCCCTTTCTCAGATTTCCTTGCTCCCATTCTAGAAGACAATGGTGCTGAGTGCCTGCCCATATGAATGTAAGAAGGGCTGAGGAGGAGTGGAAATAACAGGGACCAATAATAATTTAGTTAATGTTTCAAAATGTCAACATCCTTTGGAACTACATTAAAGAAGACATAAACGGACATTTCTCCAAAGAAGACACAGACACGGCCAACAAGCGCATGAGAAAATGCTCCGCATCACTTGCCATCAGGGAAATACAAATCAAAACCACAATGAGATCCCACCTCACACCAGTGAGAATGGGGAACATTAACAAGGCAGGAAACCACAAATGTTGGAGAGGATGTGGAGAAAGGGGAACCCTCTTGCACTGTTGGTGGGAATGTGAACTGGTGCAGCCACTCTGGAAAACTGTGTGGAGGCTCCTCAAAGAGTTAAAAACAGACCTGCCCTATGACCCAGCAATTGCCCTGCTGGGGATTTACCCCAAAGATACAGATACAATGAAACGCCGGGACACCTGCACCTGCACCCCGATGTCTCTAGCAGCAATGTCCACAATAGCCAAACTGTGGAAGGAGCCTCGGTGTCCATCGACAGATGGTGGATGAAGAAGATGTGGTCTATGTATACAATGGAATATTCCTCAGCCATTAGAAATGACAAATACCCACCATTTGCTTCAAGGTGGATGGACCTGGAGGGGATTATGCTGAGTGAAGTAAGTCAGTCAGAGAAGGACAAACATTGTATGGTTTCATTCTTACCGGGAATATAAGAAATATTAAAGGGATTATAAGGGAAAGGAGGGGAACTGAGTGGGAAAAATTAGATAGGGGGACAAACCATGAGAGACTCCTAACTCTGGGAAAGGAATGAAGGGTTGTGGAAGGGGAGGTGGGCGGGAGAAGGGGTGACTGGGTGATGGGCCCTGAGGGGGGCACATGATGGGATGAGCACTGGGGGTTATACTATATGTTGGCAAATTGAACTTAGATAAAAAGTTAAAAAAAAAAAAAACACCACTGATTGTGGCTTCCGCAGAATATAAACTCATTTCACAGAAATGTTATATTTCACAGAATGTAAGGATCATTTTCAATGGATCCCAGTATTCCTTTCCATGAAGCTCTGGTTTTAGGGAAGCTATGTGTTATGATCAGTGTAAGTGTTCCTGTTCTTGGTGAATTCCATCTATTAGAATAAAGACTGTGTTTACTGGAGGAAGCACAGTGATCTGAGCACTATCTTTTTCAGAGTTCTCTCGTGGGAAGCTCCATTTGATATTGGTTCACAGACAGAATCTGAATCATAAAAAGAATTTAGTAAGTGTCTAACAGCCAAGCCCACTCAAATCCAGCTTTTTGGGAGTCAACTCCAAAGTGAATTACTGGGAAATAATGGTCTAACCCAAATCTTAAACTATAAAGAGATTCCGTTATCTTATGCAGAGATAGTTAAACACATTTTGTTAAACACATTTTGTTCTCTTAATATTAACCCAAGTAAACAATGAATCTGAAAACTCAAAAGCAGTATTTTTTAATCTATCTATGCATTCTGACAAATAGGTTGTTTAGGAACTTTGTAATCCATTATTTCCTTCTTGGTAACTATAATTTCAATGTGATAACTAAAATTTTATAAACTCCAGAAAATTAGATTTTTAGAAGACCTTTTCTCTCTAGCATAGAAAGCATTTTATAAGTTCCCTGTATCTCGTTCAAATCTATCTTCAGGGTTTTCTCATTCTTCTTACAAATTCACTTAGGATAAAGTGGTTTCTAGATTTGGAAATAGTGTTAGAAGGGAAGCCAATAGAAACTTCAGTGAAAAAAAGCAGCACATGTCAAGTAGAGTTTAGACATATTGAAACTGTTCACCACGTCTCAGAAGGGTTGACAGGCTCACAATTTATCTTGATATGGTCAATGTTCAGCACTTACCTCCTGGAGAAAAAAATGCCAAATAGCCCAGTAAATTACGGGCTGCTTATCAGAGACAGCTGAGCGATTTGTACCTGCAAAGTGACATAAACACCCTAGATAAATAGACAGGAGTCTTAATCTTGTGGGCAGGTTTAGGCCCCTCAATTAGGACACTGGCTTAACGACATTTGACCAGGACGTATGACTATTTTGCAATGGGGATATACTCAATTTTAGGATAAAGCAGTTGGCTGCCCAGTTTTGCAGCCGTCAGTCACCTTGATCCCCACGGGGTGGTGGGATGCAATTTGCTCTGTGATACAAGGAGAGTCAGAATGTTGGTGGCACCAGGCATGACACAGTCAATGCCAGTCTCTTAATTATCCTTCTATTTTTATGCCTTCTGCTTCCTGGGAATGCTTAAATACATTTTATCGTTTGATTCTCAGAGGACATTTGGTGTTGTGGAAATGGACTCTTAGAGCTCAGGGCCACAGGGGACACTTGCCACTCACCCTACACCCAACACTGCCCACCCCCTTTCCTTCACCGGACCAGTGTCTGCATCTGGACAGTCATCACAGGACCGCCAACCTGGTAGCTTCAACAACAGACACTTACTTTTCAATTTCAGAGGCTGGAGGTCCAAAATTAAGGTGCCCATGGAGTCTATTCCTGGTGAGAACATCCTCCTGGTTTGCAGACAAGCTCCTTTTCTCCGTGTCCTCACCTGGGGGAGAGAGGAAGGGCTCTGGTCTCTTTCTCGTCTTAGAAGGGCGCTAATCCCATCAGGAGGGTGCTAATCCCATCATGAGGGCGCTCTCCTCATGACCTCACCTAATCCCAATCACTTGGCTGACTCTCCTAATAAAGTCAGAAGGGAGCTCAGGGCTTCAACGTATGAATTTGGTTGGGGGACTCATTGAGTCCATAACAACTAGCAATGAATTTCTGCAGATCAAACTCCTCCAGGAAGCCCTCTGGGCCTCCCATTCTGATTTGGGAGAGTGTCTGGATCTCCCTCTGGGTCTGAATAATAGAGTCTCCAACAGTGCTTATGTAGGTGAGCTGATGTTCGTTCTCCCCAACAGACTACGAGCAGCTGATGTATGGCTTTGCAAATCTGGCCTGTAACGCTTCCACTCACAGATCTCTCTTTTCTTGGTCCTCAGTGACTTTGGAAGCCACCTGTTCAGCGTAGCCTGAGTTATAGAACATTTAAAAGTTGGCCTTCCATCAAAATAAAATACATACATCGAAAGTCTTTTTTTTCCCCAAAAAAAGATAATTTAAATGTTACTAGACTGGATAAATTATTGAAGCTGATTCCTGATGAGGAATTGAAAAGGAATATTTAAAATATGACATTACTTGTTTCACTTTGGATAAAGTGAAAACTTAATATCTTGAGCTTGCCAAATATGCTTCCATCAATATAACAGTATGAAAAGGATCCCCCTACCTCAAAGGCCCTCAAATCAAACCACAGCAACAATCTAGATACACATTACCTCCTGAGAGGTGTCGAATTCAATTCAACCTAGATTACGTGAATTAAAAAAACAGGACAGGGCAGCCCGGGTGGCTCAGCGGTTCAGCGCCACCTTCAGCCCAGGGTGTGATCCTAGAGACCCGGAATCGAGTCCCACTTCGGGCTCCCTGCATGGAGCCTGCTTCTCCCTCTGCCTGTGTCTCTGCCTCTATCTCTTTCTGTGTCTCTCGTGAATAAATAAGTAAAATCTTTAAAAATAAATAAATAATAAATAAATAAATAAATAAATAAATAAATAAATAAATAAATAAAAAACAGGACACAAGCTCATTTTACACATTTGAAACTATATATATTGTTATCAACAGTGTTCAAAGTCTGTATAAAGGTGTTTAATATGGGTATCACTCACTTATAACCAGTGTGATAGTTGATCTATATTAATCTCCCGTTAATGCACTTTCAATGAGCAATGGGTATAATTTGTTAGCTTTTTGGGGTTTTTGTGCCAAGTTTATTATCCTTATATCTACCGAAATGTAATTTTCTGAGTGTTGAATCTAATAATGAGGGATCAAGATTTGTATTTTGCATGTATTTTTTAACTGTATTGTTTCTAGTCATTCATTTAAATTAAAAAATTTAAAGTATCAGTCCATGATGGATTTAGGGGAACAATAAACAAGCAAGCGAGGGAGGCCAGTCTCTCCTCAAAGGCAGTGTGAGAAGCACTGAGTAGGCTTCAGACGTGGGCATGTGGCTGGGGAGGTCGGTGATTTGCCTTTCTAGTTTCTAGGGGGCCGGACCCATCACCTCTGGGTAGGACTGATGGGTAGAGCCGCTTGTTACCCACAGATTCTGGACGTTGAGCTGCACATAGTAACAGAACAGGATCTTATGTGTTCTTCCTGGGAGGTAGCAGTGATTATTTTACCTGTAGGAAGAAAAGTGATATTATTTACTGACCCACACTGGAGACTGTTTCAAAGACAGCACTTATACTATAAGACTTTTGCTGATGATGGTTGATAATGTCAGTAGAGAAAAAATAAATCTAGAGGTACATGGGCCGAGAACATAAGAATGATGACTAATACTGTTTAGAGCTAATATTACGTGACATCTTCTGTCCTCACCAGAATCGCTCAACCTTGGCACTGTTGGCATTGTATGGAGTGCGATGACTGTCGTTGGCGTTGTAGGCCCAGATGCCTGGGCCTCTGTCCGCTGAATGCCAGCAGCATGCCCCATCCCAGTTGTGACGACAAAATGTACCCAGACATTGTCAAATGACCCCACAGCGCAGAGCATATGGCCCCTGCTGAGAATCACTGGTCTAAGCTCTTTGCAAGAGCCCTCTCTAGGGAGGTATCATGATCATCTGCATCGTGTAGGTGAGGACAATGGGAGGTAGGCTGGTTGGCGAAACAGAAGTAGCCCACGGCCAGAAAACTAAGAAGCAGCAGATCTGGGGGTTGAACCAGGGCAGTTCACGGGAACCCAGACCATCTGGTCCAGTCTGCCTGGATCCCACCCAGTTGCCGCAGCTGGAAGGTGCCAGTGGCGTGTGGAGTTAGTCCTTTGAATGACATAATTGCCTCACGGAGAACACTGTAGCGATGCTCGTCCTCTGACTCACTTCAAAGATTTAAAAGAAATGTCCGTGGTTCTGTGACAGAACTTAACATTTCCTTAGAAACTTGCACTCCTCTCTCTATCTCAATCTATTCTTCTCAGCAAAATGGCCCTTGTAATGATCCAGTTGCTTAATTCAGAAGGTTTCTTCCTCTTCTTAAAATCTATTACCAAGCTGTGTGGCCACCAAGCTCACAAATTCAATTTGGAGATAATTTGAATAATCTGCATTTGTTCTCACAAGACTATTTTAAGGCTATTTCCATAGATCACTAAATATTCATCTTCAAAATGATTTTTAATGGCAGTATAGTATCCCACCTTATAGTATCCCTGGGGGATATATCCAACTTATTTCACTAAGCACCAGTTTTGGGGCAAGGCAAGTTTTTTGCCCTAATGTTTCATGCATTGTAACAATTTTGAATTCTCTTTTCTTGTCTGCAGAGTGTCAGCCACCATCCCTGTCCAGGGCTCATGAGTCTTCTCTGACATGACATCTTTCCAGGGGACCCGCTGCAGTTTCCTTGGGGACAATTGAGACATTTAAGCAGAACAGTGCCCTGGTTGATTCAGGTTCTAGAAAAATTATTCTGGGTATAGATTTGAGTTTCATTATATTTCTGCTGAAATGAGCAGAAATGAAACTGGATTCAGGAAGACTAAGAAAGCAACTGGACTTGATAAGGTTCTGAAATTAGGCAGCAGTAGTGGGAAAAAGCTTAAGGAGTAGGATTTACACACCCTGGAGACTGATTAGATAACAGGGTTAGGGAGAGGGAGTTGAAGATAACTTCTGGATCTACACTAGGTTTATCACCCTGATTTTAAAAATTATCTATGAAAGGATAAATTGGACTACAGTTGATTGACAGGCCCAGAAGAAAAATAATTTGAGAACTATTTTGTCTTTCTGAAATCTAAACCATTTTAATTCCACTTGGGATCAATTCTGTTATTCGTTATCCTATGAAACATTATACTTCTAAAAACCTCTGAATGATGCAAAGGGAACTGGTTCTCCTTCCATTTTATTTTATATTTGAAAAATATATGTGATCCTTGCACATTTATATTTGTCTGGATAAAGTAACAACCTTCCTTGATTCTTCCCTATATAAAGTCTGGGCAAGAGAAAAAGGAAAATGAAGTTGACTCATGTCACTGATGATCTAGTATTTTTAACAACTCAATTCAAGTAAAAGCCATTTACTGAGTTCCTATCCCAGACAGGCTCTGGCTGGGCGCTGGATGTGCCGTGTCTACACGGATGAGGGGCTGCCGGAAATTCAGGGCCCGGTGGGAGACGCAGGGTTATCAGAACAGGTGACCAAACGACTCATCTATGGAATTGCCAGGACAGGGTAGAGAAGTGGGTTTAGAAGCTTGGAAACTGGGCCAGAGTAAGTTACAGAAATCTTTTGTGCTCGCTCTACTTTTTGATGTGTAAAATGATGAAATAGTGTATGATATTTGATTTTGCATATTATGTTTGTAGATGCGAGATCTGATTTGTGAAAGACTCCTTAATTGTTTGCTTGGAAATATTCTCTATTCTACTAGTAAGGAAGACTGAGTGATTTCTTACTTTTGTTGGTGGGTGACTAAGCCCAAGGCCTTTGCCTTCAGGTCTTCAGTAAGTAAAGTAAAATTTTGGAAGTAGGTTCTCCTTAAAAATGAATCAAAAGAGAAACAAAAAGATCACATATCAATAATCTTAAGTTTTCCTAAATATCTGTCTGGAATCATTATACAAGTCTTTAAACTGTCATTTTTATTTTTTCAATAAATGGAGATCAAGATACTCTAAAGCATGACTCAGAGGAATGCAAATAGCTAGGTGCAATGTTAATATTTTCTTCCACCAAAATAAAATGGTTTTAATAACATCTTTATTCAATGATGAGCTGTTGTCTCTTATTTATTTATCCAACCATCGGGTGTTTATTATGTGCCAGCCACAGGTCTGTGTAATGGGGATACAACAGGAAACAATACAAACAAGAGATCTCTACTCTCAATGTCAGAAACATTTATTTTCTGTCACATGTAATGCCACTAAGTCTCCCTATGAATAAGAGAAGTGTGGAGATAGTCAACAGTTGGGGAACTATTTTTTTTTCTAATTATTTCTGTGTGTGTGTGTGTGTGTGTGTGTGTGTGTGTTTTACCTAATTTCCATTATTTGCATGGAACCCTCTTAAGTTCTGTTGGGTTATATGAAAACAAAATATGGTTCTTGCCCTTAAGGATTTTACCATCTAATGAAAGTGATTGACTAATTCCAAGATAATGGAGATACATTGAGAATTAAATGTCGGTCCTGCAGGTGGGCGGGCGGGGCGGGGAGGGGGCTTTATTTAACAAATGTTTCAAAACTGTGCTTCTTCCATCTTATTCTTCCCTGTGTAATTAGCCTGCCTAGAGCTAGAAGATGCTAAAATAAAGGAAATGGAGAACACTTTGAGTATCACCAAGAGTCTCTTTTCTGAGAAACCTCCTCTTAACATGGCAGAAACTAATACTCTCAAGTAAATGTAAAGTAACAGTCCTAGGCCATGCTATAAACTCAGTAAGTACTTAAATGATGCAGCCATAACAAATTCCTTAGGAAATATAAATTTTGGGATCAATTTGCCATCAAATTCGTTAAGTGGTTGGTAAGTGAACATGAAAAAGACTGGGTTCTTGGGAGCACTTGCGTTGACTTACAAGACTGGGAAGGGAGCAGAGGCTGAGAAGGACAGAGTTATCCCTCTCACATCATAGAAGGGAGGGACAAAGAGGTTAAAATTAATTCCTTATTTTTACTTAGGCTTGACGTCTGAAATTAAACAGCCATCAAAAAGGCCCAAGGCTATTGGGAGCCACATTCTTGTACCATTTCTAGTGAAGCAAAAATATAGTCCCTGCAGCTCATTTCATAGCCTGGCACAGAGCTGTCCTGAAGAAATGGCAGCCTGTAGCAGCTGTGGAGAGATGGATTCGGGCAGTGGCGCTTTCGCTAGGCTCGGACGATGATGGAGTCGGGACACGTCTGGGTCGTGGTGGTGCCAGGTATGCAGATACACGGCAAACAGATGTGCTTACACACAGTGGTCACTGCAGTTGGTGAGAGACTTACCTCTCTTGAGTGGGAAAAAGAGCTCAGTGGGTATGGAAGCTCCCAAGGGTGAATCCAAAGCAGAGTGGTTTTATCATTATTTGATACCTAATTACTGGAAAGAGATAGAGATAGAGATAGAGGGAGAGATAGAGATAGAGATAGATAGAGATAGAGATAGAGGAGATGGAGAGATAGAGATAGAGGGAGAGGGGAGATAAAATGGAGAGGGAAAGGTTGAGAGAAAGAGAATCATACCAGTTGTAACAATATTCATCCTTAGGCATGAGAAATGGGTAAGTAATGATTGATGCTTGGGTTTTTCTCAGGGATCACCAAACAGCCTCTGCTCCTGCACATTTCCCAGCCTCCCTTGTGGTTGGACGTGACTTTGGCTCTCGGGATATGGACAGAAGTGCTGTGTCATTTGTAGACCTGGCCCATCAATACATCCCTCAAGATTTTTCAGCTCTTTCTTTGCCACGGTGACTTGGGAGGATCAGTATGACATGGGCACAGGGTGGGGACACTAGGCCTGCACTGGACTTGGTATAAGCAAAAACTAAATGTTTCATGTGTTAAGTTTCTCAGACTTACCTGTTGTGGCAGTTGGGGTTGATCACCTTGACAAAGATGAATCCCCACTTCTCTCATGACTGAGGTGATTGGATAGAACTGCTGTTTCAAAGAGATGCCTCTTTAAAAGTCCCTTTTATAATTAATCTCAGTCTCCTCCAACATGGATGCTGCCTTTTGTTTTGTTTTGTTTTAAGATGTTATTTACTTATTAATGAGAGACACAGAAAGAGGCAGAGACACAGGCAGAGAGAGAAGGAGGTTCTCTGTGGGGAGCCCGATGCGGGACTCGATCCCAGGACCTCGGGATCATGCCCTGAGCCAAAAGCAGATGCTCAACCACTGAGCCACCCAGGCATCCCTTTTCTGTTGTTGTTTTTTCTTTTTTTAAGATTTTATTTATTTATTCATGAGAGACACAGAGGGGGAGAGAAAGAGAGAGAGAGAGACATAGGCAGAAGCAGGCTCCGAGCAGGAAACCTGACGCTGGGACTCGATCCCAGGACCCCAGGATCACACCCTGAGCCAAAGGCAGACACTCAACCACTGAGCCACCCAGGCGTCCCTGTTGTTGTTATTTTTAAACTAATACAGGTAAAAAGCTGGAGAAAAGCACGATGTGGATTGCCCCAGGTGCCTCTGCTTTGGCTTAAGAATGGCTCTCTGATTTAAGCTACCGTAAGGAGAAAAAAAAAAGTATCTATTTGACTAATTATAAAGAGGAAGAGAAGAAACTGATCGATACTCAGATTTCTCTGGCTTAAGATGAGTGGTGGGTGTTAGTAGCATCCTCTAGGAGAATTCAGTTATTGACTAATCGGAGAAACACGGTGTGATCAACTTGGAATCATCAGAGAACTCCTTGCCAAGCCCAAATAACTCTTCCCTTATTTCAAGACACATCTATTGTTTTCTACTAATGTTGTGTAAGGGCAGAGATTCTGGTCTTCTAGGGGTAGCTTTTATCTTAAAATGAAGAGTTCTGCTTGTCAGATACCGCTGTGCTCTCCTGGGAGCATATATCCCCTTTTAACTCACTGCTGACTACACGTAGACTTTATAGAAGACCCCGGGACAAGCCAGTTGTAGAGCTACGTCTTCATGTCTCCGCAGCTTGGCCTGGCGCTTCATAATGACAGGTACGTTCCTAGTATAGGCTCCTGTCTGATGTCATCGTAGAAAGAATACACTTGTGAAGTGAGATAAAAAGGGGCAATTTATACACCAATAAGTAATATCTCCTTCATTCGAGATGTTGCCTTCAGAAAACAGTAAGTGCATTTTGTTGCCTCTTACTTAAGAAAAAAAAAATCCCATTACACTGAAAAATAGCTTCCCTAATCAACGTTTGGAGCATGTAACTAGAGATAATAAGCTGAAAATAGGAAAGAGAAATAATTAAATAGAGGACCATAAAAGTTTATTATGCAATTAGTTATATGCACACATTTGCTCATTTTTCATTGTAGACCACTACTGTAATTGGAAAAACTTTAACCAGAAGAAAAAAAAAAGTATGTTGTTCTGTTTACGACTCAAATGATCAGATGGGGAATAAAGTAGGAAATTTCCCAATAAAACAAGCCATTTAACATCAGATAAAGCTTTCTTTATAGAGGTAAAAAAACAAACAAACAAACAAACAGAAATTTTACCTGTCAATCTTGATTTCAATAACACAACCTGAAGATACGATGGGATTTGCCCATTTAACTCTGGAATGAATCCCTTAAGAGATTTGAGTTGGAATAAATATCACATCTTGAATTGGAATTATCAAAGTTAATGTCTGCTTAATTTCTGGCTTTAAAACGAACATAAATCATGTTTTCACGATCCATATGGTATCATTTTTCTAAGGCAGGGCATTTAAAATTAATGATTTTAGTTTAGTTTGGGAATGTATATAAACTAGGCACAAAAATATAGTGCTGATATCATCACAAATCTGTGTTTGTAAATACAACAAGGTACTGTAAGGGCAGATGGCCTGAGTTCAGCTACGCTGTTATAGACGGGATAATCAGTCTCACTGTGCCAGAGGTTTTCTAATTTATATTTAATTTTTCCCACGTATGTCATTTATTTATTTTTCATATATGTCATTTAAATAAAGTTAATTCTAGGTCAAAAATGGTGCCTTTCTTATTGCAACACAAAACACACTATGCAAAGGGATGCTTTTACATGCAAAGCCTTCATATAAACAAAAGAAATATTATTATATCGTATTATTCAATAATGATTTCTTACATTTATTTCAGTCTCTTTAAATGCATATTAAATCTTCTCAGCAAAATTAAGAAAATTCATCATGATTCACTCCAATCATAGAGGAGGAAATGAAAGTTTAAGGATTTAGAATATTACCCCAATTCATCCACCTACAATTAACAGAACTGAATTGGCCTTTGACCAGGAAGAGTCCATTTGGTTTGAGACACTCTGAAAAGGAGGACAACGTGTGAGATTCCACTTCCTCTCCGTGGTGTCTGTGTCAGATACTTACGTGTCAGAACTGAGTCGTGCCGCCGCCTTGGACCACCTCTCCTCTCCATAAGGCAGGAGCGGGAGGACCCGTCTTCCTTGCCATTTAGGGTCCGCCCTGGGGAGGTTCTCAGTGCAAGTTGGCTGTCGACGAGAAGTGGCTTCTATTCCGTAGTGACAACCGGCTCCGGGAGGCTGCCGATGGCTTCTCGTGACCTCCTAGAATCACCTACTGCAGTGCCACGGGCATCTTAGCTCACCCATTGCCAGTTTTCTGGGATCCTAAGACTTTTGATCTTTTCTTGCTACTAGCAATTTCCTTGATCTTTACTCAACCAGTTTTCCCAGTGGCCGTGCAAGCCTCCAACACGTACACGCATCAACGGCAGTTTCCATACACCTGACTGATGCTCTTGGATCCGAACTTTGGTACCAATGTTTGATCAGATACAGAACCTCATAGATGGGAATCTGGGATTGGTTATCTGACCGGATTAGATCTGAAGGCAGTAATGATCTCATTGCCAATGAAAAATGGGTTATTGGTTGTTCACAGCACACAGAGACAAAACATCCACTTAAGGAAACATCTTAAGACACTTACAACTATGTGACGATCGGAAGGACAGACACTGGATTGTGTTGGAATTATAACATTACAGTAAAATGGTACAGTGGAAACGATTGTTATGCAGATTTCGGAACAATTTGGCTGCTGAAAGTCAGATAATGACAAGTTTATGGTTCAGAGAAGCCAAGAACTTCTATAACTGCCTTAAAAATATATTTCTCAGTTCTTATGGTTATAAGACCAAGGGATCCAAAAGCCAGACTCAAGGTTTGAACCTGTAGGTTGCAGAAATTAAACACCAATTGATTTCACTGTTTCACCAGATTTCGTGTGAAAATTAGATAGTAGGCAAAAGTGGGATCCTGAGAACTGGAATGCTAACTTTTGAATGGATTCCAATGACTTTGAATATTCTGGTCCCCTGGTACCACTGAGCCTCCCTTTCCAAAGCAGCAGCCTCTACTGTCCCTCCCCCTGCTAGATGATCCTGCAATGACGTCACCTAAGACCCTCACTTACAAAGAGATGCTGATTCTCCTCACAGCCTGCTCTGCTCTCAATGCCTCCTTCTGCCTCTGGTCCATATTAGAGCCCAATGTCAGGAATTTAAGTGCAAATTCAGACTGAACAGGAGAGAGCATCCTTACCAAAGGAAATGTAAGATTTTTGCTAGTTTATATTGAAAGAAATTCAGGGAATACTTGTGAGAAATGGATACTAAGCAGTTAAGACCAGAAGATAAAGAAACCTAACATTGAAATAGGTCCTATTTGTTGATATCTTTGCACACCTGAGTTTCTAGATTTAATATTGGCTCAAACAGCTGAGAATGACTCTAACAATGTCATTGGTTGACTGAAAACTAGATGCAGAATTGTCTCCCACGAAATGAGTTTGAGGCATCAGAGCTTGACACAAGGGAGAAGAAGGAGTCCAGTGACTTAAGGAGATAGGAATGTTGGAATGAATTATCATGTGCGATCAGTTCATTAGCTTCCTTATCACATGTCCCATGATCCAGAGAACTCTTCTTTCCTAGAGACTTTGAAAACACTATATTGATGAGGAGAACAAAAGCAACCTTGGAGCTTTTTAGTGACTGCCCTCTATAAGTCGGGGATGGTGGTGGGAGATGCCTCCAAGGAAATGAAATCCTACACTTTAAAAAGGAATAAGAACATCCTGGATTAGCAGAAGACATTGGCTGCGGTCAAGCTCCAGGAACAAGTGGGGTCGTGACTGAAACGGGCTGCATAGTTGGTTTGGTTTCAGAATGTTTTGGTTTGCAGATATTTGGGGCAGTAGCTAATTGATCTTGGTTCCTGTAAGGTTGAAAATCATGGGAAGTCTGCCAATGTATTACTTGCAATATGTCATCCAAAAAAATCTGGGTCTTAATTCAACCCAATGTCCACTGCACCCCACCCCACCCCTCCCCCACACTCATTCCCAGACCTGAATCACTTCAAGGCCCAAGAGTGCTTTGAGTGAAGGAAGCCTGAGCTCCCTTGAGGAGAGGCCATGGGCACTCCCTTTATGTTTACAGTAGGTGTGCATTCTAGCCTTCCTAACAAAACACTTGTTTCTTTTTTATTTTATTTTATTTTATTGTATTTATTCATGAGAGACAGGGAGAGAAGCAGGCTCCATGCAGGGACCCAATGTGGGACTCGATCCTGGGACTCCAGGATCACGCCCTGGGACGAAGGCAGGTGCTCAACTCCTGAGCCACCCGGACGTCCCAACATTTGGCCTTTTAGCTTACTGACTGTGCACTGGAGAAATGGAGTCACCTGGACATTTGGAGATTCAATGTACAGTTGCCTTGAGATGAAATGGGAAACTGAAATTCAATTCTGTCCTCAGTCAGAGAGGAGGGTCATGGAGGTCACTGGGGGCTTGGGCCCAAGTCTGTCTCCCAGTGAAGCTGCAAAACCACAGCGGCTGTTTTCATGGTTCCTGAACACTTCCTCGATTTGGACGCAGTAACTGTTGGAATTCCCTCATGCAGACAGGACTAGAGGAAGAGACAAGGTAAAGCCTTACGACCACTACCAAAGAGTCAACAAAGCTAAGCAACGTATCCCTGTGAATACTGCAGAGATTACTGTCGCCGTCAAAACTTTGAAAGATGTCAGGGGGTCGAGTCGTATACCTTGCTCATTTAATTCACCAAACAGGCCTATGAAGTATCAGAAAGGGAGACAGAACATAAAGACTCCTAACTCTGGGAAACGAACTAGGGGTGGTGGAAGGGGAGGTGGGCGGGGGGTGGGGGTGACTGGGTGACGGGCACTGAGGTGGGCACTTGATGAGCACTGGGTGTTGTTCTGTATGTTGGCAAATTGAACATGAACACCAATAAATTTATTAAAAACATGAAAAGAAAAAGACAGATGGAAATAATACTCATAGATTATTGCAAACTGAAGCAGTTCGTCACTGTGACTGTAGCAACCTCTGACACCTACAATTCAGCTTTTGGTCTAGAATAGAAGTCTTTTTAACCTTTACTATTTCATAAAGAAAATTAGAAACAATTTGCTGTCGCCTTATAAGAATAGAAGGTTCAGGAGCCACAGGGGCAATGTATGATTCATCTTAGAGCTTTGTCAATTTTCTAGTTTCTAATCAAGGATGAGATTATGTGATTTGGTGGTGTCCCTGCCCCTCAAACCATTGGCACTGTCCGCTATATTGAAGACACCGTGCCGATGAAATCTGATGAGCAAGAGGTAGACAGAACACTAGGTGCCTTGTTGAGACACAGGTTTAACAGCCTTTTGGGGACAACTCGTTACAGTTCGGTGACCCATCATCTTAGGGAATCTGTGGTCTGACCTGGATGAGATGACACATTGACTGTGAAAGACAAGTTGCTGAACCTTTACTCCCTACCCCTACGGAGCACAGGAAATGTCCGGAGGCCTTGTTTCATCTGGAGCCTGTCCTGGGTCTGAGCATGCTGGCCCGACCCATTACCAAGCATTCCTTAGGACTGCCGGCTTGTCCAGGCCACTGTGCCACCTATGCCTATGACCCGTAGGTCCAATGGACCTTGGATTGTCTACGGTGCGGACGGGGATGCCACGGGCTCACTGGCAGGCTCTCATAAGAGATTCACTGTGAAGACCCCTAGGGTTTTAGACCAAAGCCATACCCTCTTTTTCACATGACTTCCTTCTTTTCGGAAACGGCTCATGGTTTGCTCCTGGGCCTGATTACCTGGGACTAATTACCTGATAAGGGGACACCCCATCACCACACAATCATAAAACGGTTTAGTTGCTACATCAAAATGACTTGATATATTACAGGATGCACAGAATGATGGGCCAGTACGGAAGCACTTTTCTTTAAGGGGAAGTGGCACACGTATAAGGTCAGCCTTAAGTAGACTCCGAAGGCCAATAAATCGAGCGGATGACTCAGAGAGATTCTCATGAAACCATTCCTCACGTATCACTGCCTCTCCCTTCACACACACTTTATCCTCCGGAGGAACTTCCTCTAACTAGTTGACTGGGGTAGAAAACAATTGCTCTTGGTTTAAGTTGGTTCCACAAGATGTGCTGGCCCTGGTCACCTCCGGACGGTTGCAGCTTCATAGCCCCCTTCGGGGGGTGCCCCGAAGGGCACCGGGGAGAAGTACTTTCAGTGGAAAGAACTCCAGGCATCTTGCTTTCTATTGTGTGGGAGAGGAAAGTGACCGGAGATCAAGATCCGCATTAATTCAAGGGCCTTATCGGTGATCTGGCCAGATGGTCCAGGTTGTGGAAGGAATGGTTCTAGAGAGTAGGTGGCAGGCAAAAGCCCGCAAGCACCTGAGCTGCTGAGTCTGGGCAAAGTGAATATGGAGTGGGCAGTGAAGAAGGAAGTTCCAAACTCTTAAAACTCTGTGATCTGTTAAAGAAAGAAGAATTATAGCGACTATGCTTATATTGTCCTATGCTTGTCCTATTGTACGCATATTATACGAACAAAGTAGTTTTCTCCTTTCTCTTACAGTTTATGTAAGTATTGGTGCTGCTTAAATTCATATGTTAGTCTGGAAATTACAGGATATCAAATAAGGATTGTGACTTCCCTGAAAAAAAATGACTACCCAGGGCTGGGTATCAAAACCTTTGGGTTCTTGCGTCTTGCCCTTTGCGGGGAGGAGGAGGACGTCTTCGTGAGACTGAAGGATAGTTGCAACAGGACAGTCCCAAAGCATAAAAGTGTTGTCTGGGGTTTCGAGGATAGAAGTACGGAGAACCAAACGAGATGCTGTGTCTTGATATGTAGGACAATCCCTATTCTTTTAAACTCTATCACGTAACAGGGAGCACGACAGTTTGGAAACTTACACTAACCAGATTTACTGGCCAATAGGGGTTGGGCTTATATTTTGCCAATGAAAAGCATTTGTGCAGGATCTGGAATGGAAGATGTACAGAAGCTATTATTCCCCGGGAGCAGCTGGGCATCTGCAGATGGCAGATATGGGGTTTTGCCAGTGGCTTCTAGGGGTCCCTTTGCAGGGCTGTAAGCAGCGTAGATCATTGGTAAAGGTTCATCGAAATTCTTCCACTTTCTGATTGTTGAAAGTTATTTTTGGCTTCCTTGACCTTACAATGATTGTGTAAGACTTTGATCCTCTGTGTTATACTCATTCCCTTGATGCTTAATATACCAGGATAATCTCTATTTTTCTGAACAAGTTCTGACTGTAGACAGAATGGTCCGCATCTTTACTCCTGTATTTGGCCTGACTGCTAGAAAGACTTTATAAGATGGCAATGTGAGCATGAGAACATATTCCCATAAAATATTTCAAAATGCATGCCTAAATAGGTGTTCCTCTGCAGCATTGTCTAAAACCACAAAGAAGCCCGTAAGTGGAGCATTTTGTAAATATACCATTTATTGTAAAATACAGCTCCAGTGGTTCAGCCGTGATAAAAACAGACTAGATTTAACTGGCCTGCTTGGATAGTCGGCCAGCTCGTATTTATTACGTTGGTGTCCCAAAATATTACATTGCTGAATTTTCTGCCAGTTTAACTCACTGTGAGTTTGCCAACATAAATGGGAATAGAAGACCAGGTTTAGTTGTGTGAGACTCACTGCAGATCCAACCATATGCATTTTGAAGACAGTATTATTTTAAATTTATTTCTATCTCACTTGAACTCCATCTTCTGCCTTACAAAAGAGGGAGAAGGGGATCCCTGGGTGGCGCAATGGTTTAGCGCCTGCCTTTGGCCCAGGGCGCGATCCTGGAGACCCGGGATCGAGTCCCACATCGGGCTCCCGGTGCATGGAGCCTGCTTCTCCCTTTGCTTGTGTCTCTGCCTCTCTCTCTCTCTCTCTCTCTCTGTGACTATCATAAATAAATAAAAATTAAAAAAAAAAAGAGGGAGAAAAATAAGAGCGATGGCTACTTTCATCAGGAGAGACTGTATTTATTTTTTCTTTTAGTTGCACAAGCTGACGCTCCTCCGTGTCCTTTGGTCAAGCTGCCTGGAAAGACTTGTATTTCGAATGGTGTGTCAGTGTTCTTTGAGGGATACCATGCAGATTTAAGAGAACAAAAAAAGAATTATTTCCAGGACAGAAACCAAGTATCCCCAAATGAGGTAGATTCATTACGGAAAAATTTTAAAAATACCATTTTAAAGAAAATATCGGTCAAAAAAAAAAAAAACAAAAAACTACCAAACAGTTTATAATCAACTTAGCCTATTTCTAAACAATTTTTTTCTTAACACAGATGTTTGCTTAAAAAAAATAAAGAGAAAAGAAACATTGCAAATTCTCGAAAGACTTTAGAGAAGAAGTCCAAGCTCTTTGGCATAGCCCGCACGCTTCTGGCCTTTACTCCTTTCCAGCGAGGCTCCACCACCCAACGGACTGGCACACGCTTCTGTGCTCCCACATGGGGCTGTTTGCTTCTCCTGAACATGTCACTACTTCCAGCTCCTGCGTGGCCAATCCTTGGATCTGAATCCCGTTAGAAGTTCACAAACATCTTTCCACACTCAGGCGTGTCTCTTCAATTGGATTCAGTAGGTGTAAGATTATTGTGCTCATCTGTGTATTAATGGTGCTTAGCAAATGTTGGTAGTAGTTACCAAGAAAGGGTGGTTGATAAACAAGTGAAATAAATGAATGGATGAAGAAATCATAAGATTTTAGATGTGGAAGGACTATTAGGGGTTCTACTCTCCCAATTCAATGTTTTACAAAAGGAAAATGAGGCTCGGTGAAGCTTTGGGCCAAATCTACACAGTAGAGTGTGACACTGCTGGTCCTCGAGCACAAGTGTCTCAGCTTTCTATTCCACTTCCATTTCTACTGCTGCATTCCTGGCAAATTTGGAATTTTGCTTGAAGGGATTGTGGTTCATTTTCTAAATATTTGCTTTGTAATACTCCTCACGTCCTTTGGGACATCATTCACACTTTAAAAATAATTGAAGAAAAGTACCTTCAGGCATTCGCATGGCTGCAGTAGCCTCTAGCGAATCAGCTGGCTTCTTGCCTATTAGCATTTCATCACTTTCGTGAAACAGCAGCACCATTGTGGCAACTCCTTATAAAGTTCTTCAGAATCTACAGTGGGTATAGATTTTACATTCTAGATCTATATCTGGCTTTTTATTATTGAGTTGTAGGAGTTCTTTATAATTTCTGAATGCAAGTCCTTTGTCAGATAAATAGGTGAGTAGACAAATAGATGATCGATAGATGATAGAGATAAATTTCCACCCAAAGTTGTCTTGTCTTTTCATTATCTTCCTGGTATTTCTTGAAGACTAGAAGCATTAACTTTTGATGAAGTGCAAATTATCCATTCTTTCCATATTTGATTCATGCTTTTTGGGTCTGTAGGAAATCTTTGCCTACTCTAAGGTCATAAGATAATTTTTATTGTTTTCTGAGTGATTGTATGGTTTTTGCTTTAAAGGTGAGGCCCATTTTTCATCTTAAGTTTTTGAATGGTGTAAGGTGGGACTTGACCTTGATTGTTTGTCCATATATTCATCCAATTGTTCCAACATTATTTATTGAAAAGATTCTCTTTCCACGCTTAGTAGATTTCACATTATTCCTGAAAATCAATTTATTATATATATATATAATTAATATATTTATATAGACTCACATATATATATGTAGGTCTATCTATTTCTGGACTCTATTCGGTCCTATCGATCTATTTATCAGCTTGCTGAACCCATTCTTCCTCTAGCTTTAAGGTCAAGTCTTTAAATCAAGTAGGCATAAGTTTTGCAATTGTGTTCTTCTAAGATAGTTTTTTTTTTTTTTTTTTTTTTTTTTACTATTTTAGGTCCTTTTCATTTCCATATAAATTCCAGATTCAGCTTGTTAAATTATACCAGGAAATTCATTGACTCTATAAATCAATTTCAGGAGAATGACATCTAAACAATATTATTTTCCAACCCATGAACGCAAATTTGTGTATTTATTTGAACCTTTGTTTCCCTTAGCAATGTTTTGTTATTTTCAGTAAAGATACTATATATTTTTTTGTTAAATTTATTTCTGAGTATCATATTTTTGGTGCTGTACTTTTTTGATGAGAAGGCAAAACCCTACTATTTTACTCCAAGATTTCTAAATCTCACTTGCAGTCAAATAAATTGTAGGAAAAGTTTATTTGTTGAACAGTGTTTAAATCTTGGAATGTAATTCCACATTTTCCACAAACAAAATGGTAGTTAACTGATTCATCCTAACCCATAAAAAATGAATTTGACAATATTGGTGAAAATAAGTCATGTGTATGTAAATGAATCTGTATTAATATTTGAAATGCTTCCTCACTCTCCAATTTAATTTAAAAAAATATTATTTAAATTAAATTAGCCAACATACAGTACATCATAAGCCTCCAGCTTAATTTATGTTTCCAAATTAGCCCTCGGTGTTGAACTCTTAAGTACCCTTAATGGTTAAATGTATATGGCTGAGAGGGGCTCACGTGTGGCAGAGGGCGGCCAAGCAGGATTGGTGGTGACAGCAGAGGCTGCAGCGTAGTACTTATGGTGACACGTGACTTTCCTGTCCAGGTAGAGCAACTAAGGACAGCTCTGAAATCTTCAAAAGAAGCTGGACGAGACCCGTTGGACCAAGGGGCAGTGCGAGCCTCGCCGTGGTGAGCTGGTGGGCATCCTCGCATTTCAGCATGGGGTAGGGGGCAAAAGAGAAATTATCCATTGCTTCCCTTACTGACTACCCAAAACAAAAACATATTTCTATTCCAAAAATCTCGCCAATGGTCTTGTGTCACTGCACTTAGCAAATATAAAGAGTCAGTCCTAATAATAAAACCGCTACATTTTCAGAAGAACCGGTTTACGTAATATATTCAGATTATGCATCCACAAATAGGGATGCCTTTGTCTCATTCTCGTCGATGTGTAGGTGTTGAGCCTCTGGTATTCCTTTTTTTACAGCAGATGTGGGCTGTTTGAAAGGTATCTCATCCGCTACTCAGGGATTTTCACTTCTCCAGCACTGCTCTCGGGCTCTGGCTATGCATGGTCATCTTAGGAGGAGTGGAGCTCCTAAAACCTCTTTTCTTCTCTGATGAAACCTGGAAATCACAGAGTCCTGATGATGTCTGCTGACAGTTTTTCCCCATATAATTAATGAAACAAAATTACAACCGATGCCTACTGAGCTATTTTCTTCCTAATTTCTCTTTGTTTTAGAATTTTCTCCATTCTCAGCTCTTATTTAAGTATCTCCTTCTCCTTGTTCCATTCCACTGATACTATATGATGCCTTTGAAAATAGGACATCTTAGTCTTTAAAAATGTCTTTGGATATTTATTTTTGGATGATGTAAACTGGCATTTCAAGATTCCTTTGCCAAATAGGTAGTTGTTGGTTGTTTCAGCCACTATCTTGGCACCATCTTCAGACTCAAACTCAAAGAAGGCACAGCCTTTGCAATTTCCAGTCTTTTATGACTTCTGGGCAGTCTGAGTCCCATAACAGTGCCCGACTGGGAGCGGGGGTTCAAGAAGCCCTCCACGCATGTGACCCACAGAGACTACTCTAGGGGTAAATGCTCCCTGCTGGGTGCGCCCCGGCAGATGTCGCCACCTGCCCCCCCGCACCCCACCTGCTTCTGCAGCTTAAGAGACAGTAGCATCTTGCTACTCCTACAAAAAACCTTTTGTGGAATCTGTGCATTCCATCTAGGGCTCCTGGAGAACCTTCCTGGTGCTCCCTTAAATGGCACTTTAAAATTAATTTTCTAATTATATTTTTTTGCTAGTATATGGAACAACAGTTAACATTTGTATATTAGCCTTCTATTCTATAGCCTCGCTGAGTTTTATTTCCAGTAGTTGAAATGTGAGGTCCTTCGGGATTTTCACATAAGCCAGAAGGTCACCTGTGAATAAACATAAAAATGATTTCACTTTTTCTTTTCTCATTTGTACCTTTGTTGTTGTTATATTGCAGTGGCTTTGTTCCTTATCTTAGGGGTAAAAGTTTAATATTTCCCCATTAACTATGGTGTACACTGTAGGTTTCATAGACGTCTTCACCAGGTTGTGGAACTTCATTTCTATCTCTATGTTGCTGAGTCTTTGCTATGAATGAATATTGCATTCTGGCAAGTGTTTTCTTTCCTTCTAATTGAGATAATTGCGCGCTTCTCTGCTTTGTGCCTATCTACGTACAAACAAGTAAAAACTCCCTCTTTGTAGGAGGCGTATCTTTTATATTTAAAAAATCCCAACAGAATCTACTGAAAACCATGAGAACTAACATTTGTTTAGTGACTGGCTGGACTATTCTAGTGAATTCTATTTACTCTGCAGTGGGAGCTTCTGATGCTGCTGCTCCGAAGTGCAGCCTTGGGGCACACACACCCCCTGCGAGGACAGTGCTTCTCTCCAGGCTCTCACTGACTCGCTCTTGCCCTGATTGCACCCAGCTGTAAGCTCTACTAAATTCCCTTTTGTGTTTGGCAATGCCCCGGAGAATACATTGCTCCACAGACTGATCCAATTAAATCTGGGCTCCTCTGAGGAGATAGTTTTTCGAATTTCTGTCTGACCCTAAAAGTGCTCTTCTTAGCTGCCTCCTTGCCTGCTTCTCACCGATGAACTAACTGGCCTGTGGCTTAACTCGTAACTTTGATGAAGTTACCAGCCTCCTCTTCATTGGTTAGCACCAAAATCACCACTGCTTTTGAGGGCACTCTTAGGCTCGAACTTTCTCATACTCCGTTCCAAAAAAAGGTCAGTCCATTTGGAGACATTTTTGGAACTTTCTGTTCTATGGTTGTTCCTCCCTTTGGGCAAAATTCCTGAGCCAGGGCTTCTGATCTGAGGGCAGGGATGGTTGCTCTCTTCTCTCAGAGTCCTGCATGGAGAGTAAGGCACTGGGTGAGTGGAAGAGCCTCCAGGGTTCCTGGCTTGTCTGTCCAAGCATTGGACCCTCACCCTAAGAATGAACTGAGGTGAGAGAATGAGGGTCTCAGTATTCTCAGAATGCAGTGCCTGAGATTGAGCCTCCATCTTGGGTGTCTGTGTAAGAAGGAACCCCTCCAAGTTGCACTCATCTGGGATTCAGTCTCTGCAGCGTGCATGAGGAGGTGCCAAGAAATACTGGTGACATGCCCATCCTGGGAAGATGCTAGTCTTTGTCTAGTAGTGTTTTGTAGACCACCACAAGCCTCTCAGCAACAGACATTGATTTCTCACAGTTCCAGAGGCCAGAAGCTTGCAACCAGGGTGTCAGCGTGATCCACTGAAGGCCCTCTGCTAGGTTGCAGACTTCTCATTGTATCCTCACCTGGTAGGGATCTCTCTGGAACCTCTTTCTGAGGGCACCCTAACCCATTCATGAGGGCTCCAACCTCATCACCTGCTCACCTCCCAGGCCTCTCCTCCTAACACCATCACATTGGAGGTGGGACTTCAACATATTAATTTTGAGGGGACACAAAGATTCATTCCACAGCCAAGGGCACAGAAATGGAGTTTTTGCATATCCACCTTTTAAGACATCTTATGACATGTATATGGATTATTTAATATTTACATGTCTAGTTTGCGTCTATCTGTTTCCAATCTGGATACCAGATATGTGTACTACTAAAGTCAATGACCTATCACCAATAACGTCCTGCCCTATGAAAGAACACACACTACCGTGAAACAGCATACAAGGGAACTCCAACAGATGGTACCTTTGGTCTAACCTCTTCTTGTTCCTTCCGTGTAAATCAAGGACGAGGCAAAGATGGTCTCATCTTTGTGTGTGAGAGGAAGTATCTGAGAGGGATGTGTTTTTCTGAGAATTTTTTTAATGTATCTTTAATTCAGGAAGTTGAAAATTTGGGAGTAGAAAGACAAATGATTCAAACAAGTTCTGCAACCAAGGCTGGGCCATTGGAAGAGGAAAGAAAAAAATATCCCTAACTATAAGAAAGGAAATCTAATGCAATATAAACAAAAAGGAGTCAAAATGTTTGGTTAGCACAGCATCACTACAATGGGGGGAGCTTTATTTATTATTTCAGGAGGCAAGGTATGTTGGAACTGATACTCTCCAGATATGCCAAGTGCTGGGAAAATGTTATTAGTGATATAACTTACGTGAATTGACTTAAAAATTCTCTCACTTGTATGTATGCTAAACGTATTGCTGAGAAAATGTCCAATTAATATAATCACACTTCATGTTTAGAAAACATTTCAACATATGAATAGGATTGCCCCACACAGACACTTAATTTGAACTAGAGATGCTGACTGCCAAAGTTCATGCACCATTTGAAGATTTTGTCTGGGGCATCTTTGCAAGCAGTATAGATTGAATTGTCCTTTTGATTTTGTGAGAGAAAGTGGCGGTTTTTTACTTTTAGTTTCTGCTTTTGGCATCAGATTTCCCACATGAAAGAGGAGTAATATTGCCACGGACTGAGATCTCCTAATGCAATGTTCTACTTTGTGATTCTAAATTTCAACTAGTTAACAAATTCCTTCAGGTGCCCATACTGCTGCCAGTGCGAGTTGGGTGGGCCTATGGGTCATGAGAACTTACACTGAGCACCTATAATTGAAGACTCATGGAAACTTCCTCTACTACCTACGATGTTGAAAGCATAAAGTATTCTTTAACCACAGACACTATAAATACATGCTAGAAAATTCCATCGTGAGAGGGTCAATCAACTTCTGCAATTGCTCACATAATAAACCTGATATTCAGGAAGTAATTTTCCAGATACCACTCTATAAATAACTCCATAAATCATTAAAGGTGAATTCTTAGACTCCTCAACAAGTGTTTGTATTGAGTAAAAATTAAGTAATTATGTGTTCAGCCTGTGAAAATGACAAATTGAGAATCAAGCCATTTGATCCACTTTTTGCATATTTAATGAATCTGCAGTTTAAAGCTACTGTCATTTGTGTCCCCAGATGAATGGATAAAGAAGATGTGGTCTATGTATACAATGGAGTATTACTCAGCCATCAGAGAAGATGAATACCCACCGTTCACGTAGACCTGGATGGAACTGGAGGGTATTATGCTGTGTGAAGTAAGTCAATCAGAGAAAGACAATTATCATATGGTTTCACTCATACGGGGAATATAAGAAACAGCATAGAGGATCATAGGGGAAGGGAGGGAAGACTGAATGTGAAGAAATCAGAGGGAGAAAATCCATGAGAGACTCTTAACTCTGGGAAACAAACTGAGGGTTGCTGGAGGGGAGGGGGTGGGGGTGGGGTACCTGGGTGATTGGCGTTAAGGAGGGCGTGTGATGTGATGAGCATTGGGTGTGTTAAACACAACTGATAAATTACCGGACACTACATCTGAAGCTAATGATGTACTTACATGTTGGCTAACTGAACCTAAAAAAATTTTTTAAAGGTATCCATATTTTCATTAGCTTAGTTCCTAGGGAAATGTTGGTCGCAAAAATTTGAATTTATTTCCTTTGTCAGGCAATAAGTGGAAGGTAATTCAGTAGGTTTTATTTGCTTATTTATTTGCTTAACTATATGAATCAGACCAATCAAGAGCCCACAGGTGACATGGCTCACCTGATGTCACCTGAGCTTGTGACATCAGATGGCGGTGTGGTACTGTGGGAGGAGGAGTGCACACAGAAGCAAATTTCTACTAAGTTACTTGTTTTTCTGAGCCTTAATTTTCTCATCAGCAACATGGAGATAATCATATTGATCCCATGATATTATTAGAAATTTCAAATTGATCCACATGAATGAAAGATGTTAAATGGGAATAAATGTGCAGTTTTACATTGAAAATACACAATCCACGATGTACAGTGTGAATTATAAAATGCTGAAGACTGGTCCTCATTGTTTCCTCTGATCCATGTACCATTTCTTTTTATTACATAGAATTTTAGGCTTAGAAAAGATCTCAGAGTCATCTACCTCTGTGGCCCAATCAATGTAGAAATGTTTAAAAGTTAAAATCTATAGATTAGTGTTGGGAATGGGATGTTTTAGTGCTTTAAATAGTCCTATTTTCTACCAGTCCTTGCCCATACATTCCCATTCATCTCTTTCTAGCCAGGACCCTTTGGATGTCACCATTTCTCTCCACCACCATATCCTGGAAACTGGCCATAACTATAAATCCTGCCATTCAACCAGTACAATTTCTAACTGTAATAAAAGGAAACATCACAGAGGCCACTGGGTTTAGCTTGACTGGTTAATTCAACATAAATGTCATCTCTTCCGAGATACGTTCTCTGGTTACACATGAAAGTGATTCCTTTACTCCTTTTTAATTTTGTATAGAATGAAGAAAGCTCCATGCAGTAAAGGGATTCTTTCCTTCCTTCCTTCTTTCTTTCTTTCTTTCTTTCTTTCTTTCTTTCTTCTTTCTTTCTTTCTTTCTTTCTTTCTTTCTTTCTTTCTTTCTTTCTTTCTTCTTTCTTCTTCTTTCTTCTTTCTTTCTTCCTTTCTTCTTCTTTCTTTCTTTCTTTCTTTCTTTCTTTCTTTTCTTTCTCAATGCATTTATTTCTAGTTTATATATAGTTGACCTACAATGTTACACTAGTTTCAAGTATGTAACATGGTGATTAGACAATTCTATACATTGGAAATTCTCACCATGGTAAGTGTAGTCACCACCTGCACCACACAAAATTATTACAATCTTGTTGAGTATAGTTCCTGTACTGTACTTTACACCCTCACAACTTATTTATTTTATAATTGGAAGTTTATGCCTCTTAATCATCTTCACTTATTTTGTCCATTTCTCCACCCTTCTGGTTCTCTGTATTTATAAGTCTACTTGTTTGGGTTTTTTTTTTCATTTTTTATGTTTTATTTTCAGATATAAGTAAAATCATATGGTATTTGCCTTTCTCTGATTTATCTCACTTAGCATTGATACATGGATGGATAAAAACATTGATAAAAGCAAAAATTTTTCTAGAGATGTACAAAGGGATCAAATGAATATGAGACTTGAATAATGCTATTTAAAAAGTAAAAGAAATAACCATAGATTTAGCATTTTATCCTATAGGAACTACTTATTTTACTCAAATATATGTAATTAAGTTTTTTTCATATAATACTCTACAAATAAAATCTTAATAAGAACTAATTCCACTAGGCATAACTTATATGTGCTATGTACTCAGACTCTGACTCTATAGTGTATACTTTGACTGAATTAACCAGAAATTAGTAAAAATATCCACCAACTTGGAAATTTCTATGTGCTTCTCTATTTAATAAATATTACTTTAAAGAGAAATCAAATCTATAACCTTCATTTTTGGAATATTAGGATAAAACATCTCCTTTAAAAGTATTCATGCATAAGTCTTATGGATGAATTCATAAAAGAAATGATAGTAGAGTGACTTTGTTAAAATACTAACACTGAAGAATTGAAACCCCCAAAACAAATTCAAAAATCTTAATGTGGCAGATCAGATCTTCCCAATTTTGCATCTCATTACAGAATTAAATATCCATACACTTTGCCATGCGACTCTCATTAGAGTAGAGAGAGCATATCTCCTTGCCTCATTAATGTTGAGTTTGGTTATAATGTCACTTTGCAGACAGGGTGTTAACAGATGTGAAATGAACAGCATCATAACTTACCAACTGGCCTACATACAAGGAAGAAGTAAGCCACTGAGTGTGGGGTTATTTGTTATGCAGCAGTATTGCAGCAACAACTAATCAGTACACTCAGCCAAAGGTTTGTAGGGACGTGACAAAGGTCTTTAAATGTGTTTCCATTGGTTGCCTTTGTCTTTTGCATTCCTCTCATCTTTCATGAGAAGATGTCTCGTGTTGCTATGGGTCAAAGGAGAATGTAGAGACAAGCAGAGGATGTCGGAGTCCAACTTGCAGCCTAGAACTGGTCCAGCCAGTCACAGCTGAGCTCAGCAGGACACAGCCTAAGACTGTACACAGGAAACAATACTGTGAGCTAATGAATGTGGGAATTGCCTGATACAGATGGATACCCTGGATCCGAGATGTGTAAAAAATGCAAGTGAATATCTTTAATATTTATAAATTTATGTTACGAATCATGGAAAGACATTTCCTTACTCTTCAGTGGAAAAATGGATAAAAAACACAGGCCGCAAAAAATAAATTTAAAAGCCAATGAATTATTCAACCAATAAATATATAAAAATATTTAAATGTAATCAAAATGGATTAAAAAAATGTTTCATTTTTACATGTCAAATAATCCAAAATTTGAGGTTGAAAATGCACAGAACTAATAAGGGTGATGTTTGCCATCTTCTCCGGGTAGGAGTTTAAATTCACTCAGAAATCTTACAATATCTGTTGAGTATGAATATTATGTTGAGTCTTTCACAAATTCATAAACTTGGATCAAATAATTTCTTTTTCAGAGATATTTGTTAAAGAAATAATAGAAATACCATGAAATATTATTATTATTAATAATATGCTATAGTATTTTATACATTAATGGGACAGAGAAAATCTAATATTGCATATGGAAATATTGCAATGAGGTTTCTTTACATATATATAAAGAGATACAATATCTGAAACCAAAATGGTATTTTCTTTGTGGAGATAGAGAGAGAGAGAGTACACCCGAGTAATGATGGAAAGGGCAGGGGAGAGAGAGACAGCTCGGTGTGTAAGCCCATATCGGGCTTGATCTCACAACCCTGAGATCATGACCTGAACTGAAATCAAGATTCCGATGATCAACCGACTGAGCCACTCAGATGCAAAATAGTATTTTCAAAGAATTTTTAGTGACATAAGCATATCTATAATATAATTTTTAAAAGCGAAACAATTATTCGTAAGAGAGGAGAAAAACGTCTAGAGAAAATGCTCTAAAATAGTAGCAACGCATATCTCTTCCTCTACTTCAATTTTCACTCCTATGCTTTGTAATATGATTTCTGAACCCAAATTTGCTACATAGGTGTACTCTTAAAGGCCATTAGTGACCTTGTAAGATACTAAGATGTCACTAATACTGAGGATGTCATTGCCTGAGTTCTTACTCTTTTTTAGATCTTCAAAAGTCTTTAACACTTGGACCTACAATAATTACTTTAAATATCTCAAAGTTGTTTTTATTTCCATCAGTGCCTTCCTCTGTGTGTTGTTTTCCTTTAGTCACTGTTTCTCTCTCTTCTTCTTCTTTTTTTCTTTTCTTTCTTTCTTTCTTTCTTTCTTTCTTTCTTTCTTTCTTCTTTCTTTTTTTTTTAAATTTTACATGTCTACTTTAGAGGGGGAAAGAGAGAGAGAGAGCACACAAGCAGGGGGAGGGTCAGAGGGAGAGAATCTCAAACAGACCGTCTGCTTTGCAGGGAGCCCAACGTGGGGCTCAAACTCATGACCTTGAGGTCAAGACCTAAGCCAAAATTAGAAGTCAGATTCTTAACTGACTGAACCATCAGGCACCTCCACTGTTTCTCTCCCTTCTTTTTTTTTTTTTTTTTTTTTTGTTTCTCTCCCTTCTTGATTGGCTTCTCCACCTGTGCTTAGGTGCCATGTTCCTACAAGTTTCAGTCCCTTGTTCCCATCTTTCTCAATGTACAAATTAGAGCTCACTATTTCTGATCTCCTAACAGACATCAGCACTTGGTTGCACATCCCACAGTACTTGAGCTTTGATATCCCCACTCAAGGACATTATTTTCTCATCAGGACTGAAGCAGTAGTAGCTTGGATGGTCTTGTTCTGTGCAGACTTCTGGAAGGACTTTCTCTCCACCCTCTGAGCTATGTTCTAGTCCTTAATAAATTCTTATCTGCTCAGTGAGGATAGTAATGTTAGGATATATTTTTGTTAAAAAATACTCCCCTTTTCACATTCTTATCCCCAGTATACCTACCTCCTCTCTTGATTTTGGAGTTGGCTCTGTGAGTTTTGCTCTAACCTCATGTAGGTGGAGTGTGCTTCCCTAAACCATGACTTCGAACTCAGCCATGTGGCTTGCTCTTGGTCAAAAGGAACTTGGCAGCTGTGACAGCAGAGGAGGCTTGAACTGCACTCACATGTTTGGGCCTGTCAGCTTACATTTACACCATCATTGCGAAAACCTGTCCCTTCTGGCTAGTGCCTGATTACAGACTCCAGTAAAAACAAATATGGAGCAGACTTGAGTCAAATCTACAGTGAGGAGTTCAGGAAGTCAAACACCCAGATCTCGGTCTATTTCAGCTATCCTCCAGCCAGCTCACAGGCACGTGAGTAAGAATAAATCATTATTATTTTAAGCCCTTGAATCTTGGGACTTTTGTTACACAGAATCACGGTGGCAATAGCTAATACAAGGGGATCCTTGTTTGAAGCTAGATCCCTGAGCCTTCGGGGGGGGGGATGGTTCATGGGATCCTATTTTGTCAGTTATGAGTCATTAACAAAAGTCTTAGAGTAGAAATAGCTTTAAGGAGGGTTTACTTCAGGGCTCAGAAAAATGCCGTCAGTTTCCATGTTCTCTTGCTCCGTCACAGTTTAAGCTCCACTCTCAGGTTCTCCTTTTCACGTGGCCATTAGCTGCCTTTATTTACTAAATAAGTGATCATGGGCCTGCACTGTGGCAGTCGATTCTAGCTTCCAAATGCAACCCCAATATGAATAATCTTCCGTTTCTCTTTAGAAACCCCACAACACTCATTGTGAAACCAAGCACTTCGGTTTAGGGGAACACACTGCTTCGACTGAAGCCGCCGAAGCTGCACGCCCACCCCTGGAAGCAGAAATGGAGTCAGCGCCCCTTGTGGTGCATTCGCTGGGGGCGTCATTGTTCCCCCAAAGGAACCCGAGGAACTGTTTTCAAGGAAAAGGTCATGAGTATGTGGTGTTGTGCTGAAGGCAAACGACAACAGATCTTTGTCTACCGACTTGTTAGCATCTTATCGCCAGGCTTTCTCTACTTTAAATTATGCCCTACACGCACTCTATCCTCATAAAATACAGGACTGTGGTATCATCCTCCTGCTCAAAACTTGTATGAGTCATAACTACAATCAGAACACGAGCCACAATTGAAATGCCGAAGTTCAGAGCACTTTGTGATTTGTTCCCTCGCATCTTTTCCAGCCTTACAACCCCATAAGCACATGCGAACCTAAAATGACATTGGTAGTCCTTCCACTGTCCTAACACACCCTGCAGCTGTCCTGATCCCATTATCGCATTTGACAAACCATGGGCCTTTCAGGACCTCATCCAAATCCCATCCCTTAAATTGTGCTTCTACCATGGCTGGTATCGCAGTCAGGCTCATGTGGTGTCAAACTCATATATGCTCTCCAGATGGTGAACCTCTGGAGGATGTGGGTAAAAATTCATCTCTGTATCCCCCAGAGTACCTTACATAGTACTTTTCAAATAGTCAATAAATGTTTGTTGAAATGTTGAGTTGTGGAATTACCTAGCCTCAGGCTCCAGAGCAGAAGTTGGGATTGGCATAGAGCTCAGTATTTTCAACATGTAATCTCTTTAGGCCCCTACAGGTGGCCGAATCCTGACAGGCTGCTAGGCAGGAAAGGTGATTTAAATTACATATCTAAAGGAAGGTGTAATTTAGCCCATATGTTGGGATACGATAAGCAGACAGTCAGAAACTTCACACAAATAAGAAAGGGGCCCAGAGTTAGCTCAAAGGGCCCAAATGCAAGGCTTTTAGAACATATAGCCTGCTATTGCTGGAGTGTCCTCAAATTACTCAAGGAAGGGTTCTTGGGCCATTTGGAACTCAATTCCCTGAGTAAGGAATGCCGGAGGCATCCTGCGTGGTAAGAATGTTTTTATTTGTGCGGAGTTCTAACAGCTCAGAGGATCCTCTGAGGAGGACCTTGACAGGAGAAAATGAAACTAACCAGGAATGTTTATGTTACTTCATACATAAAGTGCTTGTCTTTCTTCTTACGCCATTTTTATGCCCAAGACACAACCAGAGAGCCCTAACAATTAGCCTAGGGTAGTTAGGAAAGGAAATAGCATGACCATGAGGCCACACACACATACACATACACATACACATACACATACACATACGGGGAAACATCGCTCTTTGAAACATTAGAAAGAGGACTTAACTGAGAGTTCTGATAGGTGGTTTCTAGTTGAGCACTCGGACCACTTAGCCCTGTGGCCCTGAGAGCATCTCTTCAATGCTCTGAGCTTGGCAACATAGCCTGAGAGACCGGACCATAGTTCAAGTTATCGTTAAAGTTTCTCCCAACTTTCTTAGGTCATATGATTCTGCATTTGATAAGATATTATAGATGATATGCATGCAATACTAGAAAGAGCACAGGTAAGTGAATCTGACAACAGTCAATAACAGTCTTTATCATTTCCTGTTTACCTGCCTTCAGTGCTCATGCATAGAGGCTAATGCAGTTGTCCTGGTGACAGATAATGCTTTATTAGACTAGAGCAGGAGAAATATGAGAGGGGACCAGATTTCAAATATGTTCTAGAGATGGAGCAAAATAACTTGCTGAGGTTATGGGATATTTGAGAAAGAGAAGAACCAAGGATGTAAGGCTAAAACAACCAGCTTGATAGTGGTGCTATTTATTAATATGGGCAAGGATAAGGGCATAGGAAGATTTGAGTGGGAATGGAAATAACGGCATTCTTTTTTCTTTTCTTTTTTTTTGAGAAATTAAGTTTGAGGTATCTTTTATTATCAAGCAGGGAGACAGAGTAAACAATTGAATATACCAGTCTGAGGATATGCTTGGAGAAGAATGTGTTTCAAGGCGGGAGAGGTCAACAATGTCTAATACGGATATTTAAATATGGTAAGTACAGGAAGTTTAACGCAAATTCCCATTTGATAATTGTGTGCACAAGTTTGAAGCTATCCAGTAAATGTGATTTTGTCATTTTTTTCATCAATATTTACCTTCTCAGATTCAAATGCCAAATAAGAGGACAGCAATGGTGAATAGGTTTGCATTCTGTTACCTGAATGTGTTTATGGGAGAGAAGGAGAAAGGAGTTTTTGCAAGAGCTTGGTTATAATTTTAGACAATGTTGAGTAAGGAATGAGATAAAACCATCAAGGTCCTGATGGGTAATGAAAAAAAAATGAGATTTTTGTGGATTAAAGTTCTCAATAAGGTTGAATCATTTTTGTGGTATATCAGAGTGTGAATTAGTGATGTCCCTGAAAAGAGCTTTCTTAACAAAGATTTGGAGAAGAAAGCCTGATTGAGTGAAAATAAGTAAAAAGAATGAAATCTGCAGAAGTGGAGACCGAAAGCTTACATGATAATTTTGAAGCTCCTTCCTATTATTGGATCTAGAAAAATGGGACCCTAAATAAAGGGACATATAGGTCACTGGGCAATTTATGATGTTCACATGTTGATAGAAATGACACAGTAGAGAAGGTAAAATTAATGAGGAAGATGGAAAAAGGTATGATTATGGAAAGGAAGAGGATCCTCTGCACGAGTTGGCTTTTGATAATAGCACTGAGAATTCACTCATCCAAACAGGTGGGGAGTTGGCATACGTGGCTGCAGAGACAGATATTTGGGTGAATGTGTTGCAAACATGAAGATTTTTATCAGTGAAATAAAAAGCATAATTATCAGATGAGAGTAGAGGAAATGGCAGAGGTTCCAGGAAAAAAGGAGAAAGCTTAAAATTGTCTCAGAATGTGTGAGAGAAAATTGACTAAGTCAGGATTGTCTGATATGCCCATTTGAGATCTGCTGTCATTATCTTAAAGTATGTTGGGGAAGGTGAGTGGTGCATTTGGTTAAGCACCCGACTCTTGGTTTTGGCCCAGGTCATGATCTCATGATCTCAAGACTGTGAGATGGAGTCCCTGGGACTACACGCTTAGTGCAGAGTCTGCTTCAGATTCTCTCTCCCTCTGCTTAAAATAATAAATCTTATTTAATAAATAAATCTTAAATAACAAATAATAAATAAATAAATAAATCTTAATAATAAATAAATCTTTGAAGATAAACAATAATATTATTATAAATAATAATAAATCTTAAAAATAATAAATAAATAAATCTTAAAAAATAATTTGAAGCATGACTATTAAATGTGATCTTGTTATATTGTTCTCAATATTTACCTACTCAAATACAAGGATGGTAGGGTTAAATGGGTTTAAGTTTATTATATGAGCTTGTTAAAGGAAGAGGGAAGAAAGAACCCTGTAGTTTAATTTTAGAGTATGCTGAATAAGGAGACAAGTAAAAACTATAAAGATCCCGATGGGTCATGAAAACTTGACAGGTGTACGAACTGAAACTCTCGATGATGTTGAGTATTTTGATGACAGGAGCACCAGAATAAGTAACAAGTGGGAGGAAATAAGACAGAAGAATATTTACAACAGAACTTTCAGAGATGGAACAGTCTTAGAAATAAGATCTAGGACAGGGGGTTCCAAACGTTCTGACCATGCACACTCCCATCGGTTGAATCTATCCCCAGAAGGTAGGTTTAAGTCCTAATTTCTGTACCCCATAATGTGATCTTCTTTGGAAATAGGGTCATTGCAGATGTAATTAGTTATGTTAAGGCGAGGTCATATTAGAGTATGGTGGGCCCTTAATCCAATATGGTTGACTTGTTTTAAGAAGGAGGGAAGAGACTCAGACACATGTGACTAGAATGCCATGTGATGATGGAGACACATATTGATGTCCTGGGAAACTAATCCATCTACCTCCAGACATTCAACATGAATTTATAACTATCCATTTATAAAGATATATACACTTACAATTATATTTACATGTTGTGTCATTTATAACACAAAAACTAGAAATATTTGTTCTTTTATATTTTCAATGAAACTAATGTGATTTTCAGAAAATGTCATATTAGTGCTGGTGATACACTAATTCAAAGGACCTGTTCTAAACTTAGTCCATGATGTTACTTAGTTTTAAAGGTTGATATATCACAAAATATACTTCATAAAGAAGAGACACAGTTTGGGACCCAAATCTCAGGTAAGCATCGTTAGAAAATTCTGCTATACTTTGCGAGGCAGTTATTGTCTGATGTTTTTCAGTCTATCTGCGACAACAAATCACAAAATAGTAAATTGTGCAAATAGTCACTTTTTAAGTGAGAGAGAAAGCACAAGTGAGCAGGAGCGGGGAGGGGCAGAGAGAAAGAGAGAATTCTCTCGCAGACTAGCCACTGAGTGGAGACCCCAGTGTGGGGCTTGATCCCAGTACCCTGAGATCACGAACTGAGCCAAAATCAAGAGTGGGACACTTAACCCACTGGGCCACCCAGGCACTCCAAAAAACTTAATTTTTTTAATCAAGTGGTTTTAAAACTCCCTAGAATTACTGGGATGATTTTTAAATAGTTGATTTTTTTTTTCATTTTTAAGTGTGCAAGTGTGAGAGTCTTTGTGACACTTACATGTCACTTTTGGCAACAAAAGCACAACACAAAGTATATTTTTCTGAATATCTATTTTCAAAGTTACTTCTTCATCAGTCCAAGTGGTAGTTTATGGAGGTTAGATAAATTATGTAGTTTGGACTAGTGTCGGTTTCAGAGATTTTCCCCAGAACTCCTTAATCCCCACTGAATTTAAGAGCCTAGTTTGAGAACTGCTCTTCTGACTGCCATTTTTGACCTACATAAACAGAAACCACAGAGATTTTCAAGAATGTCCAGGCTCTCCATAGGAATCTATTTCTCTCAGCCTCGTTAAAAGGAATGTCCTCTGGACCCCCCAGGTGACACACTTAGGGGATTGACAAACAGATCTTACATCACAAACCCATCCTAGTATTCCAGCTCTTTAATATAAAAGGTTAGATTTAACAAATTGTCCAGTGGGTTCCTGAGTCCATTCTGTTGTTATTTCCCCAGTTTGCATAGTAAATTGGAATGGGTACATTCAAAAACTGACAAAATTCCCATTTGGGTTCTTTGATCTCTGGAGTGATGACTATTCTTGAAGGGAGGGCCAAGGGAAAGCATCTGGAATTTCCTTTATCTACTTAAATAATAAATCAGAAGGAATAAGACATCTCTGGAGGCATTGCATAGGTGTGAGCTACCATCGAGGACTTGAAAGGTTCAAGGGGGGTCATTATAACCATATTCTCATTCAGTTCACCCATTTGGCCTGTTCAAAAGACAGCTGGATCTTGGAAGATGACAGTGGATCATTATCAATTTAACCAGGCAGTAATTCCAACTGCAGCTCTTTTCTTGCTCCAGTTTTGCTCCACGTCAGGATTTCTCAAGCTTGGCACTGTTGTCACGTTAAACTGGATAATTCTTTGATGTGGGTTCTGTCCTGTGCTCCACAGGATGCTTAACAACATCTTTGTGCCTCACCCACTAGATGCCAGCAGCACCTCTCGCTCCAGTTGCAATGACCAAAAATGTCTCCAGACATTGCTAGTATCCTCTGGGTGGCAAATGCCCCCCATACCACCCCCACTGATAACCACTGTTCTACGGCAAAGCAACGCATCTGGCAACTGGTCTATGGTTATTGATCTGGCAGATGTTCTTTTTTCCCTATGCCTCTTAGCAAAAGCCATCAGACACAGTTTCCTTCCACCTGACACAATCAGCGTATACGCCCACAGTCCAAGCGCCAGCTACATCAGCTCTCCGGTCATTAGCAGTTAATTTGGTTGCGTATTAGCAAGTTTCAGTCTGCACAAAACAGAAAATACGTCTCCCTTCCTTCCTGGAAAGAAACTGCTCTCTCTCTCTCTCTCCTCCCTCTCCCCAGTCTCAAGTAGTTTAAGAGAAAGGGTAGCGATAGGGCTAAAGACTCCATTTCCAAAAGGAACTGAAGGCCACGTGCAACCATCCAAGTCTACAGGAAAACACTGGGAAGGGAAAGAATGCTGTGAACGATGCTCTTGGCCTAATTCAATGCACTCTTGCTCTTGTTTCCGCATCTCAATGTATAATAGCAATTGCTGTGTTGATGTGTCCCATAAATGCCAAAACAGATTCTGTGACTCAGTAAGAGTCACATGTAGAGAAGTGCTAGTGGGACAAAAGCCCCTGCTTCTTGCCACCAATCAGGGGCCAGGAATTAGAGCGAGTGCCTCTAACCTCTGATGTTTGCTGGAAAGGCTCCGTTGAAGCTACCTTGATTCTGATGTTATTACACCTCAACCAGCTGGAGTAATTCATAAACCCCAACAAAATCCAGGGTCCTGCTTGCCAAGTTGTTTCTTGGAACTCCGTGGGCGAATTCACAATGCTCATTCCCTCTGGCAGTCAAGGGAGAACTATTGTATCTTCAGTTTCTCCAGCACCAAAAGGAGGCCCGGCACAGTATTGGATTCTTGAGGCGTTGGGATAATATGTGTCTCCCGTGGGCGTTCTGCTTAGGCCTTCAGATCTGCCAACCCCCAAATCAGCATGCTTTGAGTGGCAGCCAAACCAACAGACTACGGAGGAAGTTGTCCAGCAAACTGTGGCATGCTCTTTACCTTTGGGGCCCCTAATGATCCCTCTAAGCTACAACTTGTGACTGATGATTTTACCACCTGCTAAAGGGAGGCAGCCTCCACTTGGAGACATTTCTTGGGATTTTGGACTCATTGCCTCCCTGACTTGGCTTCCATACATCCTTTTTGAAAAGTAGTTATTAGCTCACTACTGGCCTCTTGCTAAAACCAAAAGCCTGATCTGTGGAGATCTTGTGGCCCTCAAGCCTGATATTCCCAATTAGGGGTAAGTTAACCTGGACTTAGTGACTAATTACGGTGGAAATGGTATGTTCAAAATGTAGTTGGCTTGGCACAGCAGCATCTCTGCTTTACACGAAACTGTGGCAGGTGAGCTTGCCAGCTTTTAAGTAAATAAAACCTCAGAACCTTCACCGATATTGACAGATGGTAAACAAGCATGACCTCTGCTTTGGATGGAGACAGTATCTTTACCTGGTATGGTTGTTTACTACACAAAAATACTTTAAAAGATAGTCTAAAGCCAAGGCCATCGAAGCCTCTGCTCTCAAGATGTACAGAAATGCAAGAGACCCAAGAGAACTGTCTTCTAACAACATGCTTTCATCGGTTGAGCGTAGACGTCTGCGGCATTTCACCTGAAGGACGATGATGAAGGAAGATCCTCCCAACAAACAGAACTCCGAGCAGTATACATGGTAGTTCAACTTTCCTGGACGGAGAGGCCAGAGGTTCAGATCTACGTGGATTTGTGGGTGGTGGTGAACAGTTTGCCTGGATGGCCAAGGACTCAGAAAGAAGACAGCTAGGAAAAGGGTGGTAAGGAGGTCTGGAAAAGAGGTATTTGATAGATTTTCCTGAACAAACACAGATTGTAAAGGCTTTCGTACCCCATGTGAGTGTTCAACAAATAGCAGAGTAAGCACAACAATCAGGTGAAAGAGGTAACCCGTTCTGTAGACTTCCCGGCCTTTTTCTCACAGCCCCTCTGTCTACCCAGTAGGTACAGAGACCATGGATTATGGCAGCAGGATGAAAGTTATACATGGGATCAAAAAGATGTATTTCCAAGGCTCATCTCAATCTAGCCACGAAGGGTACCCGATTGGTCAATGGTAAAGATAACATTAAGCCACTGGGGGCTCCATCCCCGGGGACCTTAGTCAGGTACCTGATGGCACCTGAAGTTGATTCCACTGAACTGCCTCCACTGGGAAAAGGGAAGTGCTCAGCTCTCAGTGGAATACTCACTCCGCAGGGGGATGTTTGCCTTCCTCATTTGCGATGCTTTTGCCCAAACCGCTATCCATGGGCTCACAGAAGCCTTATTCACCATCATAATATTCTACACAGTGTTGCATATACTCAAGGAACTCATTTCACAACCAGCGAAAGTGGCAATGAGCTCAGTGCTTGGAATTCCTACCATCGTGCGCACAATGTCGCGCCTCTATTGCCTATTACGTGTATTCTTTGGTAAAGTATCTTTTTAAAATTTTTTCCCTCTTTTTAATAGGGTTGATGATCTTTTTTATTATTTATTTATTGGGGTTCTTTATACGGTGTGCATATAAGACCTTTAGAAAATACATTTTGTGTTTTTCCCAGTCTTTTTTTTTTTTAGATTTTATTTATTTACTTGAGAGCAAGAGAGAGAGCATGAGCATGGGGTGGGGCAGAGGGAGAGGGAAAGAATCTCAAGAGAGTCTTTGCTCAGCACAGAGCCCTACACAGGCTCCATGTGGTGGGGGGGAGTCTTCAGAAGTGGGGGCTCCACTGGGGTTCTATGGGGGCAGGGAGGTCAATCTCACCTCCCTGATATCACCTGAGTCAAAACCAAGAGTTGGACACTTAACTGACTGAGACACCAGGCACCCCATTTTTTCCCCAGTCTTAAAAACTATTTTTACGAATAGGATTTCCACTCCCTGCCCCAAAGTCTTTGTCAAAAATTCAGGTAACGTGCTCTCTAATACAGCATCCCTAGCTGGGCATTGATATCAAAGTTATTTTGATAATAATAATTAAACTAACCTTTGAAACACTGATACCTTTTGAACCCTAGGATGTGCTTTCTGTCATTTGCACCTGTGTTTCATGAATAAACTTACGATAAGCCATAAAACTTCCTAGAGAAGTGTCATGTGATGGGATGGTCAGGTTCCCATTTTTAAATAATTCCTCTCGTGGCATATGATACAGTAATTGGTGTTATTCCAAAAATACTTTAGATGGCTCACCGCTTTGAATCTGAAGTTGGAATTATATGAATATTTTACATGAGTTGGTTACGTCAGGAAGGTCCAATGGGATTTGTTCAGGTGAGGTGTGCGGGAGAGAGGCGAGAGCAGGGCCCGGTGGTGGTGGAGAGGACACAGCCAGGCCCGGCGTGCTCACCGGGAACGGGAGCAAAGTGCTAAAGATCCCTGCTTCCAGACCAGCTTTCCCTGACCCAGAGGCTAAGATGTCTTTTTTTTTTTTTAATAATAAATTTACTTTTTATTGGTGTTCAATTTACCAACATACAGAATAACACCCAGTGCTCCTCCCGTCAAGTGCCCCCCTCAGTGCCCGTCACCCAGTCACCCCCACCCCCTGCCCTCCTCCCCTTCCACCCCCCCTAGTTCGTTTCCCAGAGTTAGCTAAGACGTCTTGACTGCATCGCTGGGGGCTTTGGGCTGGAACCTAGTTATCCATTACTTGGGGTTTAAAAAAAGAACACATTCAAATGTCTGCTTCCTCACCGGCCTTTAAGTAACCTGATTGGTAACTGAGAATCAAGGGGAAGACTCATGCATAAGATTGTCCTTTGTTTAGAAATAATATGCCAAAGACGAATGGGATATGGGTGAGAAACATGAGAAGTGGTAGCAACCACTGCTTACTTTATAGGTCTTTCCAGGAGGAGGTGGCGTCTCTTCCCTTCGCCCCCAAATCTGGGTTATTGGTAATTTGCTTTGGCCGATAAAATGTGGCAGAGGTGAGATCTCGCCCAGGCACCAGGGCAAGAGCTCAGGGGCTTTCACTTGCTCTTTGGGGCCTGAGGCCGCCCTGGGAAGGAACCAGGCTGGCCGGCCACATGGTGGGAGACGCCCCCGCGGCCCGGGCCCTCCTGGTCTCTGCACCACCAATGCTGGCCACCATGCAGCTCCCCGAAGCTGTCCCGGGCCATCCCCTGCCAGGTGACTGCGTGCCCGGGCGGTGTCCCCGCACAGATCAGCCAAGCTGGCCCAGTCACAAGACTCATTCAGCTGATCCACGGAGCCACGAACTAAACATGTTGTTTCAGGCTGCTAGGCCGTGAGGTAGCTCACGATGCCGGAAAAATAACCGGCTCAGGGCCCTCCTTTAAAAACCTGGTGGCTGGACATCTGGGAGGCTCGGCTGGTTAAGCATCCCACTCTTGGTTTGGGCTCAGGTCATGATCTCAGGGTCCTGAGGTCAAGCTCAGACAGACTGTCCCCCTCCCCCTCTAAATAAATAAATAAATAAATAAATAAATAATATTCTTTAAAAAAAGAAAAAGCCCTAATCCCCACCCTGCCACCACCAAAACCTGGCAAATTATGGAATCCCAGAGCCGTATGTAAGGTGCAGACACGCAGACACTGCAGCCATTGGGCAAACATGGGAGGCTGATTACCAGGTTTCGATATTCAAGGGCCTCGTGGAAATATTTCTTGAGGTGGGCCATCTGCCCCATTGATGTGGTTTTCAAGAAATACTCAGAAAAATGACATTATAAAACTGAAGAAGATAAGAAAGCATATGTCTGCTTAGAGAATGAACAGAATGTAAACTCCAACATTATAGAAGCAGTGAAATCTCCTTTATTAATCAATTCAGAGCAATGGCATGCTTGGCTGAAGGCTTACATGCTGAGCTTAATACTGAAGATGCCTTGTAAATAGCCACTGGTCCAGGGGAAGGAACAGTTGAGTCAGGAAAGCATTAAAGATAGTTGTTTTATTTGCTTAAATTGCCTTTGTAAAAAAAAATAATAATAAATAAATAAATAAATAAATAAATAAATAAATAAATAAATTCTTTGTGTCTACAGGCAGAGAATACTATTTTTTTAATGGAATTTTTTTTCCTCTACATTTTGACAAATTGGAAGCAACTTCATTAAAGGAAATAAAATACCAGAATCTAAAGGCTATGTTTATTTGAACATTGTTTTGCCCACTTAACTGTGTGAACTTCCATGAATTCCCTTTTATTTCCTCACCTGTGAGTTGAAGCTCGTGCTAGGTATTACACAGGATTAACTGAGAATTAAATGAAAGCAATGTATTCACAATGGACTGACACATTGTGAATATTTAGTGGGCATCCACTACAGCCGTGTAATTTAAAAACTGAAAACGTGTTCTTGAACGCCTCCAGATCAAACAAATAAGAGTGAACAAATGCCACAACTTTATCAAATAGACGATTGTACATTTAAAAAGCCCAAGGCCTGAATCCAACTTCGTTTTTCACCACTGATTATATTCCATCATAATTACCAAAAGTTTACTTTTTTTTTTTTTGCAAAATTCTTTGTGCCACAGCTATGATTATATATTTTTATTCCTGCTCTTCAGATACAATGCCATCACCTGGCACTTTATGTTTTTTCAGGAGACAGTAATATCCTATACACTCCATGACCTTAAATTCAACACGTTGAAATAGGCAGTGCAGATCTTATTAACTCCATGTTTTTATGTGGGCAGCTGGGACCCTACTAAGTTCAACCCTGACCCAGAGTCATTCAGCACAACAATAACCCAAGTGCTCTCTGATTCTGCACTGTACAGCCAATGTCTGTTCACCAACAGCTGGTAGATGCTTGCAGTTGTGGCTTTGGGTGTCATGTTACGTTAGATATTTTAAGTTTGTGTTCACCTGGCACTTTTCTGCTTACTTTGGACGGTAAAATGTGTTTTGTTAAGATTTCTTTAGACACAACACAGAGATAACAGGTTTGGAGTTTGCATTCAAAATGGAAACTTGGTGTGTGTAAAATTTATTTACTCTTGGCAAACCACAGCTTCCTGTTATTTGACCTTTTCCATAGAGGTTTTTTTTTTTTTTTTTTTTAAAGAAAAGTTCTTTTAAACCCTTATTTTAAAAACTTCTTGGACATTAGATAACTATGAAATAACCAAATTTTAATGATTGAAGTGTAAATTAATCAAAAACATGTGGATAAAATTTTCTTTAAAACACACACGGGCTTAAAAACAAAATAAAATTGCTCAGGGCCAAATACATCTGGAATTTTATTGAATCCCAAACATTTGGAAAGTAGTTTGTGACCTTCAACAAACCGTTACCATAGCTCAGTTCTAAACTACTTTTTGCATGTATCCAGTTGAACCTAAGTCAAGGAGTTGCTCTCAAGGTGAGGTTAAGTTACTGAAATGATGACCACTTGCCCAAAACACCCTTTGGGCTGACCCACTCCAGGCCCTGAAATCTTATCATTATAAGAACTCCTTTTTGCTAAAGAGATTTATCATTTGGAAAAGCCAGATCCTTGCTAAAATGTGAATAATTTGCAGAAAGAATCATTAAAAATTAATATTTAAATAGCCCTTTATAATTAATAAACACTTCCACACACTGAAGTGCTTGAATGCTAATTTTGTAGTTTCCACAATATGTTCCCATACTTTAAAGCTCAGAGAGGGAAGTGATTTACCCAAGACACACAGGGGTCAAGCCAAGAACTCTCGGGCCTAGTATTTCTCCTTACCACACCACGCTCCCTCTTAGATCGCATGCGTGACTCTACATGTGCCAATCCATCTGCTGAATTGAGGAGGAAATGACAAAAGAGGACGTGGAGCCTGCGAGCTGGGGCTACCCTGTCACCAAATTTGTCTGTGAAAGAAGGGTAGACAGAGATATAATTGGAGGTTTTTATATGTTGAGATGGAAGAGCCATCAGAAGATAAAGATCTTGTTGAAAATGGGGAGCGCTAATGGAACAAAATCCCTGAGGAAGCAGGTAGGGGTGGGTCCGGGAAGCAGACTGAGAGATGGCTACACCTCAGCCTGAACAAGGAGAGTAGGAGTGGGACATAGGTGGACGCATGGAAATTGCTAAGCTTGGTGGGGAGGGGGTGGGGGAGGTAGTGGCTAAGAAGCTTCTAGTGACACAATGAAGCAAGAGGTGAAGCACCTGCTGAAAGTCAGGATGGGAGAGAAGGGATGAAGAGATGATGGAAGAACACAGAAAGTCTTGAGATGCAAAGGAGAGGTTGGTGACGACAGACATTCAAAGGGACTTTTAAGTAGAGCTAAAGGGCAAACAAGATGAGTCTTTTTCACCTACACAAATGTGTGTTCAGTGGCTCAGTTGTGGGAAAAGTCTATTATTCAGATTAATCTGAGATTGGGATTTTTTTTTAAGATTTTATTAATTTACTCATGAGAGACACACAGAGAGAGGCAGAGACCCAGGCAGAGGGAGAAGCAGGCTCCCCTCAGGGAGCCCAACACGGAACTCGATCCCAGGACCCCAGGATCATGACCTGAGCCCAAGGGAGACGCTCAACCCCTGAGCCACTCAGGTGCCCCTGAGATTGGGATTTTTAAAAAGATATCTGTGGTCAATAGGCTAAGAAATTTACAACTTCTTGATAGAAGTAGTTTTGAGATAGAAGTAGTATCTTGAGATAAAGTAGTTTTGCATAGTGATCCAGTCCAGGACTTGGCCTTGGAAATAGTTTACTAACGGGGAGCGTAGTTGAAAGGTTGATCCACTTAGATGTTGCAGTCAGCTGGCATACGGGTGGCTTTTAACACTGAAAGGAAGAAGATGTGTCAAGGGCCAAGGACCTCCACTAAGAGTGGTCACAGATAAGAGGCCACAATATATGTATGGTCATAATGTAGACTATTAAAGGGCACGGGTCCAGGCATCTTGAGACAATGATTCCCTTAAATGAGGGTAAAACAGTGTGAAAATAGCTATGAGGACTGAGAAACCATTCACCACCATCCCGAGACTCAAGGGAAGTAGTAGGCACAGGTGCTCAAGAGGGTCTACAGGAAAAAGATGGAGGTGGGGGCCTCCTGAGAGCAGGCTGGGGCATGGGAACCGCAGAAGACATACCAGCACGTTGGGGATAAGGCAGCTTGGGTGAAAAGACAGACAAGGGGAGCCAAGCGTAGAACAGACTAACCAAGACGCTTGTATTTGCAGGATGTCCACGGAAGCCCTGGGAAGGGGGTAGGGGGCTCAGCTGGATTCAGTCTGATTCCAGTTCTACTCCTGACAGTCTAGACAGCAATCCCAAGTCCGTCCTCCAAGTCCCAGGTGGCACACAGTTGAAGTCTTGCTTCTCTCCTCCATGGCAAGTATGACAGCTCCTGGTGCAAAGTTTAGAGAATCCTATGGAATTCCTACATTTGTTGCTTCAGACCCCTCAACACAGTAGCAGCTCAAGAAATGCTGAATGGTTACTTGGATTTTTGGTCTGGTCACTTCCTACTTGATTGATTTCTCGTCTGGGTGGAGCTGCAGGGAGTTTTATCTTTTGCTTTGTAGCAAATCTTCTTACCTTCCATACAGTCCCAAGGAAACCAGTTTGATTATTTTTTTCCAGGGATCTTAAAGCTGTACTAATTTTCCGAAGAAATAATACATATTTTTTCCTGGAATGAAAGGTTTTAATTCTGAAATGTTTGGGGTCCTACATAGTAGTCTTTGTAGGGCTGTTTAACTCTACATAGTAGTGAGTTTAAAGGCTTTATCAGTTATAGCTATTATTTTATAGTTTCTCCAATGTATTATTTTAAGTAACTTTTATGAAAGCATATGCAAATATTATTTATATTGAAAATTCGTCAGGATAAAATATTTTATACATAGCAAATTTAGATATTTTCTATGTGTAAAATATAAATAGCCTGTGTTTGCTTTTTTGATACATTTATTCCTTAGGACTTAGGAATCCTAAAGAATAAAGTAGTATGTTTGGACATTGCCAAGAGTGCATTGAAACATATTAATATAAAGGAACCAGGAAAAGTGTGAAAAACAAAAAAGAATCCATTGACCTCTAATTTACAACAGCGTCGGTAAATTTGCGGGCTGTTGTCTTAAAAACTATTATTATAGAAGAAGGAGAGGTTAAGCTCATTTTTAGGAATATATATTTATTTATTTGGCTAATATTTATTAAGATCTATTATGTGACAGCCTCTAGCAATGAAGATACAGCAGTGAATAAAATAGACAAAATCCCTGCTTTCAGGGGGTTTATAGCACAAAGGAAGGCAGATGAACATTTAAATACATTAAATAGCCAAAGTAGTGCCAGCTAGTGATAATGACCATTCCTATGGTGAAAATAAAATAGAGTAACCAGATAAAAGAGCTAAAGGCTGGGGGCTGCTTTGGATGGAAGATGGAGAAGGCCTCTTGGCATCAGAACTGAGAATTGGATGATGAAGAGCCAGGCACTCGTGCTCTGGATGAAAGGGTTGTTCAAACAGCAGAGACGCTAAGGAGGGGGCCTGCCTGCTGCACAGCCCACCCAGGGCAGTTGGGGAGCCAGCAGGAGGGAGGGCGAGATGAGATGCAAGACCGGGAAGTCGGTCAATGATGTGGGCCTGGGAAGACTCGAGAAAGCACCGGGATGTTACTGTAAACGATGAAAAGCCGTGGAGATTCAACTTTGGATGACGAAGTCTGGTTGTTATGTTTACAAGACCCCCTGTGGCTGCTCCGTGACATATAATGGGCTTGAAGGCAAGAGCAGGAGCTGGCCCTGGTGAGAGATGTGGAGACGGCCAGGTTGGTAGGAGAAAGATGGAGTAGACTTGATTTAGGTTTTTTTTTTTTAAATCATTGGATTGTCCTAAAGATACATTAAATGTACCATTTACCATTTTAGCCCTTCTTGGTCCACAATCCAGTGGCATTAAGTACATTCACAATTCATGCAATCATAACCACTACCCATTTCCAGAACTTTTCACCATCCCAAACGGAAACTCTATACCCATTAGGTAATATCTCTTCGTTTCCCGCTCTCGTAGCCACGGGTAACCCCTATTTATGGTCTAGTAATATTCCATTGCACGCACACACACACACACACACTGCATTCTGTTTAGACATTATCTGATGATGTTAACTTGGGTTATTTCCACCTTTTGGTTTTCATTAATATTACTGTTATGAACATTGGTGTGTGAGCATCTGTCTGGGCCCCTGCTTCCAGTTCTTTGGTGGATACACCCAAGAGTGGAATTGCTAGATTGTATGGAAAATCTACATTGAACTCTTGAAGGAACTGCCAGATTGTTTCCCACAGTGGCTACACCACTTTGCCTTCCATTTCTCCACATCCTCACCAACAGTTATTATTTTCCTAATCTGTAATTTTTTATAGCCATCCTAATGGGTGTGAAGTGGTATCTCATTGTGGTTTTATTTGCATTTTTCTTTTTTTTTGTCTGTAATTTGCATTTTTCCGATGACTAATGATGTTAGCATCTCTTCATGTGCTTATTGGCCATTTGTGTATCTTCTTTAGAAAAATGTCTACTCAAGTCCTTTGCCCATTTTGAAATTGTTTTTTGTTTTGTTTTTAGGTTTTTGTTGCTGTTAAATTGTAAGTTCTTTATGTGTTCTGGACTTTAGTGCTTAGTCAGATATGTCTCGTGCAAATGTTTTCTTTCATTCTGTGTGTTGTCTTTCCACTCCTTTAGTGTCCTTAGATGCAGAAAAGTTTTTAATTTTGATGAAAATCCAATTTATATATTTTTCTTTTGTTGCCTTTTTTTGGTGTCATAAGAATCATTGTTAAATCTAGTATTGAGAGATTTTTCTCTATGTCTTCTTCTAAGAGCTTTATAGTTTTTATTCTCAAGTTTAAGTCTTTGATACATTTTGAGCTAATTTTCGTACATGGGGTAAGAAAAGGGTTTAATTTCATTCTTTTGTATGTGGATATCCAGTTTACCCAGACTCATTTGTTGGAAAGCCTGTCCTCTCCCCCATTGAATAGTCTTGGCATCCTTGTTGAAAATCAATTGACCACTTTAGCTCACTTTTTATAAAGTGTTCACAGCTTCTGAGAAACATAGAGAAGTCTTATTTTTAAGTATTTGCCTAAAAGGATCAATCCAAAGTGTTACTAGTATTGAATTGGCATGTATCCAGACAAAGTCTGAATCGAATCTATGGAATCCAGGTTTGACAGTAGAGATTGAGGCTTTAATAATTTTTAAAAATACAACGAAAATGTATTGTTCCAGTCCTGGAGCCTAAAAATGGAAGATCAAGGTGCCAGCCGTGCTGGTGTCTGATGAGAGCTCTCCCCTTGGGTTGCAGATGACCGTCTTCTTGCTATGGCCTCACATGGCAAAGAGAAAAGGAAAGAGAAAGCTCTTTTGCCTCTTCCTCTTCTTAAGGGCACCAACCCTATTAAATTAGGGCCCCAATCTTATGACCTCATTTGACTTTCATCACCTTCTCACAGGTTATAGTCACTTTTAAGGCTTAGATTTCAACATATGAACTTGGGGAAGATATAAATATTCAGTCCATAGCAAAATATATGGACCATCCCTTTGGGTCTGCCTGTGTGTGTGTGTGTGTGTGTGTGTGTGTGTGTGTGTCTTCATGCTGGTGTTGAACAAAAGAAGGAAGAGTGGTTTCCCCAGTGTTGGGGATTTTACTTAGCATCACAGAAATTTAGTGGTAGAGGAAACCAGTGAGAAGATCTAATGCACTCTCCCCATTGAATACTTTATATCTGAGAGCTGGAGTATTTTACACAAGTTATACAGGCAATACCTCTTACACACAATTTTGAACCAATTTTCCTTAATCTTAGACTTACTGCTGTTTCCAGACTGAGAACATTAAAAATTCCACACCCTCTTTCTTCCATCTTAGAAATCCTGTGAAATTCTCTTTGCCTTAATGGCATGTAACATGTTCAAGCATAAAGAATGAGTCTATTTATTTCATTGAGCATGATTTTTTTTTTACGTAAATATTCCCATAGATAGAACAGCAGCCGCCAGGTCAATTTATCTTCTTCCCTGTCTGCAAGAGTTTCAGACTTTTGGCTTCTGCCTGCATGTGGGCAGGTATTAGAACTGTCACTGCAATTAAAAAAAAAAAAAAAAAAAAGGAAGAAAGAAAGAAAGAAAGAAAGAAAGAAAGAAAGAAAGAAAGAAAGAAAGAAAGAAAGAAAATGGGTATTACCATCCAAAGGAATTGTAGGAACTATTTTATTTCATGAAAACTTAGAAAAAAAATTTGTTTTAATGTTGAGATGGCCCGCTGTTAGTTCATTCTTCTAAACAAAAGCACATTTCCTACTTACTGGCTGGAAGACTTGGGTTCTGTGAAGAAGGTTTTGTGTCTGGGAACAGCCTGGAGGAAGGTGTGTGACTGCAGTAGATTTCCTGTGCGGTGCACATTTTGGGGTCTCAGAGGCAGACCCATAAGGTATCAGGGCTTTAATACAGCTTTGCTATGGAACTCATTTGACAATGCAAATAAAGGACATATTCCCCAGCATTTCCTCTTCATATCTACTGAAAATAACGTATACCTAAGTACCATAGCCAAGATCAGAGATTCCTGAAGGCTCCACTCAGTTCAAGGCAAACTCGTGAGTCCTCTGTTAGCCTGAGTGGATGAGTTCGTCAGCTTTCCCCTGACATATAACAACCCCACTCTTTCATCTTTCTGGCATGCAAGAGTTCTGAACCTCTGCAGCCTGAATCTGCAGATTGCTGATGTCATTCCAGCACATGGTTGAAGCCCACTCTGCATAAATTATGGAAAACAGCTCGCGTTAGTATTTAAATGCAACTTGTCTCCCTGGCCAAGGGAGATGCAGGGCCTCTAATAAGCCCCATGTATGTGGGAAACTTGTTGTGAGTTTGGAATTTGCCAGTCCTTAGAGAGGAATGTTCTATGAAAATACAATTCTGTATTTGTCATCATGGCATCACCAAGTCACAATTCAAGTGCATTTAGGGTTTTAACATTCTTTGAGGAATGTCTTCTTGTTTACATTCATACAGTATCATGTCACACTGGAAAAATAGAACATCCAACTCATCTTGGTTCGCCAAGGACTCCCAGTCTTGCAGCCTCTTTGGGTCTTAGTTTCTTCACCTGAATCTTGCAGAAGATTTACCAACATGGGTTTTTTTTTTCATCGGCTAGCGATAAAAGGTTTTGACTGTTCTGCTAATCTTTGTTTTAAAAATTTCCAGTTCCTGTTTGTTTACCCTGACTGCCCTATTTTCAACTCTAGATAAAATATGCTGTCTCGTCTTTTAACTTTGTTTCAGAGCTTCAGCCTGTGGATGGAGAAAGCCGTCCCACAAGGCTGATTGTTCCATGAACAATTCACATTACCTCTTCCCTGTGCTGCACTACTCTTTGGAAATACTTTGTTTTTGTTTACAATTCACTATACAAAGCGGTTTGAATGGACTAATCTGTGCAAAGCAGGTACTAAGGACTGAACCGTTTTCCCCCAAATAAATATGATGAAGCTCTAACCACTGATGTGACTATATTTGGAATAAGGAAATATTTAAGGTTAAAGGAGGTGACCGGGGTGGCACCTTAATCTGATGGAATTGGTGTCCTTATAAGAAGAGACACCAGAGATTGTGTTCTCTCTCTGCCATGTGGGGGCCATCCCAAGAAGACAGTCACCTGCTACCCAAGGAGAGTTCTCATCAGACACCAGCATGGCTGGTACCTCGATCTTGCACTTCCAGGCTCCAACTGCTGTGGGAAATAAATTGCCACCCAGTTTATCGTATTTTTGTTATGGTAGCCTGAGCTGACTAAGACAACAGGCATAAAATTGTAGGCAAGATCAGTTGCTTAAAATGAACATAATTATAGGCAAATAAGTGACACAAAGGGCATCCTAACGCCTAAGGCTCAGAAGGAATAATATATATCTAGCAGAAGAGGTCTGTAAGGCCAACAATTTTTAAATGTCAGAAACCTTTGTGTTTGTGTGTTGTAAATTTGTGTGTTGAAAATACAGAATATGATGGTCAGTTTTTAATGACTAGATCAGCCATGGAAGTAGACACCACCTATTACATGTGAGTCGGAGACACACTGGTATACAGGAAAGATGTGGCAGTTTGCTAGTTACCAAAGTTCAGATCAAGAGCAGAGATGGGGGGGCGCCTGCGTGGCTCCATTGGTTAAGCTTCTGCCTTCCACTCAGGTCGTGATCCCAGGGTCCTGGGACTGAGCCCCGAGTAGGGCTCCCTGCTCAGAGGGGGGCCTGTTTCTCCCTCTCCCTCTACTGCTCTGCCTATTTGTCTCTCTCTCTCCCTGTCAAATAAATAAATAATTTTTTTTAAAAAAAGCAGAGAAGGTTGGTGGTGATATTCAAAATGATGACAATAGGCAATGACAGTGGGGGTGGATGCTAGCGAGCACACTCACCAGTACTTACCAGCAAAGGTGATCATGTTAGGACCCTGCACAGGGTCATACACATTGTGGCCAAGTGGTTTTAGATGTCTTTCATCAGCTAGGGAAGCCCAAGCCAAAATGAGGTAAAGGTAGAGAAAGACTCTCATTACCAGCAGAGCAAGTTAACAATTACCCACCAAAATCACTAAGCAGGAAATAATTGCTCAGTCACAGAAGCCAAATGTTTTGATACCACGTCCTGCCAGATGTAGTGGAAGCCCCGGAGTCCTCGTCAATTTGTATAAACATACTGAGAAGAAGAGTTTTCCTCAAGATGGGCAAATATCTACAGAACATCATTAGGGAGCTAAGGTTGAGGTTGGGACTTCCAGGTTTGTTGCTTAAATTCTGTAAATGTACTGTGCATAATATGCAAATCTATTAAAGTATAGTCCTGCAATCTTGTCTCTAAAATCCTCATAATTTAGCCCTGTGATTGGTAATAGGTTTAAAAAGGGCTTCAGAAGATTAGAAAGCTCAAAAAAAAATGATTAGTAGGGAGCATGTAGCCATTCATAGCAACCATTTCTTTTCCCCAAACATCTATTGCCAGTAGGAATGTTGGTAGGATGGATTAAGAAACACATGGAGTACAGGACTTCTACATTCTGAAGTCTTTTTCAGGTCAGAAACACATATTCATCCTAAAAGTTTCTCTTTTTCCAGGATGAAAACCAAGTAGAATATTAAAAAAACCCTTGCTCGCCACCACAGGTTGGCAAAGACCTTATGGAACAGAGCAAGGCATGGAGCTAATACAACATGGCACAGAGTCTGTAGTCAATTCCAGAAAATGAAACAGAAGAGGCATTTTGCAGAAAGGAAATCTCCTTAGAATGACAATATTTCATTACTTCTCTAGAAAGGAAAGATTCAGGAAATATTAGCGATGCATGTGTTATTTGCTACTTGTTTGAGGTAAATGTCTTATTAAGCGAGCCATTTACCAAGCCTGTATGAACTCCAAATCAGCCTTGTTTTCTTTAATAATTCTAAATGAGACATCTGTTTTTAATGTCAACTTCCCAGCTTTACTGAGCACTTATAATGCTAAGGACTTTACATTTCTTGGAAATGGGGAAGAACGAAGAGGAAGAAATAAAGATGAGGCTATTGCTGTAGCTTCTGTCACTGACCCACTAGAACACGCAGGAGCATGAGGCCACTTTGAGGGAAGATGATGAAAGGGAGGTAGCCAGGAGAGACCAGCATTTAGAGGGGTCTAGACATAAAGCAAAGTCTAGATGATAACTGGAGAATCAGGGAGGGGTTTTATTTTTAAGAGGAGAGAAACTTCAAGTATTTATGGAGAAAGGCAATCGTCCATTCGGTGATGGTCAGATCTAGGATGTGAGCCTAGGAATGGTGAGTGATGGAATAGAGAATGAATGGTCATTGGACTTAAGGAGACAAGAGAACCTAGGGTTCTGGGTGCACTTTCCGCATGGCATTGCCTTTCAGGAGTAGAAAGAGGTCATCACATTTCCTTGGATAGCCAATATCTATGCTCTAGCCTCAGAATATGCTGGCTAAGTAGCGCAAGAATTGTCAGAGAAGTGGATCAAATCCTAAAGTATTCAATGGGTAAGTTGAATTGACCAGGAGGCCGACAGATGACAGCGGTGATGAAGCATAGAGGCAGCAATAGCTCAGTGGCCTGGGTTTCAGAGGAGAGCAGTCCTGGCCTGAGGGTGTCATGATAATGATTCGGAAGAGCCCTGTAGGACGCCAGACAAACCACAACTCAAGAAGCTCCCCCATCCCCACAACTGATCCCCTTGTGCGGATTGACGGGCCCGTGTTCAGAAGGGAAGAATGGTAATGCAGAGCTCAGAGACACTTTTCACTTATTATTTAATTCTTCGAAATTCAGGTATGAAACATTTCAAGGCCCACAGAAACAAATCGTAGGAACACAGTGAGTTTTTGGATGCTTAGACTGGAACCACACTGCCTTGTAGACTAAAGTGTTATTTTTGACTTTCTAGTCATTCATTCTGAATAAGAAAAACATGAACAACTCTACAGTCCTAATTAAGACACTGAGAATTTCTACTGTATATTTTATTCCCCCTGGAACTTCCTGACCAGGGTAAGAGATGTTTGTGCTACTTGCCAGTACGGTGTGGATTCAATTTGGTTTGAGGAGACATTTTAAAAACCCAAGCTCAGCAGGCCAAACTCTGCAAAATGTTAAAGACCTGAATGAAGGTGCAAGCCTCCAGTCATCTCATTAATGCCCACGGATGCTTTGCATGTGTGTGTACTCCGGGATGAGCCTGGCAAAACAGCCATAAGCTCCTACCATGAGCCTTTGTGCTTGGGTGCTGCGCTAGAAAGGGAAAGTAATAGGCTGCTGGGCTTAGAAAAGTCAATAAAGCGGGTACATCCAAAGGGGGAACTGATCTTGGAATTGTGAAGCACAGAGCCGTTCTCAGAGCTGACATGTCCCCCGGGGGGCAAGAGCAAACAGCTCAGGAGAGGGAATTCTCCGATGGTAATTCTGCATGAATTACAGGGCATCTGACGTGTTCCACAGGCAGCTGGGAAAAAGAATTATTTCTGCCTCTTGACCATTTCAACCTCAGGGCATAAACCAGTACAAAGGGGCTGCGGAACAATGCCAGTGGCCTGTGATGTTTCCAGAGCTTTTTTTTTTTTTTTTTTTCTCCCCCAAGGGATTCTCTGCAGAGGCTTGAGGGTGGGGAAGTTGCTATACACTAATTGGGAAGTGCTTCCAAGAACTAGAATTGGCTTCCAGTCCGAGGAGAACGAAGGGTAGGTGGGGACGTGCTGGGCAACCAGGAAGGAATAAGGAGGAAAGGAAAGAAGGAAGCCAGGATGTGGCAAAGGGTTTGTTTGGGGAGTTGCGGGGCCCCCTGGACGTGGGAAGGGATGCATCACCGTGGTAGGAAGTCAAGTAAATGCTCAGAACATGAAAACGCGCGATTCGAAGCCAAGAAGATGTTTGGTGATGGAGCTGTGGGAGCAACTCAGGTAGCCACTGAGGCATTATCATGCCTGGTGCGTAAGCGTGGAGTCTGCTAACTGCTGACTCTATTATGTCAAGTGCCAATTTCCGTTTAAGCCTCTTTTACTAATACCTAATGGTCAATAGACTTGCCCGTCAAACAGCGCACTCAGGGATGACTTATTCTTGGCGTCGTCCATGACTATCACAGACTTCTAAGAGCTGTGTCTTTCAGATTATATTCTGTGTGTTTCCCAAGTAATTTTCATTCTGTATAAAGCTGGAGAAGCTACTAAAAATAAAGCACGTAAGAAGAACCAATTAGGCCGATAACCAAATCAGACACTTTCTGTTTAGAAAACAAAAACTCTTTAGAGCAAATCTGAGGAATACAAAGAATCTTCATAGTATGTATTAGTATTTTTAGAACAAAAAAGTCAGTTAAGTTGAAATGTTTCATGCATATTTTCTAGGAAAATATGCTGTTTTTACCTCTCATTTGACTTTTGAAAAATAAAATCAAATAAAAAGATGACACCTGTGAGTTACCACCTGCCCGCTTTGACCATGTTTCTCCCTTTTGAAGTATCCCCTCCTTCTTTTCCTCTGCATCTGAGTTCTCTAGAGTTTGCGGACTCCTCAGTTCCTCTATGAAGCTGCTCTTCGTAAGCACTGTCTTTGGAGATCATGGCTCTCCCAGTATTTATTTTCCTGTATAGTCACTTAATATTCCATGAATCAGTGTTCTGGTCCTCATGTCCAGAAAGAACTCTCTGTGGAAAGAGAAGCCTATCAAATCATGACTATTATTTACCTCTGAATCCTCCTCTCCACTTAGCTTTGTAAATTGGTCCTAGAGAGGTAAACTCAATTGGTATTTCCTGATTGAATTTCAGAATGTGGCAGTTAGAACTTTAACATAATTTATTTAACAAAGGGCATATAAACCAAAGTTTTTTTTTTCTTCCAAGATACATGTTTTCTATATATGTTTCATTTTATTGTCTGGGGTTAAAAAACGCTCCCCCCCCCTTTTTTTTTTCCTTCAGGGAAGTAGCTGAATAATAGAGATTTTAGAGAATGTGAAATCTACAGTATTGTGCAACACGCCTGTCTCTTCTGCTTTAAATATTGGGAAGGTTTCGTGGCACCCACATCGTTCCGTAAGCACAACACTGCACTGCTTTCCACCCAGAGGAACTGAGTGAGTTTAGAGCTGCTCAGAGATAGCAGCACCTTTCAGTTTGCAGATTTCACTGGCTTGATCACTCATGTGATGTGATACAGGACCCTCGTCACCCAAGTATGCTGTTAAAAGATTATACCTAGAAGAAAGATGATCATAACCAAAAAATATTGACGGAAGTTCTGAAACCAAGAAATATACTCTCACATTTCTCCCTTTTTGAAGCCATTCATCCTCCAATTACATCAATTTCTCTGTCCCTCTTTGCCCTTCTTAGCCAAAGGGCAGATCTTGTACATTGTTTGAAGTAAAAATGTAAAAATTAAATCAGTCTAAGTGAAAGTTGCAAAACCTGCAAAAGATTCAAGATTTCATGAAGTCAATTAATGGAATACTGAAGAAACTGTGATTCAATCCCTACCTCACACCATATGGAAAAAACAAATTCTATTTAGATCAAATATCTAAATTTTAAGTTAAGACGTTTAAGATGGGAATAAAATATAATTTTAAAAGTGTTTATTTATTTATTTGAGAAAGAAAGAGAAAGCACAGCCAGGGGGAGGGAGCGGACAAAGGGAAGCAGACTCTGCATTGAGCAGGCAGCCTGATACAGGGCTTGATTCCAGGACTCTGAGATCATGACCTGAGCTAAAGGCAGTCACTTAACGTGACTAAGCCACCCATGAGCCCCTGAAATAAAATATGATTTTTAAAAATAATGTGAAAGTGATGAATATTTCAGAGGGATGGAGAACCCAAAATTTATAAAAATAAATAATAAACTATTTAGTGACATGAAAGGATAAATGAATTCGACTATGTATTGAAGAATACAAGAAATAAACAGCAAAAGGGCAGGCCAGCAGAGAGGATGAGTTATTATAGGTTAACTATATAATTTTAGCCCCCGTATACAGTGTTCATAGAGAAAAGCTATCTCCTTCCCTTTCCATAGTCTAGGAACAAAGACTCTAAGAGATCCTTTCATGAAATAACATAAGGTTTATCTGAAAGAAGGAAAACAGTTAATTCTCTGGATGTCTGGTTGGTCATTTTGCTTGCTAAGCATCACCTGTGTCATTCTTGCAGGAGGACCTGCATTAGTAGGAAATGGTACGAAGGTAGGACCAGGTGGAGAGGGGCAAGGTTGTTCTTCCATTCCTATTCTTCAGAAGCATGAAGACAGATCCTGAAAATGGCTGGGGGGTTACAGAGGTGGAGATTGAGATGATAGATAAGATTATGGAGGCCGGGAGGTGTGCTGTAGGTTTGCTAGGGATGAGGACAGCCTACTGAGAAAGACCAAAAGGCTCACTGCTGAGAGGTCTGCAGGAGGAGGCTGCTAGCTAGTTAGCTGAATCCCACCAGCAACCTCCAGTGCGAGAGACCCGGCCCATGCTTTCTCCCCTTGAGCCAACAGATGATGAATCTGAGTAGGAGTCAGAATCAACCAGGGAGAGGCTCGTGGTCTCCGAAGATCAGACCAATAAGGAAGCTCATTTCCTCTTCCTCTTTCCAGCTCTGCAGGGAAGCCTAGAGGAAGAGGAGGATGGTGTTCTCTACCCTCTTTCTCCACTCCAAGCCTCCAGAATCAAGAGACTAGCGACTCTGGGTGTGAGAAGGGAGAGGAAGAACAGTTTTAAGCAAAATAGGAGACTGAAATTTCTCAGTTACCAGGGTTGAGTTTTAAAAACTAGAAACAGACTTCCTGAAAATTTCCAGTTACCAGAAAGCTATGAAACTGAGCAAATAGGTCTCATTAAGGGAGTCCAGTACGAGCAGGAAAGAGGCACAGAGAAAGGGGTTCAAGATATACCAGAAGATTTTAAGGCTCCATTAGACAGATTTACAGATGTCATAACTTTTTTTCTCTGTATAAGAGTTTTGAGGATGTGAACATAGAATCTCTAAAAGTAACTCACCTCACTGGGTAGATGCAGGCACTTTAGAATCACTTAGATAGCCTTTCTCAGGACGGAGGAAGGACCACCTAGAATCACTGGGGGCAACTTCCCTTAGAGGCGGGGAAGAAGCCAATTGTTGGATAGAAAGAGTAAAATCAGATCAGGGTTGGGAAATCACTAGCTTCCTGTCCTCCTCAGATGACTCCTAGGAAGAAGGGTGTTGATAGTTATGAATTTGTGACTAGACCTCACCCACCTGGGGACGGCTAGAGGCCTGGGGAGTAAGAAGCTGAGCACCACGTACCAATCTCTGAATCCCAAGCCTGCAGGTATCATGGCTGAATTTGGCACCGTGGATGGTCCTTGTTTTCTCTGGGCACTTAAAGGTCTGTGATTTCTGGGTCACAGGGCAGCTCAATTTTTAACTCTTTAAGGAACCTCCACACAGTTTTCCAGAGTGACTGCACCAGTTCCCATTCCCACCAACAGTGCAAGAGGGTTCCCCTTTCTCCACATCCTCTCCAACATTTGTGGTTTCCTGTCTTGTTAATTTTCCCCATTTTCCTAAAGATACAGATGCAGTGAAAGACCGAGACACCTGCACCCCGATGTTATAGCAGCAATGTCTACAACAGCCAAACTGTGGAAGGAGCCTTGGTGTCCATGGAAAGATGATGGATAAAGAAGCTGTGGTCTCTGTGTACAATGGGATATTCCTCAGCCACTAGAAACAACAAATACCCACCATTTGCTTCAATGTGGATGGAATTGGCGGGTGTTATGCTGAGTGAAGTAAGTCAATCGGAGAAGTAAGTCAGTCGGAGTGAATCGGAGTGAAGTAAGTCAATCGGAGAAGGACAATCATATGGTTTCATTCATTTGGGGAATATAAGAAATAGTGAAAGGAAATAAAGGGAAAAGGAGAGAAAACGAGTGGAAATATCAGTGAGGGAGACAGAACATAAAGACTCCTAACTCTGGGAAATGAACTAGGGGTGGTGGAAGGGGAGGTGGGTGGGGGGTGGGGGTAACTGGGTGACAGGCCCTGAGGGGAGCACTTGGCGGGATGAACCCTAGGTGTTATACTACATGTTGGCAAATCGAGCTCCAATAAAAAATATACCAAAAAAAAAAAAAAAAAGTCTGTGATTTCATCTGGGCCAGCAAGGGATCACTGCAACATAGACAACTGAGCCTTAAGACATGGCAAGGGTGATGAGCTAATGAGACCCTAGTTTCCTCACTTAGGCCTTGCAACTTGACTGACCCCTTGCCCACCAGGGAATTGCACGCCTGTTCGTGTGAGACGGCTCAAAATGGAACAGTCTTTCCCACTAAAGTGTTATGAGCGCTCAGCATTTAATTGAACAAATGAAAGGAAAATGTATTTGCAGCCTGACTTGGGAAGCAGCTCATGGAAATGCCATGTCAGAGCCCTAGACCTGGATTTAGGAATCCCCCTGCAGTATGAATCTCTACCACTGACTGACTAAAATCCCTAGACTAGAAGTCTTTTGAGTTTGAAACAATGGCTACACAACGTAGATTTTTAAAAAATGCTGTTAGACTATGTTAAGAGTAAGTAATGCAAAGTCCTTAGAAGATAAGAAGAGATTGGAAATGAGGAATAAACAGCTTATTAGAGCTGTTGAAATACTCCCTCTATGACCATCAATCCTTTCTAAGAGATAATGGAGAAATGGAATGCACGAGGAATTATTCTTGACACCCTTATTTTAGACCATCACCACCAGCCTGGAATGTCCATCAGAAGCCAACACGTGGAGACAGGAGATAGGGACTATCATGTGGTCTGTACAGGAAAAAATGATGCACCAGATACTCATGGTGTTTTCAAGCAATAGAATGTCAGTCCCAGGAGAAAAGGCATTTGAACCTTGGCTGACCCATCCTAACAAAAATCTGTGAGTGGCAGCGAGTGGAATGAGAGAGGAATGGGGTACAATGGGATCCTTACCTGGTCTGCTCTAGAGGTCGTCGAGTTTCCCCAGACAGGCAACGTCCGCATGGCTCCAGCCACATACCACGACAGCTAGGTCGGAGAGGAGGAAAGAAGGCCTCCAGCTGTCAAAGGCTTGGCTCTGGAAAGGTTACAACTGCTGCCCTCACGTGGCAGGTGCAGACTCCTCACGGGACTCCTCTCCGTGAAAGGCTGTTGGGCAAGTTTAGGAAGCTCTTGGGCTTCCCACAGTTGAAAGAACCGCTTCAGGTGTTGTCTGGAATCTGGAAGCCAGCTTGGCTGGGACTTAGCAATGGCGGGCGTCGTTCAGTCATATTCTTGAAGGGCTCGGAGTCAGGAGCAGACTGAGCAGCCGGACACAACAGGGAGCATTTATGAGCTAACTCCCGAGGAGGTAGGAAAATGAAAATACCTATCTTATTGTTTTGCTTCTGAGAAAGATGATAATTTTCTTGGAGCCTTCCTCAAGGAGACTCTGCTGCTGATGATAAAGAGGCTGGATGTGAAAGCTTTAGGAGATGGGACAGATTGAAACAGAGATGCCTTGGGTTTGCAAACCCTTGTATTAGACCATCACTCCCGCCCGGAATGTCTATCAGAAGCTCAGTTGAGGAATACTGAGGCTCCCTCACCACACAGACAACAGGAGTTGATGAATGGGCATATGTTAGGCAGAATGATGGGCTCAGAGATGGCCACTCTTCATTCTAGAACCCATGAAGGCCACCTTACATGACAAAAGGGACTTTACAGACGCAATCAAGTTAAAGATCATGAGATGGGGCGATTACTGCGCAGGCCCAATCCGACCTCACGGCGCCCTATATAGGATGCTGGAAGAGTCCAAGTCAGAGAAGGAGATGTAACAAAGGCAGCGGGGGCCAGATTGATGCAAGGCCATGAGCCAACACACCCGGGCAGCCTTCAGAAGCTGGGAAAAGCAAGGAAATGGATTCCATCGCACGGTCTCCAGAAGTAATGCAGCCTTGCTGACCTGTTGTAGGACACCTGACCTCCAGGGCTGTAAGTTAATAAACTCATGTTGTGTTTGGCTACTACCATCATAGAGATTTGCTATAGCAGCCCTAGGAGATGCCCACTGTGTGGCCAGAGCTCGGCAGTGAGGGAGGCTGGCCATGTCCACAGCTCCCACCTCTGTTCTAGGCCTTCTCAAGGTGAGCTCACCGCAAACCCCACTGCTGCATCCCTGGGTTCCACGGCAGGGGTCGGGCCCCCCGGGAGCAAGAGCTGCCCGAGTCTGGCTGTTGTTCTTGGGCCTATCGCTCGGGGTAACTCTGCCCCTGATTAAGAAGAGAGAGAAGCCAGAGGCTCACACTGCACCAACCCCCCTCTTCCAGACATGACCATGTCCTGAGATTGGTGTTTAAGCTCAAGGAAGCGGCTCCCCCTCAGGCTTTGTGTGGCTTATCAGACACTTTCCTGATATCAACAGAAATCCAAGTAGGAATTAGGGCCCTCCGGAGCGGAAGAAGCTGGAAACGGCGTTGGACAGACTGTGGGGACGAGGCTGCCCCATGGAGAGAGAGGCGTCACGTGGCACAGCTACCTAGGGATCAGCCTAGAGAGGGAGGCGGGGAGACTGCGGGAAGGCGTCTTGTGGAAAAAGAGGCAGTGGGAAATCAGGCTAAAATCTGCTATGTGATATCTGCTGCCCCGTGAAATCTTTAGTAAAAATCTACATTACTCATTAGTGGATTTGGGATTTGGGTTTCTGTTTGGGGCTTACAATAAAATGCTGAGTCTTCGCTGCATTGGGGTTACGGCAATGTTTGCACGGTACGGATATTTAAGGCGTAGGGTACAGCGTAAACAGCTTCTCCGACGCGTGATGCAGACACATGCTTGTCGTCGCCTCTAAAAATAATGTCAGCAGACTTGTTTTATGCTTTTAAAAGAGAATACTTAAATTTCTGAACCTTCATTTATTTAATTTAAAAGAGTGACTATCTGTTGAGCCCTTAGAAGTAAAAAGTATTGCTGGTTCCCCAAAATTTCCAATTTGCTTTCCGTGGATCACGGTCGGGCTACAGTCCCGTGGCTTATCACTTCGCAGCGCCCTCCCCGAGGCCAGTTTTCTCGCCTGCTAGGGCCCTGCGTGGGCACGCGCGCCTGTGTCTTCGCGGCGAACGAGGACAGGCAGAGGGCTTCTCAAGGAAAAGGAGCCGGCGATCTCCGGGAAAGCTCTGTGTTCCACATGCGATGGAACACAATCCAAGAATGACCAAGGAAGAGGAAGGGGAAAAAAAAAGAAAAATACAAAGGAAACCTAAATTTTTTTTCAGAAATTGACAAAACTTCGGAATTCAGCAGTAAAACAGCAATAGAAAGATAAGCAGATGGAAAAAGCACACGGTCACCCCCAAATACTCGAGGCCGTGTAGCCAATCACGGGGGGAAAGCAGTGGTTCCCGACAGGCAGGCCTCAGCTTTACAGAATGGAGTTCTCAGGGCCTACGCCGGCTTGCACGCGAGTGTGAGCCCCGAGCAGGAGCCCGAGGGGCGGCCGGGCCGCTGGGCTCGCAGGGACCGCGAGGGGCTGCACCGCAAGCACGTAGAGCGTGGGCCGGTGCGCCTGGTTCTTGGGGGGAGCCTCAGCGGCCCCCGAGCCACGCGGGTCAGCGGGGATCTCCGTGTGCAAGCACCGGCTGACAGGCACGGAGAGTTCGTGAGCAAGAGGCCTCGCGGCGTGGCCACGGCTCACGGTTGCTCTCCCGACCTTGGCCACCAGGCCGCCTGGATGAGAACCACGGGGCTCGGGGAGAGGCCTCGCAGCCTCCTGGGCGTGGAGGGGACCCGGCGGCACGCTGGTCGCGGGGAGGGAGGCTCGACTGTGCTGCACCCTCGGCCTTAACCCTGGGGGTCCGAGACCCGCGCTCGCACCGTCACCCCAAGGCAGCGGCCCCTCGGAGCCACGCAGGGCAGAGCCGGGCCCTGCACGCTCGGGCCAGTCGCGGTCTCTGCAGCCAGCGCCCGCCGGCATCTCAGACTTCCCGGAGCCCTCCACCCTGCAGCCCTGGATTTCAGGGAGACCTGGCAGCAGTGGCCTCACGCAACAGGGGACAAGTGTGTGGGGAAGACTGAAACTAGATTCGGGAGTAACCGTGACCAGGCTCAGGTCCACAAAACGTTTGTGGAGCATCCACACCTGCCAGGCGCTGCCCCGGGCTCCGGGCACGAGCTTCCTTGGGCACCGGTGACGCGGCCTCCGAGAAAATGGCCTCAACTGAATCCAGGTTGGAAACGAGAATATAAGGAGGTGACCGAAGGCCGTCGTTCTGTCAGGGAAGGGAGCTGCAGAGACCCACCGAGCGGGGAGCGAGCGGTTGCCCGGAGCAGCCCTGTTGACCTAGTACCTTGACCACCGTCGACCTGCGAAGTCAGGGCTCCGTGGAAAGCAGGCGAGGACGCCTCCAGTAGGGCAGGCCTGGGGGAGACATGACCCCACAAAACAGCGGAGCTTTACTCTCTCACGGTTCTGGAGGCCAGAAATCTGAGCTCGAGTGTGGGCCGGCCGCGTGCCCTGCACAGACCTGGGGGGAGCCTTGCCGCGCTCCTCCCGCCCCCCGTGGCGGTCACATTCCTTGGCTCGGGGCCGCCTCAGCCCATCTGTGCCTCTGCCTTCCTGTGGCCTCTCCTTCGTGGGTCTCCTCTTCCGTTTCCTCCCTGGACTCAGGGCACACCCAGATGCCCCCTCATCTCGGGGTCATGATGTAGTCGCATCTACAGGGACGTTTTCTAAGTAAGGTCATATGGTCACGCTTCTGCGGCTTAAAGCCTGAGCTTTAGGGGCCACTACTCAGGCCTCTACAGGAATTGTGCGGAATCACTAGCCCTACGGGAAGGACGACATCAAGCTTCTCAATCTGGCCTCGGGACAATGGGCCAGAAGTGTGGACGATTTAAAAAGAGGCTGTTCACTGATTTAATTACTCCTGATCCCTCTGAGCCGGATCACTGAAATTTTGGAAACGATATTTGAAAAGCTAGTTAAATGGAACAAATAAAGGGCATCTGCGCCCCATCGGGAGGCTCCCGCTCGGACTCTGTCGGCTCCCGGCTTGGAGGCAGATGGGGAGAACCTGTCGTAACGTCTTCTTATTCGCAGGGTCTGGCTCAGCCTGCGACACCCAAAAGGACTAGATGAACAAATCCATGAGTGACCACAGCATCGACCCTGAATGCGGCGTCATCTTCAGGCAGTACAGGAAGCAGAGTCACGGCAGAGCCGTCGGAAAGGAGTGAATGACTGAGCGGAAAGTTTCTGAGACCTACAGTGATCAGTATTGGCCTTCCGCCGTCCTGTCTGCGCGGAGAGCCACTTCCGGAGCTTGTTTCACAGGAGGGGCTCGGGGTGCTACGTCATCCTATCTCCTAGCGGGGAAGAGAGCGCAGCGCCGGACGTCAGGGGTAAGGGATCCAGTTTCGTGATGTCTTATCACGGCATCTTGGGAGAGCCAGGTCCTCACGCTGCCCACAGGCCTGGGCCTCAGGCCTGACCCAGAGAAGCTCACCTGAGACCTTCCACCTGCAAGCCCTGGCAGCAGAGCGGCAGCACGGCGGCTCCTGCAGCGTGTCCAGGATGTTTCAGGAGCCCCCGATGGTCGTGAGGCCACAGCGCGTCCCTCGTCTAGCCCAGCTTTCCATGCCAACCCCGGACAAGACTGCTGGCAGCTTCGCGGACTCCATGCTGACAAGCTGTGTCGCTCCCAGCCCTTGTGGTGGGCAGGCTGTTGGGACGTTGGTCTCTGCAGCGTGTATGGCGAGGGCTGGCCCTGCGGACCCTCAGTGGGGGGCAGGACCCTGGATTGACGCTGGGTCCCCTCCTCTGTGGGAACCTCAAAGCAATTCCCTCTTGCGGCATTTCTCTATTCAGCTCACCTGCACGGCCATGTCCCAACACGCAAAGTGGGACAAGACATCACACTTGATGCCACCCACAGACCTAGAAGCGCCGCCCTTGACTTCTCCTTGGCGATGCTCCTGGGAGGGGGCCGCAGGGTTTTCATGTCTGGTCCTTAGAACGTGCAACAGTCAGCGACATCCCTCCCCCCAAGAAATGGGCTAGTCACGCCGTATTTGCCCTTCCAAGCTGGGCTGGCACCTGGGATGGAATGCCAGTTGTTTATTTTATTTTTATTTTATTTTGTTCTTTATTTTTTTGAATGCCAGTTGTTGAAACCCTGAAATGCTTCCACGTTGGTGAGTCTATGTGGCCTCTGCCTCAGTTTCCCGGGCGTCCCGTGGCTGGCTGCTGCAGCCCCTCCCTCAGTGCTTCCGGGCTTCCTGCTATTCACTAGCTGAGATCTCGTGCCGAGCACGGAAGGCGTCCAGGGTCCTGCTCAATGTGTGGCCGTGGCCCATTCAGGGCCTGGTCAGTGCCCGCACTACCCTCGTTTCTCTCTTGGTCGTTACCTCGGATCTGGGCCCTCCAGGCTCTGCCCCTTCCCTAGCTTCCGGGGAGCGCTGGGGCTGTTCTCTGAAATCCAGTGTGGTTTTCTGACACCTCCCTTGCTGAGGAAGAGACAGGAAAGACAACTGCCCGAGTCGGACGGCTGTTGGGGCCCTGCGGGCCTCAGGCACGTCCTTTACCTGCTGCCGACCTCAGCTGCTTCGTCTCCAGAGTCCGGGAGTTGACCTGTGGTCTCTGATCTTTTGCCAGCCCCGAATTCTGCGATCCCAATCTCTCAAAACATTGTCCTAAAAACAGTTGGTGAATAATGGATCGATCGCCATCCTGGAAGGACAACTGGCTCAAACGGACTTCCCTAATACAGCCAGTGAGCGAGGAAACCTGAGCCAGTGGGTGTAGGGTCCAGGGTGTTTGCCCTTCTCTGGACTATCCCAAAGCCCAGGAGTGAAGTCGCTGACAGAGGAAACACTTCTTACTCCACCACACCCTGCCCTTTATTATTTACTTATTTTTTAAGATTTTATTTACTCAGAGTGAGAGAGAGAAAGAGAGAGAGAGAGAGAGGCAGAGACCCAGGCAGAGGGAGAAGCAGGTTCCCTGCAGGGGAGCCCGATGCGGGACTCGATCCCGGGACCTGGGGTCACTCTGAGGGCAGACGCTGCACCGCTGAGCCCCCCGGGGGGCCCCCACCCTTTAGAAGAGATTGTACAGTCGGGGCCTAACGGCCTCAGCAGCACACGCGTTAATAGGCAACGAGTGACCTGGGGTGACACTGGCCCGGTGCGGACTTGTTCGACTACTACTAGACTCTAAGGTTTTTGTTGTTTTCTATAATTTTCCCATCGCCCCAAATGACTTGTTCATAATGTGTCTAAGTGACAAATAAAGGAAGGGGAAAAAAAATAAAAGAAAGGATTTGGAAAACGGAGTCTCCATGCAGCTGCGGCTCTCCTCGCGTCCGTAAGTCTCCACGTCACACAGAGGCCTTCCACGCCCGACATTCTTGGAAATGGGAACCGACCGTCGCGGCTCATGGTTGCTGTTTCCACGTGAAGGGCTCCGACTGAGATGCCAGCTGTCCAGGCACTTCTGTGGCTTAACTGATGCAAAGTGACCTGGACAAGGAAAAGAAGCAAAACCTCTGACAAATGATAATTCGATAAATGCTTCTCCGGGTCAAGCTCTCCCCGCAGCTTTGCAGTTTTCTAGCCTGCGCGCAAGACGGGGCGGCCGCGAGAGGTAAGTACGTTCAGGACGTTTACTGTACAGAGATTCCAAACGTGGGCCGTGGTGATTTTTCACTACAGAAAAAAAGAGGAACCAGGGAAAGTCGTCAGTGTCCTGGCACTGCTAACAAGGGATGCACTTGCAGCTCCTTCCAAGCTGGAATATGACCGTTGACCAGATCACAGCATCCGCAGGACCATGTCCGTGTTGGTTTAACGTGTGATGGCGGACAACGGGCTCGAAGCCTTAGCGTCGTGCGTACAGTAGAGAACAGCTGGATGATTTGCTTCGACGTGGATGGAACTGGAGGGGATGACGCTGAGGGAAGCGAGTCAATCGGAGGACAAACATCCTATGGTTTCATTCACTCAGGGAATATGAAAATAGTGAAAAGGATTAAAGGGGAAAGGAGAGAAAATGAGTGGGAAATATCAGAGAGGGTGAGAGACCATGAGAGGCTCCTGACTCTGGGAAAAGAACAAGGGGTGGTGGAAGGGGAGGGGGTTGGGGGGGTTGGGGTGACTGGGGGACGGACACTGAGGGGTGGGTGGGGGATGGGGTGATTGGGTGATGGGCACTGAGGGGTGGGCGGGGGTTGGGGTGACTGGGGTCAGGCACTGAGGGGTGGGCAGGGGATGGGGTGATGGGGACGGGCACTGAGGGGTGGGTGGGGGTTGGGGTGATTGGGGTCAGGCACTGAGGGGTGGGCGGGGGATGGGGTGATGGGGACGGGCACTGAGGGGTGGGCGGGGGTTGGGGTGATTGGGGTCAGGCACTGAGGGGTGGGCGGGGGATGGGGTGATTGGGTGATGGGCACTGAGGGGTGGGCGGGGGTTGGGGTGATGGGGACGGGCACTGAGGGGTGGGTGGGGGTTGGGGTGATTGGATGATGGGCACTGAGGGGTGGGCGGGGGTTGGGGTGACTGGGGGACGGACACTGAGGGGTGGGCGGGGGTTGGGGTGACTGGGGTCAGCACTGAGGGGTGGGCAGGGGATGGGGTGACGGGGACGGGCACTGAGGGGTGGGCGGGGGATGGGGTGATGGGGACGGGCACTGAGGGGTGGGTGGGGGTTGGGGTGATTGGGTGATGGGCACTGAGGGGTGGGCAGGGGTTGGGGTGACTGGGTGACGGGCACTGAGGGAGGCACTTGGGATGAGCACTGGGTGTTATGTTATATGTTGGCAATAAAAAATATACATAAAAAATAAATAATGAATGAATGAATGAATGAATGAATAAATAAATAAAATATTTAAAAGAGAGAGAGAGAGAGAGTGTTTTCACTTCCTTGGGTCTCATACCCAGCAGTGGCAGGTGTGTTTTTCACTCTCTAAGGACTCCCCACGCTGTCTTCCACCCCCCCCCCCCCACCCCAGCGGTGCCCGAAGGCTCGTTCCGGGCCGGGCCCCGCCAACTCCTCGTCTTCCTGGCGGAGGCCATTCCGATAGGTGTGAGCGACGTCTCGCTGCACTTTTGACTCAGATTTCCCTGAGGACCAGTGCTGTCGAGCATCTTTCCTGTACCTCTTGGCAACTGGCACGTCTTCTTTGGAGAACATCTACTGGAGCCCTTTGTCCACGCTTTGATCCTATTGTTTGGTTTTAGGTTTGCTCTTAAGTCGGGTCCGCTCCTTACGTATTTGGATATTGGCCCCTTGCCAGAGAGAAGGTTTGCAAATATTCCCTCCGGCTGCAGGGGTTGCCCAGCTTGCTGAGCGCTGCATTTGCTGCGCGGAGCCCTTTCGTGGGATACGGATCCGCTTACGACTTTTTTTATGTCGTCGCTTCCGCCTTGGGTGTCCCGTCCAAAGATCGTCGCGATGACCGAGGCCAGAGAGCTCTCCTAGGAATTTTACCGTTTTAGATCTCACATTTAGGCCGTTAATTCATTGCAAGGTAATTTGAGCGAGGAGTGTAAGGCAGGAGCCCAACTTGGTTCTTCTGTACGTAGTTTTCCACTTTTTCCAAAACATTTATTAAAGCGTCCTCTCCACGGGGCGCCTGAGGGGCTCAGCTGGTGAAATGTCTGCCTGCATTTCGGGTCAAGGTCCCAGGGTCCTGGGGTTGAGCCCGCAGCGGAGTCTGCTTCTCCTTCTGCCCCCACCCACCCCCGCTTGTGCGCTCTCACACGTGTGGGCGCATCTGCTCTCAAATAAGTAAATAAAATCTTACAAACCACCACACACACACACACACACACACACACACACAGAACAACTGGATGGACTTCACGGGATTAGAGGATCGGGGCTGCACCATAAATACCAGTGGCCTGGCACTGGGGATCTCGGGCTTCCCCAGGCCGCCTTGGCTTCTAGGGCGCCCGGGCACGGCGGAATGACAGCGTGTGGCCCGTGCCGGCCGCTGCCAGGTGCTCAGCGCCCACAAGGGAACAGCAAGATGCTCATTCGTATCCAAGAATGGATATCGAGTGGCCCGGACCGGGGGAAAGTGGCTGAACAGTAGCATCTCCGCATCTGGAAAGTGTCTCCACGTTGGCTAGACTGTGGGGTGGTGAACGCTGAGGCCCGGGGAGTCCTGGGCAAGGGGCATCGTGGTCACAGGGCCACATGGCGACCCGCGTGCCCCACATCTGGGACGATGCTCTGCGGCCTGGGGGCGCAGCCTCTGCCTTCCTGGGGGGCCGCCCTTGGTGCTGCTCTCAGGCCGCGGACTTGGGCCTCTTGGGGCTTGGGCCACCCGTCACTCCCTGGGTCCCTCCCGTCCGGGTACAGCCCGGTTGGACTCGTGGATGCCTAAAGCGGTTCGTACCTTCTGGTGGCAACAGGGCAGCAGCGCGCCGCACGGGGACAGAGACCGTGTCTTGTGGTCGCAGGAGCCCAGGCACCGCACTTCCCCACCAGATGACAAAGAGCGAGCCGGCAGGGAGCCGCGGTGAAGCCCGTTCCACTAGGTGAGGTCTCCAGCGGGGCAGCCCGAGCCTCGGTTGGCGTCAGGGTCAGCAGGGTGGCCCAAGCCTCGGTCAGCGTCGGGGTCAGCGGGGTGGCCCAAGCCTGGGGTCAGCGCTGGGGTCAGCGGGGTGGCCCGAGCCTGGGACGGGCTCCTCTGGGACCCATGGGCCATGGGCAGCCAGCCCAGCGTGGCCCCCTGGCTCCACGAGCTCCCGCCCCTCGCTCACACCCTGCTCCTTCTGGACTTGGGGACTCCTCTACCCTAAAGACAAGCCCTCCCCACCTACCCGGGCCCCCGGAGGCCGTCTGTGGTTTTGCCACCGGCCCCTGTGGCCCCGCTGCCTTTTTCGAATGAGGCTCCCCTGCCCTGACCCCGATGCGTCTTCACCCCACAGGCTGCTGGTGCTTGGGGACATGAGAGGCTGCTTCCTGCACCTGCACCTGCCACCCACTCGTCCTCTGGGCACCTCAGTGCCGCCCCCACCCCTGACCACGACCCTGACCCGGACTGTGACCCCAACCCCAACCGCGACCCCAACCCCGACCCTGACCCCCGAGGCGAAGCAGCCGCTCCAAAGGGACTGGCCAGGTTGCAGCTCGGAACTGAAAATATGCCAAAGGCCCTTCCACGGCACCGAGGTCGCTCCTGGTGTCCCCTCCAGGTTCCTGCGGCCATATGTGCCCATCCGGTCACCTGCCCCTTGACCAGAGCATCAATTTTGAGGCTGATCGTTTAGAACTTAAAGAAAAGGAAACTGTTTTGAAGGCGGTCCTCATAAGCTGTTTCAAAGGCGAACCCTCTCCCCACTTTGCAAGTCACCAATCCAAAAGCGACCCCCGCGGGCTCCGGGTCCTCAGCCGCTGGAAGGTGCAGCGACACTAACAGGCCGCACTCGCCGGCTCCTCTTTCACAGCACAAAGGACTCTGGGGAAAAAGTAAAGAAAAGAAAAGAAAAGTGAGAGGAAACCCCTGTGGACGGTCCCTCCTCCGTCTTGGCCGGTGTGCGGGGAGCTGTCACCAAGGGTGCCCCTGGCTGGGCCCCAGGCGCCCCCGCCCAGGTTGGCAGGCTGTCACCTGCTCCCGGCCGCGCCGCGCCTGACCTGCTTCTTCCTCCCCATGCGTTGCATCCACACTGTGCAGGTATGTAGACTTTTTAATTTTCAAAATTATTTTCTTCTTTATTTTTTTTTTTTTTACTCTTCCTTTCCCTGATTTTGCCTTTTTGTCTTTCTTCTTTTACTCTTCTCAGGTATGTTCAATCTTTTAAATTTTCTCCTGTGCTCGCTTCGGCAGCACATACACCAAATTTTCTCCCTCCTTCTTGGCTTGTCCAATGTTCACAGTTCTCTTTTTCTTTATACCTTCCTTTTTAATTTATTCTTTTCTCTCTTCACTTTTTCTTTTCTCATTTCTCGTGCTTATTTTACTCTCTCCTTTTATCTTTTCCTGTTTTTCTTTCATTTTTTTTTCCTCATGTTCCTTTTCGTCCCTCCTTTGTGCAGGCTGGTCGCACTGGTCTGGCAGCTTTATCTTTCTCTGCGCTGTGAGGTCCTTACAAGGAGAAGTTCCTGGAATGGACCCTCTTTGCAAGTGACTGTCTTCTGAGGTGACTTGGGGCCACCTGCCGGGTGGGGGGGTAAGTCCTACATGTTGTGGGCCACGTCGGCCCATGGGGGGACCGTCGATGGGCACAGGACAACCTGCCAGAGTGAAGCTGGCTGCAAACGTCCTGACCGGGCGACAGCCAGGTACGAAGGCCGCTGCCGAACTCCGAGTGGTGAAGGCAGTGGCTCGGCTCCCCGGGTCAAATTCTCCGAGGTGACCCGACCTGAGAAAGTCTGCACCCTGCGGTAGAGCCCGGGTCTCCGCCACCATGCGGGAGTAGAGCGGTCCGACCGGACTGGCACCAGGCGCAGGGGCGCAAAGTGGACACGCACCTACCATCACCTTCCATGGGGGATTTGTCGGGCCTTCTCGGACCCCAAGTCACCTGTCTTGGACCTTCCTGAGCTTCAGACCCGGCTTGCTCAGGGGCGCACACAGCGCTGCGGCGCTCTGCGGGTGCGTGCAGGTGCGCGGCGGGTGCGTGCGGGTGCGCGGTGGGTGCGCTGCGGGTGCGCGGCGGGTGCGCGGTGGGTGCCTGCAGGTGTGCTGCGGGTGCGTGCAGGTGCGCGGTGGGTGCGTGCAGGTGCGCGGTGGGTGCGCTGCGGGTGCGTGCAGGTGCGCGGTGGGTGCGCTGCGGGTGCGCGGCGGGTGCGCGGCGGGTGCCTGCAGGTGTGCTGCGGGTGCGTGCAGGTGCGCGGTGGGTGCGTGCAGGTGCGCGGTGGGTGCGCTGCGGGTGCGTGCAGGTGCGCGGCGGGTGCGTGCAGGTGCGCGGTGGGTGCGCTGCGGGTGCGCGGCGGGTGCGCGGCGGGTGCCTGCAGGTGTGCTGCGGGTGCGTGCAGGTGCGCGGTGGGTGCGTGCAGGTGCGCGGCGGGTGCGCGGCGGGTGCGCTGCGGGTGCGTGCAGGTGCGCGGCGGGTGCGTGCAGGTGCGCGGTGGGTGCGCTGCGGGTGCGCGGCGGGTGCGCGGTGGGTGCGTGCAGGTGTGCTGCGGGTGCGTGCAGGTGCGCGGTGGGTGCGTGCAGGTGCGCGGCGGGTGCGTGCGGGTGCGCGGTGGGTGCGCTGCGGGTGCGCGGCGGGTGCGCGGCGGGTGCCTGCAGGTGTGCTGCGGGTGCGTGCAGGTGCGCGGTGGGTGCGTGCAGGTGCGCGGTGGGTGCGCTGCGGGTGCGTGCAGGTGCGCGGTGGGTGCGCTGCAGGTGCGTGCAGGTGCGCGGCGGGTGCGTGCAGGTGCGCGGTGGGTGCGTGCAGGTGCGCGGCCGGTGCGCTGAGGGTGCGCGGCGGGTGCGTGCGGGTGCGCGGTGGGTGTGCTGCAGGTGCGTGCAGGTGCGTGCAGGTGCGCTGTGGGTGCGTGCAGGTGAGCGGTGGGTGCGCTGCGGGTGCGTGCAGGTGTGCTGCGGGTGCGCTGCGGGTGCGCGGCGGGTGCGCGGCGGGTGCGTGCAGGTGCGCGGCGGGTGCGTGCAGGTGCGCGGTGGGTGCGCTGCGGGTGCGTGCAGGTGCGTGGTGGGTGCGCTGCGGGTGCGCGGCGGGTGCGCGGTGGGTGCCTGCAGGTGTGCTGCGAGTGCGTGCAGGTGCGCGGTGGGTGCGTGCAGGTGCGCGGTGGGTGCGCTGCGGGTGCGTGCAGGTGCGCGGCGGGTGCGTGCAGGTGCGCGGTGGGTGCGCTGCGGGTGCGCGGCGGGTGCGTGCAGGTGCGCGGTGGGTGCGCTGCGGGTGCGCGGCGGGTGCGCGGTGGGTGCCTGCAGGTGTGCTGCGGGTGCGTGCAGGTGCGCGGTGGGTGCGTGCAGGTGCGCGGCGGGTGCGTGCGGGTGCGCGGTGGGTGCGCTGCGGGTGCGCGGCGGGTGCGCGGCGGGTGCCTGCAGGTGTGCTGCGGGTGCGTGCAGGTGCGCGGTGGGTGCGTGCAGGTGCGCGGTGGGTGCGCTGCGGGTGCGTGCAGGTGCGCGGTGGGTGCGCGGCGGGTGCGTGCAGGTGCGCGGTGGGTGCGTGCAGGTGCGCGGCCGGTGCGCTGAGGGTGCGCGGCGGGTGCGTGCGGGTGCGCGGTGGGTGTGCTGCAGGTGCGTGCAGGTGCGTGCAGGTGCGCTGTGGGTGCGTGCAGGTGAGCGGTGGGTGCGCTGCGGGTGCGTGCAGGTGTGCTGCGGGTGCGCTGCGGGTGCGCGGCGGGTGCGCGGCGGGTGCGTGCAGGTGCGCGGCGGGTGCGTGCAGGTGCGCGGTGGGTGCGCTGCGGGTGCGTGCAGGTGCGCGGTGGGTGCGCGGCGGGTGCGCGGCGGGTGCGCGGTGGGTGCCTGCAGGTGTGCTGCGGGTGCGTGCAGGTGCGCGGTGGGTGCGTGCAGGTGCGCGGTGGGTGCGCTGCGGGTGCGTGCAGGTGCGCGGCGGGTGCGTGCAGGTGCGCGGTGGGTGCGCTGCGGGTGCGCGGCGGGTGCGTGCAGGTGCGCGGCGGGTGCCCCCGGGGGCTCACAGGCCCGGAAGCTCCTGCAGTCGGTCGGAGGCTGAGCGGGTCGGGCTGGAGCCGCCCGGGTGCGCGCTGCGTCTGCGGGGCCGTCTGCGAACCCGAGGCCGCGCCCGCCGTTCCTCCACCTTTACTCGGAAGGTGAAAATCCTCCGCGGGGCCCTTTCTGTACCCAAAACGCGGCCTCCCGTGGGCGTCTCGCGGCGGCGGGCGGGAACCCTGCGAGCAGCGCCAAGGTCCGGGCCCCGGGGCGCGCGGGAAGCGAAGGCGCAGCGGGTTCGTGCACAGGTGCGGTCCGCAGCCCCCGGGCCGCCCTCCAGCAGCGCCTTCCCCGCCGCCGTGTCCGCCGCCCCGCAGCCCCCCTGCGCCCCGCAGCCCTCCCGGGGGTCCGCTCTCCCCCCTCGGTCCTCCGCCTCCCCCTGCCCCCGGGACCCCCGCCCCTCCGGCAGGTGTGCAGGCCGCAGGGGGACCCAGGGCTGCTGTGGGGCATGTGCACCCCTTAGAGGAGGAGCAGACTCAGGGCCCCGGGCGGGGCAGGGCCTGTGCAGGGCGGGCGAGGGGAGAGCTTGTCTGAGGACCCCCACCCCCCATCAGGCAGGGGCCCCGGGGAGGGCTTGTCTGGGGACCCCCCACACCCCCACACCCCCATCCACCCCCCCAGCACCAGCCTGTGTATTACTTCATTCTTCTGATGGGTGAGGATGCCCCCGGGTCCCCCCGCAGTGCCCCCCCCCCAACACTGGCCACCTCGGCCCATCCCAGTGAGCTCAGCTGCAAGGGCCTGCAGGCCCCGGCTCTGATCCCCCCCCACCCTCGGGCCCCCCTCTTGCACCCTAGGAAGCGGCCCAGGGCTCCGAGCAGCGCAGGGGGGCTTGGCCGGCCCCAGGCAGGTGCCCACTGCCCCACCCAGCCAGGCGGCTCCTGCCCTCAGTTTCTCCCCAGGATCAGCCGCAGGAGAGCGTTGTGGGGCAGGGTGCAGGGTGTGTTCACACGCTGCCCGGGGCTCAGGGTGCCGAGTTGGGGAGCACCGCCGGCCCCGAGCCAGTCCGGGGAGGAGCAGGTGGCTGAGTCAGCGAGCGGGGGGCTCCGGGAAGCAGGCCCTGGGGCAGACACCCTGGCTGTGGGAAGCGGCAGAGACGGAGAGGCCACCCGAACCCAGGGCCTAAGCCAGGGGGTGGGTGACAGGGACCCGCAGAGGTGCAGATGGGTGAGGGTAAGGCACGAGGGCCCGGGGAGACCGAGGCGGGCGTGGAGGCCTGCTTGCCCTTGCTTGTGGCCGTGTGTCGCAGGACAGGTGGGGCTGACAGTGCGGAGGGCCAGCCGGAGGGTCGCCCGGGAGGGTCACTTGCCTGGCACTTAAGGAGCTGGCCCAACGAGGGCGCAGGGCAGCCCGGGACCCCAGTGTTGGGAGGTGGGGAGACGAACCCCGGGCGGAAAGCGGCCGAGCAGGAGGGCAGGAGGAGAAGGAGTCCTGCAGGGTCAGCAGCCCGCTGCGAGGGGGAGGACTGGGCCCCAGGGGTGTGTCCTGGCGGGGTGGCAGGGTGGCGGGCATGGCCTGGGAAGGCACGACAGGCCCTCCCTTTGCTTTACTAAAAAGAAAAGAGACTGCGAGGTGGGGAATGTATGGAAGGCCGAGAGTGACCATTTCAGGTCCTCGGGGCCGCATGGTGTCCCCACCGCACCTGAGCAGGCCCTCGGGGAGAGAAGCCCCGCACAGTAAGGAGCCGAACGAGCGTGGCCGCGTCCAAAAGGCGTTACTTACTGAAATCTGAATTTCATGTAACTTTCACATGTCATGAAATATGATTCTTCTTTTCTTTTCTCTTTTCTTTTCTTTTCTTTTCTTTTCTTTTCTTTTCTTTTCTTTTCTTTTTTTCTTTTTTTCCAGCTGCTTTAGGTTGTAAAAAGCATCGCGAGCCGGCGGGCCGAGCACCTGCAGGCTGGACCTGGCGTGGGAGCTAGTTTGCCGAGGGCCCGTGTGGATGCTGCAGAGGGAGCCGGACGGGTCTCCGGAGAGGTGCGGGGCCGAGCGGGCCCTGTTCCTCGGGACGTGTGGGGCAGAGTCCGGGGCTGCAGCTGGCGCAGTGGAGGGCCCGAGGAGGAAGAGGAGGCAGAGGAGGAGGAGGTGAGGAGGTGAGCTGCAGGGACAACACGGCCCCGCGGGGAGGAGGGTGCAAATCCCACGGAGACCTGCGTGCAGGTGCAGGCCGGGCCCGCAGAACCCCCAGGCCCTCCTCAGCCATTTATAGGAGTGGAAAGAAACGTGAAGTACTGAAGAGCCAGGGAAGCGACGACGGGCCCGACAGGACCGTTTCCAAGCGACAGGAGTCACATTCCATAATTTGTTTTAAGCAAATTGCCTTTTAATGACAGCAGCACCTTCGCGGGCTGCAGCTGAGTGTCCGACTCCCCAGCAGGCCGGCGGGCGGGCCGTGGGGCGCACACATCTGCTCAGCATCTGGAGCGCACGCGGGACACAGCGCGGCGGCTTCGCGCTGCACTTGGGTGTAGCCGGGGAAGTTCAGGCTCATTTCAGGTTCGGGGAATTTGGTCCGTTTGGCAGCGAGTCCAGGAGGCTTTCACAGCAAGTCCCGCGCCCAGTCCCGGGGCGCCCAGCGCGAGCTCCTGGACTGTGATCCTGCCCTGCACTCCGCTCAGCCCTCACTCCCTGTGGGGGTTGCGAGGAAAAGAACCTTGAACGCGTGGAGTTAAGATTTCGGAGACTGGTTCACGATACTGTTTTTTTTTTTCTTCCTTTTTAAATTAAAGAATTTTCAATGTGATAAAATACGCATAACATAAAACTTGCCATCTTAACCCTTCTCTTTTTTTTAAGGCTTTATTATCATCTTTTTGAACAGCTTTAGGTTCACAGCAAAATTACGATAGTGCGGAGACCTCCCATATGGCCCCTGCCCCACGCATGCAGGGCCTCCCCCATCCACACCCCCACCAGGGCCCTACGCACATCCCCTGCAAATGGTGGGCCTCCCCTGACGCGTGGCATTGACCCAAAGTCCACAGTTTATATTATGGCTCAGTCTTGGTTCTGTACCTTCTATGGATCTGGATAAACGTACATTGACCCTTACGGTATTACACAGAATACTTTGAAAAGTTTTATATTGTATTTAATCCACTATGTTTAAAATAGTATCATTTAACGTGTGATCAACATAGGAGTATTTTATTTTATTTTATTTTTTAAAGATTTTATTTATTTACTAATGAGAGACCCAGAGAGAGGCAGAGACCCAGGCAGAGGGAGAAGCAGGCTCCATGCAGGGAGCCTGATGGGGGACTCGATCCCGGGACCTCAGGGTCACGCCCTGGGCCGAAGACAGACCCTGAGCCACCCAGGGGCGCCACAGAAATGTTTACATTCCCTTTGAAGCATGTCTTTAAAATCCAGAGTGTACTTTCCACTTATAACCCCACCCATTCGGACGCCAAATTCTCAAATACAGACAAAATGGGTCTGTATTTACGTGGAAGATTCGCATTTGAGAAAGATTCCTAATAGTTCAAAGACAGTTAAAACAGGTGTTCCCAACACACTTAAGAGCTTTCTAACCATTGAACTAAATATCAGCTTTTAAATGAAAACGATAAAATTAAAAGTTGACTTCGTCCGCCAGGCGAGGCACATTTCAAGGACTCAGTAGCAACATGGGGCGAGTCCGTAGCTACCATGTTGGAGAGGAGAACTCTAAGGATGCTCTTCTTCCAGGGTTATTCTGGACACTATTTTTTAAAAAATGTGTATACGTGTTATTATTATTTCTCATATTGAATATAATTAATATTCCGCATATCTGTTTTTAGTGGCCCCGGATTCCTTTCCTTTAGCCGATTTCCCTTTTTCCCACGATGCGTCTGTTCATTTGGTTCGTCTAGGGTCCTCGTGTAGCTCAGGCCCCGTACCAGTTCAACGTAAAGAGATCCGTTAGTTCAGGAGTATAGGCCTCTCTTGAACCTCTATTTCTATCATATTAGCCAAATCCTGCTTCTCTCTATTTTTTTAAGACTTTTTTTTTTCTTAGAGCAGTTTTAGGTTCAAAGAAAACTTAAGAGGAAGGTACAGAGATTTTTCATATGCTCCCTGCCCCCACGTGCGTGGCCTCCGTCACGGCCATCCCCCACCAGAGTGGGTGAAGCCACGCTGACACATCATAACCGCCCCCAAGCCACGGTTCACACTAGGCCTCACTCCTGGTGTCACACGTTCTATGGGTTTGATAAATGTGCAACGGTGCGCGTGTGTCACGACAGTCTTGTGCACAGTATTTTCACAGCCCTAAAAATCCTCAGTGCTCTGCTCATTCATCCCACCTTCCTCCCCTGATTCTTACTTCTATTTACGTTTTTAAATATTTCTGATTATATTAGGCCCCTTGAGAACATTGTCCAATTGGGTTCGTTTGAAGCCATAAAAAAAGATGCAATCAATGGGTGACGGGCACTGAGGAGGGCACTTGACGGGATGAGCACTGGGTGTTATTCTGTATGTTGGCAAATTGAACACCAATAAAAAATAAATTTATTATTAAAATTTTAAAAAATAAAACACGTCTTTAGGAGGAGATGAGGGTGTTTTAGATAACACGTGTTGTGCCGGGTGGAAAAAAAGAATGAACCAGAGAGAGACAAGAGTTTAGAATTGTTCTTGCCATGCACCTCGTATTAAAATAAATTTTGGCTTGAGCGTTTTCCTTAAAGGAAGAGCTGTTACTGTCGCATTCTTGGAACAAACTGGGTTTAGAGTCTTTGTTGTCTCCTTGCAATTCTCCTCCTCCTCCTCCTCCTTCTTCCGTTTTCAAGACGATGCTGATAATAGCCTCAAAGTTGCAGAATTCCTGCTCCAAAATGCCCGTGATGATAAATCAACCCAAAAGCTGGTCATATTCATTCAGTCGCTGTGAGTAGAGATGCCAAGCGATGCCAATGGGTTGGATCGGGCAGTGGAGACGGGTTACTGGAGTGAAGCCTTGGGAGATACACACAGGCTCATCCAAGAGCTTTCCCAGGTGTCCGCAGAGGGTTGAGAGGTCCCATGGGATGAAGATGGGGGTTCTCGGTTCCTGGCCTGGTCCCAGACCCCCAGACGGACGGGTTCTCAGTGAGCCAAAATGACAGGATGTAGACACACGGCTTTGTTTCACATCTTCTGGGCGCTGGCGTTGTGCTCATTTTTATTTTTATTTTTTCAACGCATCTTCGCTAGCATTGTGCTCATTTTTATTTCTGGCAAAGAGAAACTGGTTTGGCCAAAGAGTCATTTTGGAGGGCATTGGCATGTTCTTAGGTATAGGATTTGCCGTTGAGCCCAAGCTAAATAAAGTCAGACAATTATGGTTTGGGGGTTCTCTTCCAGGAGACAAATCGATATTTTTTAAAGGCAACATGTAGGCTCTAGTTATTAAAAGATTTGTTCAAGAACATTCATATTCCATAACCTCATGTCAGAAAAATTCAAGCAGTAAGACATCTAAAGAGTGGGGTTTTTTTTTTCGTGTTTTTTTTTTTTTTTTTTTTTTTTTGCAGTTTTACTCTTTCCTTGTTAGCACTTCATAAAAAGTGACAAACCAAATATCCTTTGGCCTTCTTGCATTTACTTCAGACTCTGCCTTATAGTGGTTTTTCTCTTTAGATGAGCTCTCATTTGTGCTTTCTCCTTCTCTGAATTTAAAAGTATTTGAAACCTATTTTCATTATGAGATACATCATCAGTCTTCCAAAATAAAAGGAGAAGTGAATGATTTTTCACAGATATGCTACAAAAGGCCAGTCACAACTTCCCTCCCTCCTTTTTTTTTTTTTTTTTTTTTTTGCTTTTCTACACATCACATAAAAATAGTGATGCTGTGAATTTCCTTGATTTGGCAACAATAATGCCAAGAAAACATTAATTTCCATTTTAAGTGCCAATGAGCTACATTTGGCAGGAAATAAGGTTTTACTTTTATAAAAATTCATTGAGAGCAAAGACATAGCTTAAAGCTATGGTGAAAATAACTTTTTTTTAAAAAAAACTTAGGGTATGAATGGCTGGGATATAAAGGGGAAGATGATGATAAACACACTTACTGGCTTTTACTTAATACTTCTAACGCTGGAAGTGCATTCCATCAGGACTGAAACAGATCATTTCTTCTAATTTAAAGGTAGAATAATCTGTTTTCACATATAATTGGATATGTTCGGGGATTTTTAGCAGTTTGGACCAACTGAGAAATACAATTAAACTTTGACTTGGGTGGGGAAGAATTTTGTTTGTGATAAGGGAGAGGGCAAAGGGCAGTCTTACCATTTTACTCATAATAAACCAGCTAGGAAATTGCAGAAGGATTAGAACTTTCTCCCAATATAGGGATTGCAAGGAGGTCCTTGCTCTTTTCACACAACTCAAAGCCGATTCCCATAGAGGCAGCATTGCATAAGGAGAAGAAATATTTTATACCAAAAGAAAAACACTTTGAATGTTTCCACATTTTGTTGCTATAGAATCCTTTTCTTTCTCTCTCTCTCTCTTTCTTTCTTTTCTTTTCTTTTTTCCTTAAAGTTGTTTTTCTTGGTTGTTCAGCCAAACTTCCAACCAGGCACACCTCACGTCCATGATGAAAAATGGTCTTTTTCCGAACCGAAGGGTTCAGCTGAGCTGGATATCCTGATTTTTGATAAGACAGCCCCAGTAAGGATGGCTGGGCTGCTTTCTGCAGATAATTCCCCGCTTGCGTGTTTCTGTTGGCAGCCCGGAGTCGCCGGCTGCTGCCTGCGAAGCACCGCAGGGGCTGGGAAGGAACGTGGACTTTAGCATTCTTTGGGAGATTCCCTGGTGTTGGGAATTCTTTAGGCCGTGATATTACAATCCTGACTTTTGAACCATGCATCTGGCAAAGGATTTTCAATCTTTTCTCAGCCAGAGACGCCCAAGATAATGATAGAATCTCCAGGAACACCAGACAGGATGAAAAAGAACGATGATTTTAGGAAGCGCTTCGCTCCCTTGAAAGCATGTAGACGAAGACGGTCCCTCTACCCCTTTTTGTTAAACTAAAGAATAAAAGTATCTACTAACTGCTACTGATATCACTACCCCTAGAAAGAATTCACTAGAAAAGCAGAAATATTCTTTAAAAGGCATCGAGTTAAAGTTTGCCATGTGGTTCAAACAAGGGAGACACTATTTTAACATATTCACAAATGATCGGATCAGTTTAACAGTTATCAATAAAATGCTAAGTGTAAGTTCCAAGACAGGAAGCACTGAATCTATTTAATTTACTGATGTAACCTTGGCATCTGGAGCAGTCTCTGGCACATGGAAGGCTTTCCATAAGGATTTTGTATATAAACAAATTCGTGAATATTGAGATTGGCCTTGCATAAAAAAAGGAGATTCCCAGGCCCCAAACTATTCTTTTATTATTATCTTAGTCCTAATGTAACTATAACAGTTACCTTGCTATTAGTGTCTTAGTTTATTCAATTGATGGCCTTTCGTTTCTGCTTTTCTTTTTTTCCACCATTTTTCTGTTCTGCTTTGATGTTATTTGAAGACTTTTCCCTAGGCCATGCCAATATTCACATGGACAGGAATCTTTGACTTGCTTAAGCCAATTTCTGTTTTTTGTTTTTTCTCTTGGTTGTGGGGTGTGTGTTTTTTCTGACTAGTTTCTCACCAGGCAATGACTTTTTCCTGTCGAGGCTGCTTTTCTGAGATATGAGATATGCTTATGTTTCTCAACGAGGGATCGTCCTCATTCTAATCTGCTTTCTGACTTCTGATAATTTTATTTTCAGGATTTGTTTTCATTTTCCTCCCATTCCCATGAGAAATAAATATCACTTATCACCAATCTTGTTACTTTGTTTGGGGTAAATGTGAGAATTTCTCTGTAAGCAAAAAGCACATTCATCTTTTTCAACTCAAGTATGTAGTTAATTTATTTTGCACATTGCAAATAGCTCAGACTCCTTTACACCTCTTTTTGTCCAAATCTGCAAATGTTAGTGGTATTCTCATAAATGTCCACTTTATATTTTAAAAAAAGTCTTACTGAGATATAATTTATATAATAGAAACTGTGCACTTTGATGAGTGTGAAATATAATCAAGGTAGTACACATCTATTGCCCCTAAAAGCTTTCTGAGGACCTTCTGCAATGTCTTTGTTGGGTCCTTTTCACCGTCTCCAATCTGGTCCCCGGGTAACCACTGATCTGCTTTCTGTCATGATCGATTAGTCTATGTTTACTGGAATTTTAAATAAATGGAACAATCCAGTCTGTACTATCAATGGGAAATCTTGTCCTTAGAGTACTTCCTATTCAACACTCACAAACCCAAATTCATTACCTTTCCTGTTTTTATGTAAGCCTTCTGTGTGGTCTCTATGTCCATTGGTAGAACTCTTTTATTAAAGATAAGACTCTTTTATTCAAGGTCAAAACTGGAGGTGTTCTCAGTGGGCGCTCCTTTCTCTTTTGCCTAGGTATCCGTTTTCCACAATCGCCAACCCTGTGTCTCCGTTGTCACTTTCCTATCTCCGCATTTCTGTGGCCATTACTCTGCCCCTGGCTCTGAACATTCTCTTCCTGGATTATGGAATAATAGCTCCCATCCGGACCTCCCAATTCTTCTCTTTGCCTCCAACATTTCTCTTTCTCTACAGCCTGTCAGCCATGCTACCAACACTTACTAAGAATTTGTTATGTGAAAACAATAAAAGGAATTTGTTTCATTCATCTCTATGTCCTTTCGTAGCTCAGTTTCCCTTTATATCATATTATTTATTATAATTTAGAGTTTCTCATTACTTTTGCAACTCCTTGACCTGTTTCTCGGACTCTGCTCCAGGCTTGATAAAGTTCGGAATCATGGCTGTTTGTTATTATCATTTTTACCTTGCCTCAACATGTACCTCAACATCAGTTACATAGCAGATGTGCAACAAATACTTGTTGAATAAATGTCTAATATGTGACTTCTGCTGCATTCTATTCTAGGATTTTTTTATAGCTTCATTACAGCACAAATTTCATGCCTATTACACACAATACTTTCAAGAAATTAGACTCAACAACCTTCTAGATGTGATCCTTTTACCCTTCCTACATACCTGGGCCATACCCTATACCAGTTCCCAAATGGACCTATCTTGTTGCTGGATTTTTCTGGAATACCTTTCCCTCTTGTATCACTGGAAAATATCTGCATTTTCTTTAATCCAGCCTCCAGTGTTACAACTTATTCTGAGATTTCCCGGTCCAGTATGGAATAATTAATCACTTCCTCCTCTGTTCTTCTAGACAGCTGACCATATTATACTATGTTAGTCATTGGCTCACTACTCCATAACTAAATGCAAAGCATCCCCAAACTTAGTGTTTCAAGAGCAACAATTTACTCATATGTCATGATTCTTGGGTTGACAGAGCTCAGCAGGGTGATTCTTTTGCCCCACGTGTTATTGGTTGGCTCTACAGTAGTCTAGGAGCTTAATGGGGCTGGAATACCTAAGAAGGCTCACTCAGAAGGCTAGCGGTTGGTGTTTGCTTTCACCTGGCAGTTCAGACGAGGAGGCCAACTGGACAGCTTTGGTCATTCATTATACATGAACATTGGGCTTCTCAGAACACAGAGACTGGATTCTAAGCGGGTGTGTTCATGGGGCAATGAATGAACATAGACTAACTTGCACAGCTTCATTCTTACACACTCTATTGGTCTGTGTGAGTCTCTGGGACGCCCCACACTCACTGTAGAAAGGACTACACAGGACAGGAAAGCCAGCCAACGTGTCTTTAGGGTCCATCACTGTAAACGTCATGCTTAATACTCTCATGTTCAACTATGAGCTATGTTTTAAAAGTCGGTGTGTTTTATCTCTGTTTACACACCAGCCAACATAGTGCCTGAAATAAGCATCATCTGAAGAACACTGGTAGATTGTAATGGTTTCTTCCCTCTCTCCCTACTCACCACCAATTGTGGACGTTCCCAGTGCTGATTTTCACCCTTGTTTCCCTCTCTCCAACTTCAGCGGCAACCGGTATATTTACTATTCACATGTCTCTCACATAATCTCACACATTTCCCTCCGCTCCAGAGCAAGGGCTCTCATTCAGCTGCCAAACGGAATCACTGGCACCAACCACCACGGAGCCACTTTCCCTCTTTGCCTTCTTTCATCACTATTCCTCCTGAAGATCAGACATATTGTCCTTTGAGATATTATAAGCCCTCTTTTCGTTGCTATTATCTTAGTCTCGGCCATCATCCTTGAACAACTAGAACAGGAGCTTCTGGATCCTTCTCTATGCCCTGCTTTCTCATCTAAGCTAAACACTAAACTTAGATCTCTTGGAAACACTAACCTCATCGAAGTCTCTCTCCTGCAACACCTCCTCACATCAGAAAGTGCCTAAGGCAACTGTTTGCCTCCTAGGAATATTTCAGTGCCTCTTGGCAGCGTTCAGCAGTAGAATCTGCCTCAACGTCACCTGGTCAATCTCAACCTCTACTTTATCAGGAAGCTCAGACAGGCCTGACCCTCCCCCTCCGTGATTCTTGGATTCTCTATGATCATCATGGGCTCAAACCTAAGCTTTTCCTAAGAATTTGCTGTAGTGTTTTCTTGGAATGCTTGCAAGTTTTCTCTGAACACTGGAATATTAAGAGATTATTATGGATCTGTGGACAAACGATTTGGGAAAATATCGGATTAAATAAAATTAAAGTTTTCAAGTTTGTGGGACTTCTCAGAGATTCTGTTATGTTTCTATACAGGGTGTCTCAGTGTGTGTACTCTTCTCCAAATTTTCTTAATCATAGGAACTCCTTATGGACACACTGAACCACACACAATCCATGCGTGGGAAGCTGCTGCTCCAGCACATACTGAGTCCAACTTCCCCTTCATGTTTATAGCACTTGTTACCTCTATGGCTAATCTGAGTACTTATTTATAAATCTGTTTCTTCAGGTATCTTTTTTTTTCATCACATAGCACAGTGTTTATATAGAAAGTGTAACATAAATACTTGTTAAATGAATGAACTTTCTATTTCATTGATGAAAAAATTGGGAAACATTGAGACTGTACCAAAATCTCCTGACTTTCTACTCTAGTACATAAAGCATTTCCCGGGTAACTGGCTGCCCAGAATTAAAGCTTTTGCAGCTGAATCTCAATTTTGTGAACCCTCTAGAATTTGGGTACTCACTTATCTTAAAATATCATAAAAGGAGCTGTTCATACAGCAGTCAGAGGCAGATTACTTAGACAACGCTTTCATTTTTCTCTGGAAATCTGGTCAATTTCCACAAAGATAGTCTTATTATATTCCCCACTTTACCCAGTATTACAAAGCCTCACAGAAATATGGAGCTTTGAGTGGGTATATTTGCAAAGAGACAGAAATAAGAAAGGACCTAACAAGTTTGGTTATTTTTTTTTTTGACTACTTAAAAAAATATTTCATCTTTCAAATCTATTTGTAACTCTCCTCTTTCATCATATGAAAATAAATGAGCAAAGTAACAACATGATATGTAGATTCTTGTCTTGTTCAAGTTATATTTGTGTAACCAAAAAACAACTAGTTATTGAGGTTCATTACCTCCCAGGTGATAAGTGATGGGGCTAATTCTGTGAATAAGGAAAAGGCAGCTGAGTTAAGACTGAGCCAAAGAAAAGTCATGGGCAACAGGGAGAAGGCCTTGATGGGAGGAGGGTCTCAGAGAGTTTGAGAAACTAAAATAAAGTTGAAAAGTTGGGCATAAGGGAAGGAAGGAAGCCAGCTTATAGGCCAAAAAGTGATGCCAAGAGTTAACCTGACCTTTCATTTTCTCTTTCTCCTTGTCACTATCCCAGCACGGAAGTTTAGATTTCTTTTAAACTCCTTTGAGAAGGGTTTTATGGAAAAGCACTGCTGAGAAATAGAGTAAATGATTCTGAAGCTTACCGCCAACTTTTTAGAAAGCTTGGAGTTGCAAAACAAAAGTCTCGATTTGTAAGATTCACAAACGTCTACTTGGCATTTGAGCGTGATTGTCAAGTCAGCCTGGATGCCTGGCTTGGAGCCAGTACGGATGATCGCTGTCTGGCCTAGGTAAGATTTCCCCATAACCACAGTGAATGACGCAGCGTTCATTCTGCCTAAAGTTATTTTCAGTGTTGCTCTGAGGAGCTGAAATGGTGCAGGCCCTTGACCCTAGAGTGGAAGCTTGTGAGTAGTGGGTGCAGCACGGAGGACACAGGTACCCTGGGCTCCCTCAGCATAATAACGGGAATAAAGTAAGTCATAATAAAGTGTCATTGAAAATAAAATGAAAAAAAAATGGGTTCAAATTAAATGAAATCCAACTTGAATCTTCTGAATATTTTGAAAATATTTAGAAAAATTGAGCTTTGGGGTGATATTTTTAGGAGATTGTCTTAAAAACATTACTGATGACTTAAATATCCTTAAAAATAATAATGATAGCAAAAGTAATCAATGGTCTTGCCTTTTATAATTTTCATTAATCCATTACCTTAGAATATGCAGAACAAGAAAGATTAACAAGAGAACTTTGTGTTGGAGAATCTCTGGGATGGAGGAGAGAGAGCCAAATTCCTGCCTTCTTTTCCGTTTCTCCCTCCCTGCCCTAGATACCTATACTGCCTCATTCCAGAAATTATTCATGATGGCTTATCAAGTCACATTTCGTAGAGCTCTTACTGAGGAAATTAGAGGGATGGAGGAAAAAGAAAGGAGAAACAGTCGAAGCAGGGACCACAGTAGCACCTTTCCCCACCACACTTCTGTACTTGGCTTGGAGCTTCCTAACGCCCAGAGCAACGTCCTTAAGACAGAAATGGACCAAGTGCTGGTTGGAGAAACCGGGCTCAGGGATATTTCTCTGTGTGGTTGGTACAGGTAATCGTGAAAGGGAGCTGGTAAAGAAAACGTGCAGGCGACAATACGATGTTCAACATTATTCGCGAGAGATGCAATCCTAAATTTTGTTGGTCTGTTTTGAGTCAGAGCTCCTGATGCCTCCAGTCAGATTCCTTCAGGTCTGAGATCTTGTATTGGGCAAGTATAGCCATAGGACCAAATTTAGTCCTTTCTTTTTTCATTTTTTTGGGGAGAGATAGATGAACGCGTGGCTTTCCCATCGCCTTTATAAGGACTGAAAAGCAATCAGGG